>NC_088370.1:13910969-13927418 GCF_034508935.2 Berghia stephanieae
CTGGACAACTTTTAAATTCGTGTCAGTAATTAACTGGTTAAATTGTTACTGATGTGCACGACGATCTTATAAATCAGTGGCGGACATATGTGAGAATAGGTGTCCATCCTATACGATATACATAATGTAGACCATCTTATGATCACCGACCTGACCAACACTACAATCAAGATCTTCTGTATGTACACATTGAGGCCCTGTTTAGGAAAAAGTTAAAAAACTATAATAGTTGTACTGTTTCATGAGTTGGATCAGTTATTCGAACAATTTTACTCAGAAGATTTGTCTTGTCTTGTCATTAAGTCGCAACTTCGTGCATCGAACATACTCGCGACTGTGAGTGTGTTCAGGACAAATGGAATCAGTTAGGATTCATCAATTTCTCTGTCAAATTCAATGTGGCCATTAATTAAAAAAAAATTCCGGGCAGAGAATTCCATATTCGGATGATGCTTGGAAAAGAATAAGTTGAGACGAGCATTAACTCGTGACAGTGGGGCAGGGTATGAGTGCTGTTTTCTTTCGTTTGGAATAAGGCCATCAATAGGAATCATTTTCAGTCCATGGCAGGCTTTAAACACGACTTTGGCTTTTTGGGTTGTGCATCTCCCGGACGCTTTTGTTCCTTGTGATGCTGTTAACCCTCTTCCGCACTAGGACAGGACTGTCCTGGGACAGTCCTGTCCCAAATCTGTAACATATAGAATTTAGAGAGATCTTCCACACCTATTGGGACGGGACAAAACAGTCCCGTTGTGTCCCAAGCCGTTGTAAAATGCTACAAAATCAACGGGACAGGACTGTCCCAGTCCCGTGTTCATATCGTTTGTGATAGTAGGAAAATATAGCAGACTTCCGCACTAGGACAAAAAAGTCCCAGACTTGGCGGCGCCGTGTCAAAGTTGCAATACCTGTCTTTATTTTCTGCATCCCTACTACTACTACTACTACTACTACTACTACTACTACTACTACTACTACTACTACTACTACTACTACTACTACTACTACTACTACTGTTGCTTCTGCTGCGGCTAATGCCACTAATATTAATACTTACATCCGTTATATTTTGTGTTTATTTCCAATTCCATTGTATTTATTTTCCAACAATAGTCCACACTTTATTATATTTCACTTTCCATACTGCATCACACAGTTTCTCCCCGCCTCCCCTCTTTTGACTTAATTAATTACGCACCTTTTATAAACTTCTATTGCTCTATTTTAATTCGTGCTTCCCTAAAAATTAGCATACAATTTTCTGCCCATCAATGTTTTTGGATTTTGTCAACGCCCAAGTGCCGCAGTTATACAGAAGTACCGGTTTTACCAGTTCTGTATAACTGCGGCACTTGGGCGTTGACAAAATCCGAAGAAGAACATCTGGATGCCTTCCATCGCACACAGCTAAGAAGGGTACTGGACATCAAATACCCAAAAAAGATCTCAAATGAATCACTCTATAAGATCACAAAAGAAAGACCAATCTCCCTCGACATTTTACAACAACGATGGCAACTTTTCGGTCACATACTACGCAGGGACAAAAACATACCAGCTAACCAAGCCATGTCGGGATACTTCCAAAAACACGGGAACCTTTTCAGAGGAAGACCGATCACAACACTCCCTGTGATCCTAAACAAAAACCTCACAACACTTGGACAAAGCATTAGTCTCATAACGGCAGGGGACCTTGAAAATCTGAGAACCCTAGCAGAGGACCGGCAATATTGGAGACACCTCACACAAGAAATACTGGAAACAGCCAAGACGACCCGATCTTTCGGTCGAGACGCGAAAGGCATCTAAGTCAAGTAAGTCAAGTCAATGTTTTTGTTAATGCATCTTAACAACGCCACTACCACATTATCTCATTCGTCTGTAGTGTTTCATTCACCCTGTTTTGTTGATGAAGGGGAAACCCGAAACGTCCATTTTATCTGTTTTATATATTAACTGAAGCTTACAATCAATTTCACAGTTATAATTTATTTATTTATTTATTTCAATTCTCAATATAAAAAAAGCAAGAAAAATTCAAAAAATAATTCTATGTGATGAAACCACGTACAAAATAATGCATAGCAACATAAACATTTTCGGCAATATAAAAACGTATGTTTACAAATATAACTTAAGAAGTGTCACACTTTGTGACACAGCAGTAACGTGTCTAAAACCGGTCGCACATCTATTCGGTAACTGGTGGGATCAATTATCTTTATCGTTATTTATTTCGGGAATTCTCAATGAAAATATTTTTAAGTAAGTCCTTCTGAGCCACTTGGGCTCATTGTAAGACAAATAAAGTCCTTTAGAGCCTTGTAGCCAATGGTGCAGGAGTTATACCGGTTTCAATAGCGTGAAGCGGACAATTAACGTATTTGTTTGAAAATCTTTGAACAGGACGCTAGTTTATCGCAGATTACTATCCCTGCTTGACAGGTACCCTTTTACACCTGAATGGAGTGAGTGATTGGAGTAAATTTTCTTGCTCAAGGAAAGTACAAATTGGCTTCGGTCGGAATCGAACACAGAACCTCTGAGTCCAGAGTACAACGCTCTAACCATTTGGCAATCTTGCCTCCTAAGCTTATAAATCCGGAACTTATCCATGTTTCTGTGGCGTTGAGCAGACAGATAACAGTTTAAAATTTAAAATAATAAAATTCCATTTTTTCATCCCATAGGGGAAATTTTTTCTCGAGGGTCTATTCCAAGGAAAGACTGGAATAACACAGGCGTCAGTCGCAATGCAGCGCCTCAAATTGAGCTGGGGCGAGGTATAACCCAGGCGTCAGCCGCAGTGCAGCGCCGCAAATTGAGTTAGGGCGAGGTGACTTACTCAAGGTCACACGTAGTAGTAGTAGTAGTAGTAGTAGTAGTAGTAGTAGTAGTAGTAGTAGTAGTAGTAGTAGTAGTAGTAGTAGTAGTAGTAGTAGTAGTAGTAGTAGTAGTAGTAGTAGTAGTAGTAGTAGTAGTGGTAGTAGTAGTAGTAGTAGTAGTAGTAGTAGCAGCAGCAGCAATAATATTACTCTTGCTATAAGAATATTTCATGATGTCCCCATTAGGTTTATCTGACCACTGCATGCTCTTGCTACTCCCCACCTACCGCCCTGTTTTTAAACGTGTAAAACCAGTAAAGAAAAGTGTACAGATCTGGAACGGAAGTGTGTGTGAAGATTTGCGTGGTTGTTTTGAATGCACTGACTGGAATGTTTTTATCGAATCATGTGATAGTGTGGATGAGCTGAATGACTGTGTGAGTGAGTATTTAAAATTCTGTGAACAGCTAGTGTCTTGTAAAAAAGAAATAAAATATTATCCTAACAATAAGCCTTGGATAACAAAAGATCTAAAACTTTTATTGAACCAAAAGAAAACTCTCTATACTAGTGGAAACAAAAAAGATCTGAAAACAAAACAAAAAGAGATAAAGAGGGTAATATCTAGTTGTAGAGACAAGTACAAAAATAAAATTGAAAAATGCTTTTCTTCTGGGGATATACGGGACACGTGGCGGGGGCTTAAAACTGCTGTTAACTATAATCCAAAGCCCACGATTATATCAGAAGATATCGAAATTGAAACTTTAAATAAATTTTATTCACGTTTCGACACAGCAAACAAATTTGATATTGAAAATGAAAAACATAAATTAGACAGGGCTTTGGAAGATGAAATGGCTGTTGAGGTCAGTGAAGAGGAAACGAGATTCGTATTTTCGAAACTAAACGAGAGGAAGGCTGCTGGGCCGGATGGATTGAAAGGAAAACTATTAAAAGAATGTGCCCACCAGCTTTCCCCCATTTATACACATATTTTTAACTGGTCCCTCCAATGCGTTTCAATCCCTGAAATTTGGAAAACTTCGAAAATTATTCCTGTTCCAAAAAAAGAAAAACTTGAAACTATGAACGATCTCAGACCTGTTGCACTGACTTCAATAGTCATGAAATCTTTAGAAAAACTTGTTCTTATTAAAATTAGGAATCAGTTTATGCCATTGAGTGATAGTCATCAATTTGCTTACAAACCAGGACGTGGCGTAGAGGATGCCATTTTGCTGTTTACAAACAACATCTACAGGCATCTAGATCACGCTAGGAGCTATTGCAGATTGCTTTTTGCAGATTTTTCTTCAGCGTTCAATACAATGCAACCCCAGTTGGTTGTTCAAAAATTGACTAGTCTGAATTTAAACAAGTATATAATTGCTTGGGTGCTCGAATTTCTTACGGAGAGAGCACAATATGTTCAATTAGGGCAAAACAAATCTTCCTGTATAACTACAAATACTGGCGCTCCTCAAGGTTGTGTATTGTCCCCTGTATTATTCACAATATACACGAATGACTGTAGAAGTCAAAACCTGAGTGTACCTTTAATAAAGTTTGCAGATGACACCGCTCTTCAAGGCCTCATAACAAATGGCAACGAAGTGGCTTATAGGCAAGAAATTGATAGATTTGTGTCTTGGTGTGATGCCCACCACCTAGAGCTTAACATAAGCAAGACAAAGGAGCTAGTGATTGACTTTAGGAGAGTGAAGGAACCGATAGAACCGTTAAAATTAAAGGACCAATTCGTCCAGCGAGTTCCTCACTACAAATACCTTGGTGTAACGATTGATGACAGGCTCAAGTGGGATGAACACTTGAAAATAATTAGGCATAAGATGTGCAGACGTACATATTTTTTATCAAAACTCTCTCAGTTTAGAATAGATAAAACCCTCTGCACATTATTTTATAGAGCAGTAATCGAAAGTGTTTTGTCATTTTGTATAACAGCTTGGGGAGGCAATTGCTTAGCAGTGGAAAGGAACAAAATAAATTCAAATATTAAAAAATCCATTAAACGCTATATAAATGATGTTGACGATGTAGATCTTTTATACGAGAAATTTTGTATAAATAAAATAACTAAAATATTAAATGACCAGTATCATCCACTAAGACCATCAATTATTATGTCAGAAAGAAGTGGTCGCCCTTTCTCTATTTCAACGAAAACAGAGAGACACCGAAAATCTTTTCTGCCGTCCAGTATTAGGCTTTATAACAACAAGCAATAATCATTTTATATAATTATTTCTCATTTTTACTTTTTAAAAATATAAATATTAATTTATTAATTTATTTGTTTTGCAATCTTTTCAATTTTCAATTTATAGTGACAGTTTTAACTATTTTACAGTGTTGAAATTATTCATATTATAAAGCGCAGCTCTGGTTATAGAGCTGCTCCTTTTTTATATATATACATCCTATTTCCATTGTATTTTTATCTTATGTGTAAATTATAACACGTCTGTACAAAAAATTTCCTTTTTGGGATGCAATAAAGTATTATTATTATTATTATTATTATTATTATTATTATTATTATTATGATGATATATATCTTATGTAAACAAATCTCATTGTACATTGTAAAAAATCATTATCGTCATGTCGTATCTTATGTTGATTCATAAAATGTGAATTTTGAGTTGTACCAAGGACTTAAAAAAAATAAATTTATAATTCAACCTATTACTATTAAATAACTAATCTACTAATTAGAAGATTTTACATTATTATTATCACCATTATTATTATTATTATATTATTATTATTATTATTATTATTATTATTATTATTATTATTATTATTATTATTATTATTATTATTATTATTATATTATTATTATTATTATTATTATTATTATTATTATTATTATTATTATTATTATTATTAATTATTATTATTATTATTATTATTATTATTATTATTATTATTATTATTATTATTATTATTATTATTATTATTATTATTATTATTATTATTATTATTATTATTATTATTATTATTATTATTATTATTATCATTATTACTATCATTGTTTGCCTTGCTTTATTATTGATTTTATTTACTTGATTTGTTGATGAAAATATTATATTCTTGTATGAGTTATATAGGCAATTGCCTACAAATAAACTTTTGAATCTTGTAAAAAAAAAAAAAATAATGCATTTGCGCAAGCGATACGCGAGGTGTGTCCTGGGACAGTCCTGTCCTAATGCGGAACCCCTTTTGAATAGAAGTTTTCTCCAGCGGGTCAGGACAACTTTGTCCTGGGACAGTTTTGTCCTAGTGCGGAAGGAGTCTTACAAACAAACTTACATGCTCTGTTTTGCACCTTCTCGAGCTGTCCCGTTTGCTTCTTTCTCTCGAGGTTCGAAATGCATGTTTTATAATCTAAAACTTGCTGTTCAACCTCTTTATAGCACATTTCTCTGATGTTCCTTGTACAATTTTGTATATATTTCGTAAAAGTCCAAGTATTGACCTTTTTTACAAACTTTATCAATGTGGTGCTGCAATACATTTTGTTATCAAATGTTAGTCCAAAATAGTCTGTTTTTTTCCTTTATCTTTGTTTTTTCTTCGTGTATATAATAATCTGAAGTTAAAAAAAACCAATAAAACTTTTTGGTCGTGATGCGAATTAGCTTGGATTTCTTCGGGTGGAATTTTATTTTCCATTCTTCCTCCGTGCTTGTAGCCTGCACATGTTTTCTTAACGTATTTTGCAATCTTTTGATGTTTGAATCTCCCTATAAAAAACCTATGGTCCAAAAAAGTTCGAATTTTTTATCCTTCTTTTCTGAATAAAAATTTAATATCAATGAAAACGTATAATGAATGTGACGACTGGAGCCTCTTGCAACTGAAATGAAGTTGCGTTTCTGTGTCATGGGTCAGGACTGTGTTGATTAATTATTTGTTTAGAAATCTTAAATCTTCAACACAAAAAACACACCGTTACACCGTGTAAGCAAACATTGCCGTGAAAAACAAATGTCGACGCCTTTGCAACTGAATATCGTGATATTTGCGCTGACGTCAATACTGGATTGGAAACCATTTTCATTGACGCAATTGAGATAAAACCGCCAATCAATTCTCATACCTACAAGGTTTATGCGCACAAAGATTTGTCGTCCATCAAAAATTGACGATGATATTTCAATCGATCTCTCTCTCTCTCTCTCTCTCTCTCTCTCTCTCTCTCTCTCTCTCTCTCTCTCTCTCTCTCTCTTTTCTCTCTTCCCTCAAACCCTCGCTGTGACGGGCGTTTATAATTATTATCATTTGCAGGTCTGATAACCGACCGCTATTATTATTGTGTGTTTAATTTAACATTGTTGAGATAGATAATGTTTTGCGTTGGTTTGAGAGTATTTCCATTACAACAAGGTACCCATAACAGTTTGGATTATCAAACCTGCAAATATGTAAACGTCGACGCCCTTACCACCAGAAAGAAGAACAAATTGTCATTGTATTCTTCCAAATGAAAGAAATGTTTTGTTCAATTCAAGGATAACCGCATTACTCTGAAGAATATCTTTTCAAATTAAGGACAACTTCTCATTTTCGAAAATTTTGGAACATGTTTTTCACGCATCAATTACATGAACTTGCAGAATGGCAAGACAACCCGCACTTTTAAAATTATTTACTTGGCAAGGGTGGATGCATGTCAGGAAGACAGATTTAAATAATAAAAAATTATAACAAACATCTTCAATTCATAATAAAATAATAATGTTCTCGCTTGAATGAATGAAGGCATAGATAATTTGCATAACGTCAAGTCATCCTGTACAAGTGACTTGGTCCCAATTTTAAAATTTGCTGACGACACTGCCCGTCAAGGGTTAATATTTAAAGGTGATGAAACGGCATACATATCTGAGATCGACAGATTTTTTGGTTGGTGTGAAGATAACTACCTGAAATTAAATGTAAGGAAAACTAAAGAAATGATTTTTGATTTTAGAAAGAACACAAACTCCATCAGTCCACTCAAAATTAACAAACAAGATGTTGAGCAATTTTCGGTTTACAAATAGTTGGGTATTTTAATGGACAATAAATTTCAGTGGCATTTACAAACCGATGCTGATATCTCGAAATTGAACAAAAGAATGTATTTTATTCGGAAACTTTCAGAATTTGACATAGACAAAACGTTATGCACCCTTTTTGTATAGATCCGTTTTGGAGACCGTTATTACTTTTTGTATTACAACATGGTGTGGAAATGCCCGTATTTGCCACATTAAGAAAATTGATCGGATAAATGATAAAGCCAGGAGTTATACTCACGCAATTTCCAATGTGGAAGAACTGTTCAAAGAGATTTTGTCTAAGTAAAATGAAGAAAGTTATGAAGGATGGCGATCACCTCCTTCACAAATATATTAAGTTCTCCACGAGGAGCCGTCGCCTTATATCTATAAAAACAAAGACAACACGTCAGCTTAATTCATTTTTGCCACATGGTGTTTGAATTTTTAACGCGCAACTGTGCTTTAAATTAAATAGATACTATCTTTTAAATATACACACACAATTTCGGACTAAAGGTCAGAGGTATGATCCATCTCAATTTATAAAATTAATATATAAATTGTTGCTATTGCTATTGCTTCTTGATGTATATTTTTACATTTGTGTGCATTTGCATATATATATATATATATATATATATATATATATATATATATATATATATATATATTTATGAGTGTTGGTGGGTACTTGTAGGTACGAAAGTGCTCGATAATGGTGGTTAAAGCTAATATATAATGCAAATTTTCACTCACATTTTTGTCGGCCACAAAAATATGAGTGAAAATTTGCATTATATATATATATATATATATATATATATATATATATATATATATATATGAAGCATGCAGAAGCTTATTCCCCGAGAGCATTGTCACGACTTCCGTCACATCGTTGCTTTTGTATGTGCGTGCTTGTTTAGCAGCCCTTTAATAGGTAATTTTTTTTTCAAGTCAAAATGTATTCATTTATTCATCCGATTATATTTTCGTACCTTTCACTCATCAAAAGAGGTACAGCAATATATTAGATCTGGTGAGACTAGAAGAAAATCAAATCCCGATTCTAATGCGAGATTTTGCGTGATAAATGTAGAAGGGTAATGGATAATCTCAATGAACCGTTCTAAAAATACAGATATTATTATTATTATTATTATTATTATTATTATTATTATTATTATTATTATTATTATTATATTATTATTATTATTATTATTATTATTATTATTATTATTATTATTATTATTATTATTATTATTATTATTATTATTATTATATATTAAAAGTCCATTTTACTGACATTGATATAGCGATAATTTATAGGATACTTTTTATTACTCGCCGGATGAATATTTCCAAAGGACGTCCGCCATTGTTCCGATAGTTTAGAGCCAGTTACTAAGTTGCCATGGGTCATTACGAGGGAAGTGACGTTACGACTGTTGAAGAGTATTACTGAGATGACTGCTTTTAAATTTCATGTCAACCTCCATACTTACAGTTCCCATGGCAAGATTTCACGATAATTTATTTAGTATTTGTTCATATATAAAGTAGACGGGTCTACACTATTTTCATCTCGTATTACAAAATTGTTTTGCACATGTTATAGCGGAAAATAACCATAAAATCCCGACAATTGATTATATTCCATTCTTAAATAAAGTTGTTTTAAAATAATGAAACGATCAACCTCCACACTTACTGGTGTTTTTTTTTCTGGTTTGTTTGTTTGTTTTTTGTTTTGTTTTGGTTTTGTTTGTTTGTTTTTTTTTCGACTATATTTTACAAACGCACAAAGCGGCTGCGTATATCTTGTGCTCAGCTATCACGAGATGAAAAATGCAAAATCGACGATATATTTTTTGTTCATGTAATGTTTACTTTTTACGCTGTGTACACTGTCTGGTTTAGTAAATTTTTAATATTGACAAGATGAAGAATGAAAAGTCGCAATTTTTTTTTTTTGAAATGTTTGGTTTTTATGCAATGTAAGCGATTGTTTTATATTATGAAAAATAGTATTAACGATCGTATGATTCAGAAACTGTTTGATTATAGTTTCATGAGGCTCATTTCGGGGCATTGTTTCCTTTATTTGTTTGATTGTAGTTTCATGAGGCCCAACTCGGGGTATTATTAGTTTCCTTTACTTTGATTCAAATGCGTTTTCCAATTTAAAAAAAACAAACAAACAAAGGTAAAATCATTGTATTTCTTTTGTCATTCTCTTTTCCAACGGTTTTTTGTTTGTTTGTTTGTTTGTTTGTTTTGTTTGAAATAATAAACCCTTGTGTGTAATGTTGCAACTGAAATGGTTTTATTTATATCTTGGATCGGGACTCAATGTGTTCACATAATATGTGCTTGTTGGTTGTGTTGATGGGTTGGCATTCATGATACGGAAAAGTTGAAAACGGTAGGGGCTGCCTAAAGCATGTGATCTTGAAAATACTAACGAAAGAGTGAATATGGAGAGGCTTCGTATAGGAGAGATACAGACAATGGACGTTTCGGGTACAAACCCTTCGTTAGCACAACGATACACAAATTAACGTGGAAACGTCACTCAGACTCAAAACTACTACTGCTCTTATTGCTGCCACTACAGCTAATGCTGCTGCTGCTGCTGCTGCTTCTACTGCTACTTCTACTACTACTACTACTACTACTACTACTACTACTACATACTACTACTACTACTACTACACTACTACTACTACTACTACTACTACTACTATACTACTACTACTACTACTACTACTACTACAACTACTACTACTACTATCTACTACTACTACTATACTACTACTACTACTACTACTACTACTACTACTACTACTACTACTACTACTACTACTACTACTACTACTACTACTACTACTACTACTACTACTAACTACTACTACTACTACTACTACTACTACTACTACTACTACTAACTACTACTACTACTACTACTACTACTAACTACTACTACTACTACTACTACTACTACTACTACTACGACTACTACTGCTACTATTACTGCTACTATCTACTACTACTACTACTACTACTACAAACTACTACTACTACTACTACTACTACTACTACTACTACAACTACTACTATTACTACGTCTACTACTACTACTACTACTACTACTACTACTACTACTACTACTACTACTACTACTACTACTACTACTACTACTACTACTACTACTACTACTACTACTACTACTACTACTACTATTACTACTACGAATACTAAAACAACTACTACTACTACCACCACTACTACTCCTACTACTACTACTACTAATACTACTACTACTACTACTACTACTACTACTACTACTACTACTACTACTACTACTACTACTACTACTACTACTACTACTACTACTGTTCATACGATTACAAATACAACTATAGCTTTCTATCTATCTATCTATCTATCTATCTATCTATCTATCTATCTATCTATCTATCTATCTATCTATCTATCTATCTATCTATCTATCTATCTATCTATCTATCTATCTATCCCTCTAATTAATGATTATCTTCTAATTCATATTCAATTGAGTATAGACGATAAAAAGTTATTTTGCATTTTATTTTATTTGATTTCCATGTTAATTTGTATATGGTTGTGCTGACGAAGGTTTTGTACGCGAAACGTTCATTGTCTGTATTGTTCCCATACTAAGCCTTTTCATTTTTACTCTATCGTCTGTATGTTTATGACACGGTGATGTATAAACGTTTTAAAAAAATAATATTGTTATTTTGCATTTTATTTTATTTGATTTCCATGTTAATTTGTATATGGTTGTGCTGACGAAGGTTTTGTACGCGAAACGTTCATTGTCTGTATTGTTCCCATACTAAGCCTTTTCATTTTTACTCTATCGTCTGTATGTTTATGACACAGTGATGTATAAACGTTTTAAAAAAATAATATTGTTATTGGCTGAAAAAAGGTTTTGATTCCGAAACGTCCCATCTTTGTTATTTTGTTCTTTTTGGAAAGCTGTTAAATTTATTTTTGTAAATTACTTTTTAGAAGTCAGGAAAAGCGAAGGTTTACTGTATAATGCTAATGGCAACAAAAAACGTTATATTGCACAATTGCATAGAAGAAACAGGACAATGTACAAATGTATCTATCTGATCGTGCCTATATTATGTTGAACACGCATTACTGTCTTCAAACCTTCACTGAGAACGTTCACTGAGGACTTTCACTGAGACAACTCGCGAGCATTAACTTCCTGTAGCTGTAAAATTCAATTATTTTGTTTTGAGGACAATCAGAGATGAACACCATGCAAAGAACAAGTTTTGCTCTTTCTCTAGTTTTCTCCATTCTGGTGATGTTCATTGGGCGTATGGAATCTAAAGTAGATATAAGTAAGTCCTTATAGATTGAATGCGGTTGACGACATATGTGACTAATTATGTCAAAATAGTATCATGTCCAAGTAAACCTGTTACTTTAAATTTAATTTTAAAGAAAAATTATAAAATTTGACTGACTCAAAATGAATTCTTAATTGACAAGAATGTGTATTGTTTATTTCAAAATAGTTTAAAATTTGACTTCTTAATATTGAACATATTTTTGACTTCTTAATATTGAACATATTTTCTTAATTATGATATGATACCAGATTGACTCAATGGTTCACATATTATTCCATTTTGTTTGGATTTTTTATCTTCTTTTGTCAGTTGGAAAGCCAATTCTTGGCGATATTTCAGAAATTTTGATCTTTTATTAAATTTTATTGTGTATATTTTAATTAGATGAATAATTGATAATTGGATTACTGAGATAAGTATATATTATTTTATGCCTTAGCTCAATTTGCGGCGCTGCTCTGGTTATACCAGTCTCCCATTGGAATAGACCCTAGAGAAAAATGTCTCATTTGGGATGAACAAAGGGAATTTTTTGATTTATTTTATTATTGGAAACAATAAAATGCCAAATTGTTATGTTCATAGCGTAAATTCAAATATTCTATTGTGTTTAATTTTGGTCCCTCAAGTAGTCTTTCTTTTATCAATTGCATACATTAAATTATCCCATTGAGTGAATTTACCCCATTATACTTGAATCTACCTGTATTATAAGACATAAAATGACATAATTTCCGGCATTCTTCACGGCATATTTTGGAATAATATTTAACAATGTAGCATCAATTGGCATAGTTTTGAGTTTCAAATTGCATATTTCCATCAGCTCAGGTTAATATGATGTAGGCATATAAAGATCATTTAAGTATTCTTTTAATGAAAAATTTTGCAAAATTGGGACTTTTAGGCTATTTCTGGCATTTTTGAACAGCAAATGTTGGTAAATTTTAGGATTGTCATTTGCAAATATTTGCAGGGATATTTAAATGTTAGTTAAAAATATTTGCAGGGATATTTAAATGTTAGTTAAAACAATTCATTGTTACTCCAGCATTGTAGTGGGTTTTTTTTTCAAATAAAAAACCCCCAGATTTTTTACTAACTTTAAATTCTGATCACATTCGCAATTCTGAATTGTGATCACGTTGGCTATTCTGAATTTTGATCACGTTGGCTATTCTGAATTTGGATCACCACGTTGGCTATTCTGAATTCTGATCACGTTGGCTATTTTGAATTTTGATCACGTTGATTATTCTGAATTTTGATCACGTTGACTATTCTGAATTTTGATCACGTTGGCTATTCTGAATTCTGATCACGTTGGCTATTCTGAATTTAGATCACTTTGACTATTCTGAATTTTGATCACGTTGGCCATTCTCAATTCTGATCATGTTGGCTATTCTCAATTCTGATCACGTTGGCTATTCTCAATTCTGATCATGTTGGCTCCAAATTGAATTTTTAGCACCGAGTTAATCCTCTATTTCAGGGCCTTGGTTGACGCCATGGTTACTAATATTAGAAATAATGGGACTCAAATCAAATACGCCATAAGGACAAAAACCGAGTGTTTAAAAGTTTGGTTAGAAAATATCGACCATTTGAATTTGTTCTTATCCTGTCAATAACTCTCAAACCGTGCGGCTATGTAGTCTAGTGGTATGACACTCGCTTTCGGATCGGAAGGTCCTGGGTTCGAGCCTCGCGCTCGCCGCAAAGTTGAGTCCTTGGAAAAGGCTCTTTACTCACTTTTTCTCACCGTACTCACGTGTAAAATGTAGAAGTAGTAGTAGTAGTAGTAGTAGTAGTAGCAATAGTAGTAGTAGCAGCAGCAGCAGCAGTAGAAGTAATAGTAGTAGTATAGTATTTGCAGTAGTAGTAGTTGTAGTAGTAGTAGTAGTAGTAGTAGTAGTAGTAGTAGTAGTAATGGTAGTAGTAGTAGTAGTGGTAGTAGTAGTAGTAGTAGTAGTAGTAGTAGTAGTAGTAGTAGTAGTAGTAGTAGTAGTAGTCACAGTAGTCATAGTGTTAGTAGTATGTAATAATAATAGTATCATTAATATCAGTATTCGTTTTTGTTATTCATGTAATCAACAGGAATATCATTTGATTTTCTCTCTAACCAGGGTGTGTCCAACCAAAGGATAGCGGTAACTGTCTTGCAAGATTTCGAAAGTACTATTACAATGCCAATGCTGGGAAGTGTGAGCCGTTCACTTATGGAGGGTGTGGTGGTAATGACAATCGGTTTAAAGACTTGGCTTCCTGCACGAGCTCATGCAGCCACAGTTAACTGCATCTTTCGGCAAACAGAACGTTCAAATACACATGGATACTAATATGAGATAATACATTGTATAAAATGGGAATCTGAGTGAAGATTATTGTACGTTTTATTGTAAAACAGAATAAATTTATTTTTAGTTGATTAACGTTACTAGAGATAGGGAAAATCAGTAAGACTATAAAGTATTAGCTCTGATAGATAGAAAACGGTAAGGGCTGCCTGATAGATTAGCTCTGGTAGATACATAATAACAGTTATATGATTTTTTATTGCTCTTGTTATCAAGTTTTTAAAAATAATAAACTCCTTCTTTTCACATCATTTTATACTTTACATTGTTATAGGTAAAACATCAATAAGCAAAGCCAGTGGGCAATATGACATTGGTGCAATACTCAGAAAAAAACATGTTTTAAATTTTGGCAAGAAAAATCGTCCTTCGAACGTCAATCGATTAAGATGATCTTCATCTTGTTAAAAACTTTAAGACCTGGGATTTTAACGGACTTTCTCCAAATCCGAGTTTTAAAAGGTTTTCACAAAATGGCTGTCATTTTACTTGATCGATAAGGATGAATTTTCTGGTCAAATAATTTTAATGTGTTAATTTTATTTCGAATACGCTTACTAGATGTTCCATAGAACATATTTATCTTATAAAAAATTCATTTTTAGCAAACAACAGGTCGGATTATTATTATTAATTATAATACATTCCGACATTATAAAATGAAAATCCTCCTTAAATCATATCTATTGTCAGTTGAATCAAAGAGAAAGTTTAAAAAGTAAATATTCACCAAATCCGTAATATGATACTAAAGAATTTATTATGGACAGCAATCACTTCATCATAAAAGTAAAAGTGATTCATGTGCAATGTTTAATGTATACTTTAATTAATTCTACCCAACATTTCAAAAATTACAAAACCCATGATGTTATTTCTCTTTCAATGAAATTATGAATTATTCCTCACAAATTATATTTTAAAATAAGACAGTCTTTATAATTTATAAATGGATTTAAATGTTATTATTTCATATTAAAGAATCTAATGTGTTAATCTGTGTTCACGTTTTGACTTTGTATTTTGGAAAATTCGCGGGATGTGGTGGTGAGAGAGTGGGACAGGCACCAGAATGGATGATATGCGCATGTAACATGCATTAGTCAAAATAATTACTGGTCGCCCTAACAATATTATACAGGACCCCACAATTAACGAGTCCAACGTGATTGATCAGTAACAGCTTTCAAGCATATATCTATAAACTTGATTCTTTTGCATATCACAAGAAAAAGAGTAATGCAATACAATTTGAATGATATAGAAATTGGTACAATGAAATCAGCACAAAGCAATTATATCGTTGAAAACAAAAGTCATACTCAAAACAAAAACTACAAAAACATACATAGGCAAAAACGAGGCAGGTTTCCAAACGTGTAACTTCTGTTTAATACACACTTGTTCAGATCTTTATCTTCCGTTTGACTGAATGATGGTCTGAACGAGTCGCCCCATAGAATCATAAAGTTTCGAATGTCTCCTTGCGTCTTCAACAGTGTCATTTCCCTCGTAATGACACATAGTAACTTAGTAACGGGTTCTAAACTATCGGAACAATGGCGAACGCCCTTATGAATTACTTCTCCGACGAGCATAAAAGTGTATCCAGAGGATAAAAACATTATAAATCTGATCGTGTTTTGACTTGTATACATTCTGATCACATGACATGTGAAAAAGATCTAGCTAGCATGAAGAATAAAAAGTACCGATTTTCTTTGTTTAGAACCAAGCTGCTCGCCGTTGTTGGGCGACGTGA
>NC_088370.1:13927518-13930018 GCF_034508935.2 Berghia stephanieae
AACTTTTTCACATGTCATGTGATCAGAATGTATAAAAGTCAAAGCATGATCAGATTTATAATGTTTTTCTCCTCTGGATATAATTTTATGCTCGTCGGAGACGTATTTCATAAGGACGTAAGCCAGTGTTTCGATAGTTTAGAACCAGTTACTAAGTTACTATGCGTCAATACGAGGAAAGTGACGTTGAATCCTATTGTAGGTGAATAAAATTATCTATCCACATACTCATTTTTAATACACTTTTTTCTCCAATTTTGAAAAGTAACAAAAAATCTCTAGGATTGAGTGAGTTAAGCGTCAAGTCTTGTGTCCGACATGTTAAGTGTTGCCGTGGGTGATCTGTGAAAGTTCATTGGGTTTATCATAATGACAAAAATTAGGGAGCAGGCACTGGTACAAGGTTAAGACTCCGACAAGCTGCCTATGGGGTTCATTCTTTTTTTGTTTGATTGTTTGTCTGGTTGGTTGGTTGCTTGTTTGTTTGGGAGTTGTTCAAAAATTGTTTGTTTGTTTGTTTGTCTGGTTGGTTGGTTGCTTGTTTGTTTGGGAGTTGTTCAAAAATTGTTTGTTTGTTTGTTTGTCTGGTTGGTTGGTTGCTTGTTTGTTTGGGAGTTGTTCAAAAATTGTTTGTTTGTTTGTTTGTCTGGTTGGTTGGTTGCTTGTTTGTTTGGGAGTTGTTCAAAAATTGTTTGTTTGTTTGTTTGTCTGGTTGGTTGGTTGCTTGTTTGTTTGGGAGTTGTTCAAAAATTGTTTGTTTGTTTGTTTGTCTGGTTGGTTGGTTGCTTGTTTGTTTGGGAGTTGTTCAAAAATTGTTTGTTTGTTTGTTTTTTGTTTGTTTGTTTTTGTTTTTGTTTTTTTGTTTGTTTTTTTTTTTTGGGGGGGGGGAGGGGAGGGGGTTCTGTCCTTCTGTCTAGTTTTCAGTCTGCCTATCTATCTATCTATCTATCTATCTATCTATCTATCTATCTATCTATCTATCTATCTATCTATCCATCCATCCATCCATCCATCCATCAATCCATCCATCCATCCATCCATCTATCTATCTATCTATCCATCCATCCATCCATCCATCCATCCATCCATCCATCCATCCATTCATCCCTCCATCCATCCATCCATCCATCCATCTATCTATCTATCTATCTATCTATCTATCTATCTATCTATCTATCTATCTATCTATCTATCTATCTATCTATCTATCTATTTATCGATGGCTTTATCTATCTATCTATCTATTTATCGATCGCTCTATCCATCCATATTTATATATGCAAAGGGATCGAGATCAATCCCGAGAGCGGTCGAGATTTTGTTTTATGACCCCCCAGTCTGCCCAGCAATGAATGGGTAGCTGGGTCTCTTGACCTGGCAGAACGTACTTTCCGATAGACTAGCGTCCTATTTAAAGGACAGCAAGCAATTGTTAATGTCCATTCCACGCTATGGAAACCGGGGAAAAACTCCAGCTCCATGGGCCGAATGGCTCTGAAAGACCACTTTTTTTTCTTTTTTTTTTTTTACAATCGATAAGACAAGATGAAACATTACGAAATGAACAAGGACTTTTTTTTTTGTATTTTGTTGTTTTTTTTTTTGTTGTTGTTTTGCAATGATGATAATATTAATATTGTCTATGTCATTTCGCCACAATTCATTCCATCTCCGGGTATTTCACAATTCCCGCTGTCCCCAGGTGGGTGGTTTTCTTTTTGCTCTTCCACAGTGGAACTGATTACTTTTCAAGTATATTAGATAGATATTATACTATATGAAGTCATGCAATGATTCAAAACCGCATCTTTTGTGCTTCGCTTTTGGTTTGAAAATTCAATCAAGCTCCTGTCCTTTGTGTTCACTAACTATAATTTAATCTATCGTGATTCATGGTATCTATTGATGTTATGTGTTTAGTTAATATAGATTGTATGAGCTTGGCTAAGAAACTCACACCATTACCATCCGGAATATAACGGACGAACGCACAAAACTGTGTGTAATCTTGGTCGTTTATATATAGATAGTTCGAAGATGACGTCACTTAGGTCTTTGTTATTGTTTTTTGCCATCCTCGTTTATGAGTAATGCTCACTGAACTGTATTAACCCGACTATAAACGTTCATGGATACACACAGTTTTTTGTGTTGGTCCGTTATACTTCCGGATGGCAATGTTATGAGCTTCTTAGCCAAGCGCATACTATCTATAATTTATCGTGATTCATGGTTTCTATTGATGTTATGCATTTAGTTAAAATACTCACAGAATCCACTAGCCGAATTAAATATACCAACACACAAAACTATGTGTAACGTTTGACATTAATTATAGTCTTATAGATAGAACGAAGTTGACGTCACTCAGGTCATTGTTATTGTTAATTAGCCATCCACGTTTATGAATAATTCTCACTTAACTGAATTATCTAGACTGTAAAATTTCATGGTTACACAGTTTTGTGTGTTGGTCCATTATAAATAGAATGAAGTTGAC
>NC_088370.1:13932518-13940018 GCF_034508935.2 Berghia stephanieae
CGTAATAATACGTCATGCGCCAAACACACACGGCGACCATTGAGGGGGGGGGGGGGGGGGGGGGGGGAGGAAGAAGCAGTAAAACGTTCTCATCACAATTATCATCTTTACTGAAAAAGGAAGTTGTAATCTTCAATTATTGAAAAAGTAGTAAAAAGATGCCCACGGACATCTCTTGTAATATAAATCTGCAGTCCACGACCATCGCTCTCAGTGTCGGCAAATCGTGTCTGTTTCCAACAAGAATTTGAAGGCATCGGTGAAATATCATTTGAGGATTCTTTGTTTTGAATGATATTCTGAAAGTTAGATAGATAGATAGATCGATAGATAGATAGATAGATAGATAGATAGATAGATAGATAGATAGATAGATATAGATAGAAAGATAGATAGATAGAGTATATTAGATAGATATAGATAGAAAGATAGATAGATAGAGTATATTAGACAGACAGAAAGATAGATAGATAGATAGGTGGGTAGGGTGGGTGGGTGAGTGGATGGATGTATGGATGGATGTATATGTGAGTGTGTGTGTATATATATAGCCAAACAGAAGAGTCAAAGTAAGTAACCTTTATGTAGGGTGAATCCGTGACCACGATACCATTGCATACGGAATTTCAGGGGCCTGTTTTATATACAACCAAATTCAACACAATAGCAAAAAAGTCGAAATCTAATTATACTCGGAGTACCATGGTATCGATTACCATGGTAATCCTAGAAAAGTAGGGTACTTTTTAACCGGTGTGTCTTTTTTACGAAACCCGCCGAAACCCGCCGAAACCCTGCGAAACCCGCCGAAACCCGCCGAAACCCGCCGAAACCCGACGAATCCCGACGAATCCCGACAAAGTTATGGGAAGTAGGTGGCTGTGGGGAGTGAACCTAGGACTCAGGGAAGTGTACACCATTGGGGAGTGAACCTGGGACTGGGTTTCGGCGGGTTTCGTAAAAAAGAACCAGTGCTTTTTTACGAAACCCGCCGAAACCCGCCGAAACCCGGCGAAACCCGACAATATCCAGCAAAGTTATGGGAAGTAGACAACTGTGGGGAGTGAACCCGATACTCAGGGAAGTGTACACCAGTCGGGAGTGAACCTGAGACTAAGGTTATCGGCCGGTTTCGGCGGGTTTCGTAAAAAGAATTAGTGCTTTATTACGAAACCCGCCGAAACCCGCCGAAACCCGACAATATCCGGCAAAGTTATGGGAGTTTGGCAACAGTGGGGGGTGATCCTGGGAGTCAGGGAATTGCACACCAGTGGGGAGTTAACCTGGGACTGTGTAAAAAGGATATCAGTGGGAAATAAACCTGGGACTAAAGGGAGATGGATACCATTGAAAGTTGAAGCCGGATATGGGAGTTGAGTACCAGAGGAGAATGAACCTGACACTATAGAAGGTGGGCGCCAGTGGGGAGTGAACCTGGAACTTGGGGAATTTCACACCAGTGGGGAGTTAACCTGGGACTATGTAAAAAGGATATCAGTGGGAAATAAACCTGGGACTAAAGGGAAATGGATACCATTGAAAGTTGAAGCCGGATATGAGAGTTTGGTACCAGAGGAGAATGAACCTGACACTATAGGAGGTGGGCGCCAGTGAGGAGTGAACCTGGGACTATGTAAAGAGGATATCAGTGGGAAATAAACCTGGGACTAAAGGGAGGTGGATACCATTGGGAGTTGAAGCCGGATTTGGGAGTTGGGTACCAGAGGAGAGAGAAACCTGACACTATAGGAGGTGGGCGCCAGTGGGGAGTGAACCTGGGACTATGTAAAAAGGATATCAGTGGGAAATAAACCTGGGACTAAAGGGAGATGGATACCATTGAAAGTTGAAGCCGGATATGAGAGTTTGGTACCAGAGGAGAATGAACCTGACACTATAGGAGGTGGGCGCCAGTGAGGAGTGAACCTGGGACTATGTAAACAGGATATCAGTGGGAAATAAACCTGGGACTAAAGGGAGGTGGATACCATAATTATTGGGAGTTGAAGCCGGATTTGGGAGTTGGGTACCAGAGGAGAGAGAAACCTGACACTATAGGAGGTGGCCGCCAGTGGGGAGTGAACCTGGGACTATGTAAACAGGATATCAGTGGAAAATAAACATGGGACTAAAGGGAGATGAATACCATTGAAAGTTGAAGCCGGATATGAGAGTTTGGTACCAGAGGAGAATGAACCTGACACTATAGGAGGTAGGCGCCAGTGGGGAGTGAACCTGGGACTATGTAAACAGGATATCATTGGGAAATAAACCTGGGACTAAAGGGAGATGGATACCATTGAAAGTTGAAGCCGGATATGAGAGTTTGGTACCAGAGGAGAATGAACCTGACACTATAGGAGGTGGGCGCCAGTGAGGAGTGAACCTGGGACTATGTAAACACGATATTAGTGGGAAATAAACCTGGGACTAAAGGGAGGTGCATACCATTGGGAGTTGAAGCCGGATTTGGGAGTTGGGTACCAGAGGAGAGAGAAACCTGACACTATAGGAGGTGGGCGCCAGTGGGGAGTGAACCTGGGACTGTGTAAAAAGGATATCAGTGGGAAATAAACCTGGGACTAAAGGGAGATGAATACCATTGAAAGTTGAAGCCGGATATGGGAGTTGAGTACCAGAGGAGAATGAACCTGACACTTCAGGAGGTGGGCGCCAGTGGGGAGTGAACCTGGGACAATGTAAAAAGGATAGCAATAGGAAATAAACCTGGGACGAAAGGAAGTGGATACCGTTGAAAGTTGAAGCCGGATATGAGAGTTTGGTACCACTGGAGAATGAACCTGACACTATAGGAGGTGGGCGCCATTTGGGAGTGAACCTGGGACTCTGTAAACAGGATATCAGTGGGAAATAAACCTGGGACTAAAGGGAGATGGATACCATTGAAAGTTGAAGCCGGATATGAGAGTTTGGTACCAGAGGACAATGAACCTGACACTAGAGGAGGTGGGCGCCAGTGGGGAGTGAACCTGGGACTATGTAAACAGGATATCAGTGGGAAATAAACCTGGGACTAAAGGGAGGTGGATTCCATTGGGAGTTGAAGCCGGATATGAGAGTTTGGTACCAGAGGAGAATGAACCTGACACTATAGGAGGTGGGCGCCAGTGAGGAGTGAACCTCGGACTTTTTACATTGTCCCAGGTTCACTCCCACTGGCGCCCACCCCCTATAGTGTCAGGTTCATTCTTCTCTGGTACCAAACTCTCATATCCGGCTTCAACTCCCAATGGTATCCATTTCCCTTTAGTCCCAGGTTTATTTCCTACTGATATCCTGTTTACAGAGTCCTAGGTTCACTCCCCACTGGTGCCCACCTCCTATAGTGTCAGGTTTCTCTCTCCTCTGGTACCCAACTCCCAAATCCGGCTTCAACTCCCAATGGTATCCACCTCCCTTTCATCATCATCATCATTGCCTTTTTCACCCTGGGTCAGGGTATAGGCCACAGACAAACAGTTTCCATCCTTCTCTATCCTGAGCCAACTTTTTCATCTCATTCCAGGTCTTACCACTTCTCTGTATATCAGCTTCTTTAATTCTTCTCCATGTTCCTCGTGGCCTTCCCTTGATCTTCTGCCCTGAGGGTTCCAGTCCAATACTTTCTTTGTTATAGTTGAGTCATTCTTTCTAAGCGTGTGTCCAATCCACCTCCATCGTCTTCTTCCTATATCCTCTCCCACTGGTTTCTGTTGTGTTCTTTTCCATACTTCTTCATTTTTTATTCTATCCATCCATTTTATTCTGAGTAGCTTACGCATGCACCTGTTTACGAAAATCTGTACCCTCCTTATATATGCCTGTGATGCGTTCCAAGTTTCACATCCATACAGTAGGACAGACTTCACGTTTGAGTTGAAAAGTCTTAGCTTTAGTTGAAGGGAGATATCTTTAGTTCTCCAAACTCTGTTCAAAGATGTGAATACAGCCTGTGCCTTTCCTATTCGTGCTTTCACCTCTGCTTCCGTGCCTCCATCCTTGTCAATTATACTTCCGAGATAGCAGAAAGTGTCTATATCTTCGAGTTCCTGATCTTTAACTTTGATCTGCTCCCTTTGACGCGTACCTATCCTCAAGACCTTTAGTCCCAGGTTTATTTCCCACTGATATCCTGTTTACATAGTCCCAGGTTCACTCCCCACTGGCGCCCACCTCCTCTAGTGTCAGGTTCATTCTCCTCTGGTACCAAACTCTCATATCCGGCTTCAACTTTCAATGGTATCCATCTCCTTTAGTCCCAGGTTTATTTCCCACTGATATCCTGTTTACAGAGTCCCAGGTTCACTCCCAAATGGCGCCCACCTCCTATAGTGTCAGGTTCATTCTCCAGTGGTACCAAACTCTCATATCCGGCTTCAACTTTCAACGGTATCCATCTCCCTTTCGTCCCAGGTTTATTTCCTACTGCTATCCTTTTTACATTGTCCCAGGTTCACTCCCCACTGGCGTCCACCTCCTAAAGTGTCAGGTTCATTCTCCTCTGGTACTCAACTCCCATATCCGGCTTCAACTTTCAATGGTATTCATCTCCCTTTAGTCCCAGGTTTATTTCCCATGATATCCTTATTACATAGTCCCAGGTTCACTCCCCACTGGCGCCCACCTCCTCTAGTGTCAGGTTCATTCTCCTCTGGTACCAAACTCTCATATCCGGCTTCAACTTTCAATGGTATCCATCTCCCTTTAGTCCCAGGTTTATTTCCCACTGATATCCTGTTTACAGAGTCCCAGGTTCACTCCCAAATGGCGCCCACCTCCTATAGTGTCAGGTTCATTCTCCAGTGGTACCAAACTCTCATATCCGGCTTCAACTTTCAACGGTATCCATCTCCCTTTCGTCCCAGGTTTATTTCCTACTGATATCCTTATTACATAGTCCCAGGTTCACTCCCCACTGGCGCCCACCTCCTATAGTGTCAGGTTTCTCTCTCCTCTGGTACCCAACTCCCAAATCCGGCTTCAACTCCCAATGGTATCCACTTCCCTTTAGTCCCAGGTTTATTTCCCACTAATATCGTGTTTACATAGTCCCAGGTTCACTCCTCACTGGCGCCCACCTCCTATAGTGTCAGGTTTATTCTCCTCTGGTACCAAACTCTCATATCCGGCTCCAACTTTCAATGGTATCCATCTCCCTTTAGTCCCAGGTTTATTTCCCAATGATATCCTGTTTACATAGCCCCAGGTTCACTCCCCACTGGCGCCCACCTCCTAAAGTGTCAGGTTCATTCTCCTCTGGTACCAAACTCTCATATCCGGCTCCAACTTTCAATGGTATCCATCTCCCTTTAGTCCCAGGTTTATTTCCCAATGATATCCTGTTTACATAGCCCCAGGTTCACTCCCCACTGGCGCCCACCTCCTAAAGTGTCAGGTTCATTCTCCTCTGGTACCCAACTCTCAAATCCGGCTTCAACTCCAATGATTATGGTATCAACCTCCCTTTAGTCCCAGGTTTATTTCCCACTGATATCCTGTTTACATAGTCCCAGGTTCACTCCCCACTGGCGCCCACCTCCTCTAGTGTCAGGTTCATTCTCCTCTGGTACCAAACTCTCATATCCGGCTTCAACTTTCAATGGTATCCATCTCCCTTTAGTCCCAGGTTTATTTCCCACTGATATCCTGTTTACAGAGTCCCAGGTTCACTCCCAAATGGCGCCCACCTCCTATAGTGTCAGGTTCATTCTCCAGTGGTACCAAACTCTCATATCCGGCTTCAACTTTCAACGGTATCCATCTCCCTTTCGTCCCAGGTTTATTTCCTACTGCTATCCTTTTTACATTGTCCCAGGTTCACTCCCCACTGGCGCCCACCTCCTAAAGTGTCAGGTTCATTCTCCTCTGGTACTCAACTCCCATATCCGGCTTCAACTTTCAATGGTATTCATCTCCCTTTAGTCCCAGGTTTATTTTCCACTGATATCCTGTTTACATAGTCCAGGTTCACTCCCCACTGGCGGCCACCTCCTATAGTGTCAGGTTTCTCTCTCCTCTGGTACCCAACTCTCAAATCCGGCTTCAACTCCCAATGGTATCCACCTCCCTTTAGTCCCAGGTGTATTTCCCACTGATATCCTGTTTAAATAGTCCCAGGTTCACTCCTCACTGGCGCCCACCTCCTATAGTGTCAGGTTCATTCTCCGCTGGTACCAAACTCTCATATCCGGCTTCAACTTTCGATGGTATCCATCTCCCTTTAGTCCCAGGTTTATTTCCCACTGATATCCTTTTTACAGAGTCCCAGGTTAACTCCCCACTGGTGTGAAATTCCCTGAGTCCCAGGTTCACTCCCCACTGGCGCCCACCTTCTATAGTGTCAGGTTCATTCTCCTCTGGTACTCAACTCCCATATCCGGCTTCAACTTTCAATGGTATCCATCTCCCTTTAGTCCCAGGTTTATTTCCCACTGATATCCTTTTTACACAGTCCCAGGTTAACTCCCCACTGGTGTGCAATTCCCTGACTCCCAGGATCACCCCCCACTGTTGCCAAACTCCCATAACTTTGCCGGATATTGTCGGGTTTCGGCGGGTTTCGGCGGGTTTCGTAATAAAGCACTAATTCTTTTTTACGAAACCCGCCGAAACCGGCCGATAACCTTAGTCTCAGGTTCACTCCCGACTGGTGTACACTTCTCTGAGTATCGGGTTCACTCCCCACAGTTGTCTACTTCCCATAACTTTGCTGGATATTGTCGGGTTTCGCCGGGTTTCGGCGGGTTTCGGCGGGTTTCGTAAAAAAGCACTGGTTCTTTTTTACGAAACCCGCCGAAACCCAGTCCCAGGTTCACTCTCCAATGGTGTAAACTTCCCTGAGTTCTAGGTTCACTCCCCACAGCCACCTACTTCCCATAACTTTGTCGGGATTCGTCGGGTTTCGTCGGGTTTCGGCGGGTTTCGGCGGGTTTCGGCGGGTTTCGCAGGGTTTCGGCGGGTTTCGGCGGGTTTCGTAAAAAAGACACACCACTTTTTAACCAGCGGTGTGCGTATTCGAGTACTGTCCAGTTATATGGATTCTCACGGTGATGCGATACCGTAGAAACCCGTAGTAAAGTTCATAGATTCCTTCCTAGCTAAAGTTGGTGTTTTTGGTTTTTGTGTGTCATTGGGAAAATTTGGAGAGCTCGTAGATTCCTAGCAAAAGTTGGTGTTTTTTATTTTCGTGTGTCATTGGGCAAATTTGGAGTAAGGATGTTAGATTAATGTAAGTATAATAGTATTAAGTATGTGTATATGTGTTTGTTTGTGAGTGTGTGTGTGTGTGTGTGTGTGAGAGAGAGAGAGAGAGAGAGAGAGAGAGATAGAGAGAGAGAGAGAGAGAGAGACAGAGAAACTTTTTTTGTGTGTGTTTCTGTATCTATGTTCGAAAAATATTCGAGTTGTATTGTTGAATTAATTTGGCAAATGAATGTCAAAATGGAATGTGAAATTGGAAATGCCGTCTGAGTACTTTAGTTTTAGTGCTATGTTATAAGA
>NC_088370.1:13945018-13957518 GCF_034508935.2 Berghia stephanieae
ACGAGGGAAGTGACTGTTGAAGCCTATTTAAAATAAAGTATCAACCGCTGACCGTGAACCGAAGACCCATATCCACCTAAAGTGCTTGCCTATCACAAGGAGTAAACAGCCCACAGATCCTGAGCAAAAAATGTATCGTGACGTCAGGTTTTGCGATGCAATTGGATTCAGTAGTCTGATGTCACGCCGCCCAGCAACGGCGGCCACCTTGGTTCTAAACAAAGAAAATCATTACTTTTTATTCTTCATGCTGGCTAGAACTTTTCATATGTCTTGTGATCAGAATGTGTAAAAGTCAAAACATGATCAAATTAATGGGTTTTTTCCCCTCTGGATACCCTTTTATGCTCGCCGGGGAAATATTTCATACGGGCGTCCGCCATTGTTCCGATAGATTAGAGCCAGTTATTAAGTTACCATGCGTCATTAGGAAGGAAGTGACGTTACGACTGTTGAAGCGTATTCCTTTATCAGTGTATCAAAATATTGTGAGAAATACTCACTAGCTGGGCCTGACCATCGTTAGGTTAGCATATAAATAGTATGCGCTTGGCTAAGAAGCTCACAACATTGCCTTCCGGGAGTATAACGGACCAACACACAAAACTATGTGTAACCATGAACTTTTCAAGTCTGGATAATACAGTTCAGTGATTATTACTCATAAACGTCGATGGCAAAAAAAACAATAACAAAGACCTGATTGACGTCATCTTCGTTCTATCTATCGCCTGACTCAAGAACCCTCTAGGACTTATAGCTTACGTCATTTTCTAGGTTTTTGCAGCGTCAAGTGAGTTTTCGTTAGTAGAGCTCAAGGAAACAAGGGATTACATTGGTTGAACTATTGAATACAACTCACGATTTTCTTTTGTGGCCAAAGCCTTGTCTATTGACGTCATTTTTTGGTCAGTGTCAGGCTATAGAAAGAATGCGCTTGGCCAAGGAGTTCATAACATTGCCATCCGGAAGTATAACGTACCAACACACAAAACTGTGTGTAACCTTGGACTTTTATAGTCTACTTAATACAGCTTAGTGAGAATTACTCATAAACGTGGATGGCAAAAATCAATAACAAAGACATGAGTGACGTCATCTTCATACTATCTATAGTTAACGATGGCTACGGCCTGACCTATTGCTCATACGACATGTTCTGGGTATCTCAGGTCTTTTCATACAGGAAATAGATAGTCAAGGGGACGAAACGGGGTAAATGGCAGGCAATATTGTGATTGGTTAATGCTTAGTAACGGGCGTACCACCAATAGGTATCAATAGTCTGATATCACGTCCGCCCAGCAACGAGAAGTTTGGTTCTAAACACGGAAAATCGGTTGCTTTTTATTCTACATTCTTTTTCACATGTCATGTGATCAGAATGTATAAAAGTCAAAACATAATCAGATTTATAATCTTTTTCTCCTCTGGATACACTTTTATGCTCGTAGGAGAAGTATTTCATAAGGGCGTACGCCATTGTTCCGATAGTTTAGAACCAGCTACTAAGTTACTATGTGTCATTACAAGGGAAATGACGTCACGACTGTTGAAGCCTATTACCAACCTCTCCCGGAAAGGGAGGGGGCATCGGTAATGGTAAGGTAATTTTTTAAAAGCAGTCTTTCATTGCATATTCTTTGTTAAAACTGATACAGGAGACTAAAATGAAAAGATTGGGGGCGTGAAACTCAGGGGCTCCTTCCGTATGTGGTGTTCAATGGCAAGTCGATAAGCATGGCAGTTGTGTAATGATGGTATGTGATAGAATACAATACACACCATTTCTTCCTGCTCTATTAATCGCATAAATACACAAACAGTATTTTGTTTAAGATAATTTAGTGAGAAGAAATCACATTTGAAAACATAGAAAGCTGCGAAATTGCAATTGTACTATATAAACATCAAGAGCGAGAGGATATTTACCGACTTGACACTACACATATAGACGCATCGTCTGCCATTAAAACTCTATAGATAGTTCGAAGATGACGTCACTCAGGTCTTTGTTATTGATTTTTGCCATCCGCGTTCATGAGTAATGCTCACTGAACTGTATTAACCCGACTATAAACGTTCATGGATACACACAGTTTTGTGTGTTGGACCGTTATACTTCCGGATAGCAATGTTATGAGCCTCTTAGCCAAGCGCATACTATCTATACCTTAACGATGGCTACGGTGTCAGGCTATAAATTTACGAAGGCTACGCTACGATACGGCCCATTCATTAAGCAGAATTTATCCCTGATTTCTATAGCAGTGTAGATGTGTGTGTTTGATCTGACGGAAATTACTTTGCGATAGACTAGCGTCCTATCCAAATGGTGGCAAGCAATTGCAATTATATAAATGCTCATGTTCTTTTTACCACTTGTTTGAAGTGATTATAAAATGTTGGCATGCAGTGTACAACTGTGGCCTTCGTAAAGTTATGGCCTGACACTGACCAAAAAATGACATCAAAATGCCAGTCTTTTGCCACAAATGAAAACAAATCGTGAGTTGTATTCAATAGTTCAACCAATAGGACCACTTGTTTCCATGAGCACTACTAACGACAACTCACTAGGCGGTCAGTCCTTTTGGATTTCAGTGTCAGGCTATAACGTAACGATGGCTACGGTCCAACCGAGAGCAGTCCTTGTCTTGTGATTGACGTCATCTGATACCCGATAACTTGACGTCATCCCTTGGGCAGTGAGTGTGCCGTGCCGTACGTAGCATTGGATGAGTGTTTGAATGACTGTGGGAGAACACTGGAGGACTGGCACGGTGACAGATGGACAATGGGGGATGATTGGCAGTGATGGTAGGGTTGGGTCACTGTGGGGAAAGTAGGAATAGAAAATAATATTATTATCAGACTGACAGCTACCATAATATATTATGGTACATGTGTAAAAATACACATACATACAAATACACATGCATACATGCATAGGATATATTATACATGTATATATATATATATATATATATATATATATATATATATATATATATATATATATATATATATATATATATGAGTGTTGGTGGGTACTCGTAGGTACGAAAGTTCTCGATAATGATGGTTAGAGCTAATATAGAATAGAAATTGTCACTCACATTATAATATATGGCCAAGACGTACGTTTCTGTGGCTTTCGTCCTCGTTCAGTCGGCTGAAGACGTGGACGAAAGCCACAGAAACGTACGTCTTGGCCATAAATAATGTGAGTGACAATTTATATTATATATATATATATATATATATATATATATATATATATGTATATATATATATATATATATATATAGAGAGAGAGAGAGAGAGAGAGAGAGAGAGAAAGAGAGAGAGATAGAGAAAGAGAGAGAGAGAGAAAGAAAGAGAGAGAGAGAGAGAGAGAGAGAGAGAGAGAGAGAGAGACCGCCCACAGTTCTGCCTTATCATTCGAATTCAATCTTGCATGTTTTCCATGACTCTATTCACCTAATTTCCCTCGCGTCCTCTTAACACAAGCAGTCTCTCTCTCCTCCCCCTCTCGCTCCTCTTTTTCTCTATATCTCTCTCTCTCTTTCTCTCTCTCTATCTCATGTGTGTCTGTTTGTGTGTGTGTGTGTGTGTGTGTGTGTATTTTACTCTCTCATTCTCTCTCTTCCTTTCTAATCCTCTTTCTTGATAATTTTTTCCCTGCCCACCCGGCTTCACGTAGTTTCAAAACTGTACTTTCAAATTTCAACCTTCTTTAACTTTTGGCATTTTGAAATCGTATTTTCTCTATTAAATAAGACAAAAAATTCACATTAATAATTCTTATTTCATTGATTCTTTATTTAGATATCAAAAATTCTTGAAAAAGTGAGCAATTGTCGGCGTTTTTTCCCCAGTGTTTTATTTGTTTTAAGAACATCTTACATAATAATGAATAACTACAAAAGTAATAATTTAATTGTTTCAAAAATTTGTATGTACATTAGTAAATGTATAAGCTAAGCTCCTGCCAAATTTCACTATTCGCGTCAAATTTTTGATGTCCGTATCTAAGGAGTTATCTTTGCCCATTGATTTAACTGTGAGTGAAAACGGTGCCTCAATTCAAAGTCGATTTTCTTAAAACTTGGTTTTCACACTCTCCCTACTTCAAACGGTCATATCTCGACAATAAATAATCAGAATTATATAAATTTGGTATCAAATTTTAAAGCATAAAATAAGCTGTGATTGGGTACAAAAAACCCAAAATTGAAAAATCCGACTTAATACCGTTTCGAGGCGGAGGGTCACCTATAGTCCGTTCCGTTCCACAACCCGTGCGCACGCGTTGACGCGAATATCTTCAAATCTTCTGATGGACTTTATTGAAAATTGGCTCGAACACTAGAAATTGTTAATGACATTAAGCCGTTTTTCCATCTGTTACAGTTCCATAATTTGGGATTTTTCTTCTTTACGGTATATAAAAAAACAAAGGGTCTGGGATGAGTGAACAAATGGATGGTTTACAATAACAGAATTATACACAGTAAATTATGTTGTGATTACGATCACAGAACTTCCCACAGGCTTGACAAGGGGTTTACTTTTTCACGAGTTCATGTGCACTCGTCACTAACATTTCCAATTTGGGTTCAAATTGTCACAGCAAATCGTACACACTTACTTGACATAAACAATTGTTAACCAGAGGCATAGCTGCCTATTAAAATTTATACAGTTATTAAAAAAAAATCTGATATTAATATGGATTAAACATGCGAATTTGTCACAATGAGGAAAACTTTCAAGTATTTTTCCAGTGAGTGGAAGCGCGGAATTCTTTTTCATGGCATATGGCGAATAGCAATATTATTAATAGATTGCCCACAACCAGGAACTCAGAATGGAGAGGACAAAATAATTATGTCATTTCATTATGCACCTCTATTATTTGAAAACTGCGGTTCCTTTGAAAGGTTACACTGGACAAAAATTACATGGAATCTGGTGTTAACTCATCAATCCCAGAGATTTTTGTTACTTTTCAAAATCAGAGAGAGAGAAATGTATTAAAAATGAGCATGTACATAGATAGTTTTATTCAACTATCATTAACATGTAAAAACTAAAAACATTAGCTTTGATACTACGCCTATAATTTGTTTGATAAAAATGTAATAAATAGGCATGGGGTAAAAATAACCCAGGTCAATTACGGATATAGTCAATGTTAGGGTTGAGTGAGTTAAAGAAGTTTAAATTCAGTGACATTCAAAGCGCCCCCCCCCCCCTCCCCTCCCCAGTGAAAATAATTCATGAATGTCAGACACGTACCCTGCTCGATGGGTGACCAGTGAGTTTTGTGCGACCTTTATGAGTTTTCTTGCTCCTTGCACAACAGTTGGTCGGGGATTATATCTTTGTGAAAGGCATTTCTCCTTGTCCTATCGGAGACGGGCGTAAAAATTCGGAGGACCCCCCTGTTTTTTGTTGTTGTTTGTTTTTGTTTTTGTTTGTTTTTATTTTTTTATTGTTTTTTTTTGGGGGGGGGGTTGTTTTTGTTTTTTGTTTTTTTTTGTTTTTTGTTTTTGTCTGTTTGTTTGTTTTGTTTTTGTTTTGTTTTTTGTTGTTTTTTTTACTTTATCTTCTTTGTCTAAAAAATGTATAAGCACCTTCCTAGCGGGCTGATTGTGTTTTCCACAAGGGAAGAGATAAATTATAAACGCTATGAGCTTTTTTCAATACTGGTAAGTAGCTACTATTTAAATAATATATATTATTAGACTATTTCGAACACTATTTCAAACAACCCAAAATTATTTGCTAAGCTACGTCAATGAATTCAACTTTGTTGTGAATATTTTCCCCACGAGAAAGAGAAGCAACAACACTACGCTTCAACAGTCGTAACGTTACTTCCCTCATAATGACGCATGGTAACTTAGTAACTGGCTCTAAACTATCGGAACAATGGCGGACGCCCTTATGAAATATTTCTCCGACGAGCATAAAAGCGTATCCAGAGGAAGAAAAAAAATCATTATAAATCTGATCATGTTTTGGCTTTTCCACATTCTGATCACAAGACATATGAAAAGTTCTAGCCAGGATGAAGAATAAAAAGTACCGATTTTCTTTGTTTAGAACCACGTTGGTCGCCGTTGCTGGGCGACGTGACATCAGACTATTGAATCCAATTACTGTAAACATTTTAAAGTTTGAGTCATATTTCATTGCAAACGATGGAAATATCATAGATATTCGGCATTGTGAGAAAACTGTTTGCTACATCACTATCAGTATTCCAAATTCATAGTGTCACTTAAAATATTCGTAACTTTGGACGCATTTGCGATATTCCGTGCACACGGGACTTGGAACTGACGATCGGATAAAAAGTTACAATGGGCATGATCTATATTACATTTCCATGTGCTCGAGGTCATTGGTCACAGTGGAATATGTGCTCAAAGTGACCCACATAGTGAAAAGTGTTCACAGTTTTTGAAATATCTAACATCACGATTGGTCATTTCGTTCAGCTTGACACATGGGTATGTTTATAACTTTCATAAACAAAGCAGCGTGTTTACATCTCTTAGGAAAAATCCAATCGTTGGACTGCAACAAATCATGTGATTGATGACGTGGTTGGACGAAAACATGAATATAGATCGCTCCCATTATGTTAAAATTATAATTTAGATGTGTGTGTGTGTGTGTGTTTGTGTGTGTGTGTGTGTGTGTGTTTACCAATAACCAAGAACAACTCACAAACCCGGGACTTTATTTATAAAAATTGAGCTTTTATATAGCGCAATATCCACCAAACGTGCTCACAACGTTTTACAAAGGGTCCCTGACCAACAGTTTCATGTTACATGTAGAACGAGATATGACGCCTGATAGGCGATATTACAATTTTTTTTCTGACAGAGGCAATGCTGTTAACGGTCAGATATCATTTTACACCTGAATACGGTGTGAGAATTAGAGTAAAGAGCCTTTTCCAAGGACTCCACTATGCGCCGAGCGAGGCTCGAATCCAGGACCTTCCGATCCGAAAGCGAGTGTCATACCACAAGACCACATAGCCGCACATTAGAGTACAAGGTTTGAGATATTTTGACAAGGTGAAGGTCATTTTAATTGATCAATATTTGAAGGAAGAGTATACTGGCCAAATTCTTTAATATGCATGTGCTTTTCTTAAAGAATACAACATTATAGATAGTATGCGCTTGGCTAAGGAGCTCACAACATTGCCATCCGGAAGTATATAACGGGCCAACACACAAAACTTTGTGTAAACATGATCGTTTATAGTCAGTTTCAGTGAGAATTACTCATAAACGCGGATGTCAGAAAACAATAACAAAAACCTGAGTGGCGTCAAATTCGAGCTATCTATAGAAGGAACGGAATTGACGTCTTTCAGCTCTTTGTTATTGATTTTAGCCAGCCATTTTAATGAGAAGTTCTCATTATATTGTATTAATCAGACCATTCATTCACTTTTAAGGTTACACATGGTTTTGTGTTTTGGCACGTTATATCCGTCTGGTGCATGTTGTGAGTTTTTTATCAACTAAACGCATAACACCAATTGATGCAATGCGTTTAGTTAAAAAAAACTCATAACATCCGCCCGCCGGATATAACGAATAATAATAGATGATAATGTAACGAACCAACACTCAAGACAATCTGTAACTTTAAAAGTTTATAGATAGAATGAAGTTGACGTCACTCGGGACTTTGTTATTGTTTTTTGTCATCCGCGTTTATGGGTAATTCTCAATTAACTGTATCATCATCCAGACTATAAACGTTCATGGTTGCACAGAGTTTTGTGTGTTGGTCCGTTATACTTACGGATGGCCTTGTTGTGAGCTTCTTAGCCAAGCTCATACTGTCTATAGATAGAATGAAGTTGACGTCACTCCATTGTTATTGTTTTTTGTCATCCGCATTTATGGGTAATTCTCAATTAACTGCATTTTCCATCCTATAAACGTTCGTGGTTACACATAGTTTTGTGTGTTGGTCCGTTATACTTCCGGATAGCAATGTTTTGATCTTCTTAGCCAAGCACATACTATCTATAGTCTGATTAATACAATTTTGTGAGAACTACTAATTAAAGTGGCTGGCTAAAATCAATAACAAAGAGCTGAGTGACGTCAATTTCGTTCATTTAATAGGATCCATTTCTAATCGTCTTAGAGCGAGACAAAAACCTCTTACTTTGGACGTACGTGGCCATTTGGATCGGGCTGGAAGGTTCTCTAAGATTCTTATTTACTGTTGCCCCAGGCTTTGGGGGTGATATTGTGTTCAATCTGTATGGGGGTGATTTGGTGGTGATGGTTGTTGTTGTAGTGGTGGTGGTGGTAGTGTGGTGGTGGGGTTGGTGATAGTGGGGTTCTTGAGGTGCTGGTTGTGATGGTGGTGGTGGTGGTGGTGATGGTGATGGTGATGGTGATTGTTGTTGTGGTGGTGGTGATGATGATTATTGTGATGGTGGTGGTGGTGATGTAATGATGATAACGATGATGATGATGATGATGATGATGATGATGATGATGATGGTGATGGTGATGGTGAGGATGATGATGATGATGATGATGATGATGATGATGATGATGATGATGATGATGATGATGGTGATGGTGAGGATGATGATGATGATGATGATGATGATGATGAGGAGTAGGAGGAGGAGGAGGAGGATAATCATGATGATAAATGTATGATAATGGCGGGAGGGGAGGAGGGGGAAGACGACGACGACGACTACGCTGAAGGTTTTGGTAAGGATTGATAATGATGATAAGAGCAAGAGGAGGAAGGAAAATAAGAATAAGAAGAAGAAGAAGAAGAAGAAGAAGAAGAAGAAGAAGAAGAAGAAGAAGAAGGAGGAGGAGGAGGAGGAGGAGGAGGAGGAGGAGGAGGAGGAGGAGGAGGAGGAGGAGTTTGACAGACACATCATTAGGTATAGAAGAGTAAACCAAGTGTAGCTCTAGGGCTATATCTGACCGTTGACATTTAGACAGAGAGGTTTACACGAGACAAATTCAGCCCCGGGTTAGATATTCTGATGGCTGCTAAGATGATGGAAATGATCAGATTTAGGCAGGGATTGGGTGGGATCAGTTCGTAAATTGACACTCAGATATATCGACTGTGAGAAGAGTCGAGGAAAACGACGTTATAACCGAGTTGGGATGCTTGACGAGTAAAGAGAGTACTTTCTCCTGTTGTAACGATTTATATCATGTTCAGCCCAGAATAGCTAGAAGAATATATATATATATATATATATATATATATATATATATATATATATATATATATATATATGTATATATATATATATATATATATATATATATATATATATATATATATATATGTATATATATATATATATATATATATATATATATATATATATATATATATATTTAAAGTTTTAGAGAAACTGATTGTTGTGACAAAATTGCACGGGTAAAATTAAAGTGTATAAGCGATAATGAAGAAAATGAAATACTTTGATGACGTCATTGATTTGGTTATCATCATCATCATCATCATCATCATCATCATCATCATCATCATCATCATCATCATCATCAAATGCTGAAAGGGCTTTGATTTGTCCCAAGTTATGTTAAATTATATTGAGGCTGTGTGCTAATTTCAATTGATCACAGCGTTTCGTCAGCCGGTAATAACGTACGAACACAAAAAACACTGTGCAACCTTTAACGTTTACAGATGATGTGCGCTTGGCTAAGAAACTCACAACATTGCCATCCGGAAATATAACGAATCAGATCACAAAAATATGTTTAACCTTGAAGGTTGATATTCTGGTTATTACAGTTTAGCGAGAATTACACTAAAACGCGGATGGAAAAAAAAAAAACCAACAAAGACCAGAGTGACGTTAATCTTCGTTCTATCTATAGTCTGTGAGAATTTATTGACAAGAAATCATCCAATTGAATATAGAAAGCTGCAAAAACCCTTGCCAAATTTCAGTTGTATTTCATACAAACATTGCGAGCAAGAGGATGTTTACCGACTTGACACGACCTGACATAGATCGTGGCCTTCGTAAAGTTATGGCCTGATACCGTAGCCATCGTTATGTTATAGATAGTTCGAAGATGACGACACTCATGTCTTTGTTATTGTTTGTTGCCATCCGCGTTTATGAGTAATGCTCACTGAACTGTATTAACCCGACTATAAACGTTCATGGATACACACAATTTTGTGTGTTGTTCCGTTATACTTCCGGTTGGCAATGTTATGAGCTTCTTAACCAAGCGCCTGATACTGAAATCCAAAAGGACTGGCAGTTTGACGTCATTATTTGGTTTTTGCACCGCTTAGTGAGTTGTTGTTAGTAGAGCTCATGGAAACAAGTTATTTCATTGGTTGAACAATTGAATACAACTCACGATTTGTTTTCTTTTATGGCAAAAGACTGGCATTTTGACGTCATTTTTTGGTCAGTATCAGCATGGCCTTCGTAAAGTTATGGCCTGATACTGACCAAAAAATGATGTCAAAATGCCAGTCTTTTGCCACAAAAGAAAACAAATCGTGAGTTGTATTCAATTGTTCAACCAAGGAAATCACTTGTTTCCTTGAGCTCTACTAACGACAACTCACTAGACGCACAAACCTAAAAAAAATGACGTCAAACTGCCAGTCCTAGAGGGTTCTTGTGTCAGGCTATAGATAGTTCGAATTTGACGTCACTCATGTCATTGTTATTGTTTTTTGCCATCCGCGTTTATTAGTACTTCTCACTAAATTGTAATAACCAGACTATAAACGATCATGGTTACACACAGTGTTGTGTGTTGGTCCGTTATACTTCCGGATGGCAATGTTGTGAACTCCTTAGCCAAGCGCATACTATCTTTATGTTAACGATGGCTTCGCATAGATACGCATCTTCGTCTATTAAAACCCTATTGACACTTCAGGAGTTTCGCGTCTCTGTAATATATCGTTGTCTCTGGTTACACATACTTTATGTGTTGGCACGTTATTCCGGCTGGCGAATGTTGTGAGCTTTTTTGGCAAATCGCAGAGCATCAATAAACCCAGAATAGGATTCAACAGTCGTGGCGTCACTTCCCTCATAATCGCGCAGAGTAACTTAGTAACTGGTTCTAAACTATCGAAACAATGGTGGACGCCGTTATAAAATACTCCTCCGACGGGCATAAAGATGTATCCAGAGGAGAAAAACGTTATAAATCTGATAATGTTTCGAATTTTATACATTCTGTGAAAAAGTTCTAGCCAGCATGAAGAATAAAAAGTACCGATATTTTTTTTGTTCAGAACCACGCTGGTCGTTGCTAGGCGGACGTGACATCAGACTATTGAATCCTATTGATCGAGTCAAATAAAACGCGTTAGTCTTTGGCTTTTTGCACCTCAAGAAATTTGAAACAACCTCGTTAAAGACAACTCTCTCTCTCTCTCTCTCTCTCTCTCTCTCTCTCTCTCTCTCTCTCTCTCTCTCTTTCTTTCTTTCTTTCTTTCTCTCTTTCTCTCTTTCTTTCTTCCTCTCTATCTCTCTCTCTTTCTTTCTTTCTTTCTTTCTCTCTCTATCTCTTTATCTCTCTCTCTCTCTCTCTCTCTCTCTCTCTCTCTCTCTCTCTCTCTCTTCTTTCTTTCTGTCTCTCTTCTCTCTCTCTCTCTCTCACTCTCTCTCTCTCACTCTCTCTCTCTCTCTCCCTCTCTCTCTCTCTCTCTCTCTCTCTCTTTATTTATATATATATACATATATATATATATATGTGTGTGTGTGTGTGTGTGTGTGTGTATGTGCGTGTTTCCGTGTATCTCCTAAGGATAACAAATGTAGACTAAAGTGATTTGTTGATCCATTGATACCCCCACTCGTCCAAAGAATAGAAACCCTATTCATGTCTGGAATCAGGAAATTACTTGCCAAAGTCTTCCAGTGAAAATTCTACCAAAAAAATAATTCCTTTTCTCTCCCTTACAACATTTTCCACGTACAATTGCCAAAAGCTGTATCGACGTGTCCGAGAAAAAAAAACAACAAAGTTTTAAGGTTTGGTTTTAATATGATAACATTTTTAGCACTTGAGTTTGTGCCAAAATGTCGTTCGCAACAAAAATACTCCAATACGACGTGTATATATATACAGGTCTGACATCCGAACCGGCTTATGGGCTTAGTTTAACAGTGGACAATATTTTACGTAATTTATTTTTGAGATTTCCATCCATTACAAAAATGAGCCTACAAGGAATTGGGTTATCAGACCTGCAAATAAGTGCACGTCGCTCAAATACCATGTTATTTGTTGTGCGGCTATTATGTGGTCTTGTGGTATGACACTCGCTTTCGGATCGGAAGGTTCCGGATTCGAGCCTCGCTTGGCGCATAGTTGAGTCCATGGAAAAGGCTCTTTACTCACATTCTCTCACCTGGCCGTTAACATCGTTGTCTGTGTCTGAAAAGATTA
>NC_088370.1:13964312-13971812 GCF_034508935.2 Berghia stephanieae
TTTCTTACACAATAATGCATTAACACATAATTAGGGAAAAGAATAATAGTACATTTTAATCAATTAAAGTTAAGCTATAGGAGTTAATTTTTCCTTATCTGTTTGGGTGTGACTGGCGGCAGTGTAAAGGTTGCTTCAGTCTGGTTAACATATGGAGGAATCTTATTCTCTAGTTGTCCCAGGAGCCATTTGATAGATTCAGCTCTGGATCAACGTGTAACCAAATTGGCATTTACTCGGTAACCAGATCTGCGAAAATACCGGAGCAGATCTTTGGCTAGTTGCACATTTTTTATATTCCTTATGAGCAGTGATTTCGTGAGGATTCCCAATTAACAAACCCTTGACATCACCACTGATCTCAATTGTGTTAATCATTATCCTAATTTAATTAAGGGGATACAGGTAGGTTAATGGGATGGGGAAATATAAGTAAACAATGAGAGCTTAAGAATCAAGACATATAACTACATAATAGTACTATTGCGCATTATCTATAGCACATTTGTGAATGTAATTTATATATAAAGAGAGTGAATGAAATATTTTGTTTCTAATAACACGGGTTATCAATTTATGTCAATTACATGAGTCATCGATTTCTGTTATTTTATAGGTTGTGTCTACTACGGCCCTGGCAAAAACTTTATGAATCATGACTCACTCCACATACGAGTTTTAAATGGCACAAATACTCATAACAAAATATAAGTCCAAAACTATAAGATTTATATATTTATCCATACCCTTGTCCTCACAATGTTTCCCGTTAAATAGAATTTCATGTTCACCACTATAATGGCATGTTGGTGATAGAGTGGTGGAATAAGAGAGAGATTGAATTAGCTGAGTCTTTGGTTTTAGAGAAATATGATCTGAGTTTAATCAATCTTAGAAACCAATGATGAAACAGGATTCGTTAGTGCCAGAATGCTACTGGTTAATTTGCTCGAGACCAATCATATTCCGCGTACGTCAGTCATGACTGAGCTCTCAGGTAATAAGTGTGTAATCCTAGGATAATTTTACGCTTTGATCGGCCGGGCGGTCTATTAATTATTCGGCCATTTGATTTGTTTTTATGGGTTGTTTTATTATTGATGTTGCTTTGTTGTTTTTTGTGGGGTTTTTTGTTTGTTTATTTCTTTTAAAGGGGATTTATTATTTAAGGATAAAATAGAAAAGGGATTCCCAACATCATTGTTGATTTTTAGAGAGAATTAAAAAGGCAAAAACAAAAAAAATAATAAATAAAGGTTCATTTAAAAAGCCTACGTTCCGTGAATCGAAGTAACGTTGAATGATGTTTCCCGTTTAGGAGGAAGGAGAAAAAAGAATTTCAAAATATTAAAAGCAAAACAATGATTTTGACAAATAGTTCTTTTCTAGAATCACCATTTTTTATTGTGCTCCAACTGTCATAGAAACGGGCTACTCCGAATACTTTCCGTAAACAAACTAAATTAATTTGACACGAAAACAAGATATCAGAAATTGGATGTACTCATGGAGAAAGTCATTAAAAGTAGCTTCACATAAAACCAGTAGATTGCAGTTATATCGCCTTTATCTGTGGTAAATATCATGCTCTACGCGATGACATTTTTTTAGGATAGTGGAACATCAAATAGCATATATGCAGCCCTTTAAGAGCTAACAGAATTTCAGGCCAATACAACACATTTGTTTATACAGTGCCTCCAAATTTAACATCAATATCCAACGAAACGAGAAAAATGTGTGCAAATCGTATGTCATTCAATCTTCTTATAACATCTTGAGCTCTGGGGTGTGGTTTGTGTTGTTTTGTCGGTTCGAGATTGTATCTTGACAGTGAAATAAAACACCAGTTGATGGAACAGATTTCTTCTGTCAGATAAAAATAAACAAAAATGGGGGATTTATAGATCGGAAATTTCCACTAAACAAGCTCAAAGCGCTTAACAAGCATCATCAGCGACACTCAACAGCTTGGAGGTAATATGGCATCAGTTAGGCGATATTACCTTTCTGTCAGACTAAGACAATGCTGTTAATGACAAGGTACTCATTTCACACCTGAGTATGGTGAGATGATGTGAACAAAGACCGTTTTTTCAAAGTCTGATATGTGAGGATTTCAGGGCGGGACTCGAACCTAGAACTTCCAGTCCCAAGACGAGTTTTATTAGAACACATAGCAGCAGAAGAATAAAAAAAGACCCGATGCCCTGGCTGGCTATCGTGCTTGCCTTTTTCTATCTTATATCACCAATAGGGATACCGTCAACTGGGTAACTTTGCGTAAAGGGGAAACTTTGCCTCTATGAATTTGGAGCATTTGGAATACTCTCAGCTGTTTGGCACTTATTGTACCCGTTAACAGACTTGAATTTTTAAAAGAAAATAATTGCCATAAAACTAAACAACATCTTATTGTTCCAAAACTCAAGAGGCAAAGTCTCCCCTTTCGGCATTCCCTTTCCCCCCATCAGACAGTACTAAAGTGGGTAGAATTAATGTTATCATTTTAACCAGCAACACATCCTTATACTTTCCTAAGCATTATCGTTAGGTTTGTCAACCTAAATCGAGGAGGGGCGGGGGGGGGGGCGGGGGTTGAAGCCATTGAGGACCCCGTGTTTGAATAATATCCCCAGAACCATCAGGGACTAACGAATTATTAATTCTTTTAATTCGAAACTAAAAAAAAATACTTTTCACAGAGATATACATTAAGGTTATAACCCTATGTTTGAATATTCAATTGTGGGTCTGCTTATGTTTTTATGTGTGTGTGTGTGTGTGTGTGTGTGTGTGTGTGTGTGGAAGGTTGTGGCATAAGAGATGGGATTTTTTTTCTACTAATGTCACGCCCATTGAGCACTATGTAATTTTGAATATGGGCTATACTAATACCATCCATTATTATTATTATTATTATTATTGTTCTTATTATTATTATTATTATTATTATTATTATTATTATTATTATTATTATTATTATTATTATTATTATTATTATTATTATTACTATTATTATTATTATTATTATTATTATCATTATTATTATTATTATTATTATTATTATTATCATTATTATTGTTATTACTATCATTAGTAGTAGTAGTAGTGGTAGTAGTAGAAGTAGTAGTAGTAGTTGTTGTAGTAGTAGTAGTAGTAGTAGTAGTAGTAGTAGTAGTAGTAGTAGTAGGAGGAGGAGGAGGAGGAGGAGGAGTTGTAGTTGTAGTAGTAGTAGTAGTAGTAGTAGTAGTAGTAGTAGTAGTAGTAGTAGTAGTAGTAGTAGTAGGAGTAGTAGTAGTAGTAGGAGTAGTAGTAGTAGTAGTAGTAGTAGTAGTAGTAGTAGTAGTAGTAGTAGTAGTAGTAGTAGTAGTAGTAGGAGTAGTAGTAGTAGTAGGGAGTAGTAGTAGTAGTAGTAGTAGTAGTAGTAGTAGTAGTAGTAGTAGTAGTAGTAGTAGTAGTAGTAGTAGTAGTAGTGTAGTAGTAGTATAGTATGTGTGTAGTAGTAGTAGTAGTAGTTGTTGTAGTAGTAGTAGTAGTAGTAGTAGTAGTAGTAGTAGTAGAGGTAGTAGTAGAAGTAGTAGTAGTAGTAGTAGGAGTTGTTGTTGTAGTAGTAGTAGTAAATATAGATGTGGTAGAAAATGGGCCACGATTGCCAAATATCCGGTGGATAACCATTTTGGTGTCAAATACACATTGATGGCACGTTGGTTCAACCTCTGAAGATGCTTCTTTGCATAAAGCTACTTCAGATGTTAGATCAACGGGACCATCGATATGAGCATGAGTCTGGCCATCATTGGCAACCTAATTTGCCATTGCCTTGTCACCAGGCAGCATAGGTATAGATAGTATGCGCTGGGCTAAGAAGCTCATAATATTGCCATCCGGAAGTATAACAGACCAACACACAAAACTGCGTGTATTCATGAACGTTTATAGTCGGGTTAATGCAGTTCAGTGAGCATTACTCATAAACGCGGATGGCAAAAAACAATAACAAAGACCTGAGTGACGTTATATTCGAACTATCTATACAGTGAATATAGCCTACAGTTGTAACCCAGTTATTAATAGGCATAGAAGTTCTTAAGTCACAGTTTTTCCTCTTCCAATAGCATTCAATAGTCTGATATAAGTTCCGCCCAGCAACCAGCAGCTTGGTTCTAAACAAAGAAAATCGGTACTTTTATTCTCCATGCTGGCTAGAACTTTTTCACATGTCATGTGATCAGAATGTATAAAAGTCAGAACATGATCCGGCTTATAATGTTTTATGTACAGCGGAGAAGTATGTCATAAGGGCGTCCGCATTTGTTCCGATAGTTTAGAACCAGTTACTAAGTTACCATGCGTCATTACGAGGGAAATGACGTCACGACCGTTGAACCCTATTCCAAAGTCCTTCGGAGGACTAATAATAAGTAGACTACATCGTCTCAAAACGGTATTAAGTCGGGATTAACTAGATGCTGAAAATTGAATTTATTGTCACAAATAAGAAGCTTGGAGCTGATTCCGCTTCGCTATGGTGGAGAATAGATATTATTTCTTGCATTGCAAACGACTCTAACCTCGTATTTGTCATCATTTCATGTCTAAATCCACTTTTATGAGTCTTAGCCATCCCGACATAATACCGCTTTGAGGCGGTGGGTTGCATATTGAATAAAAAGGTGTCATAACTTCTTCGGTCTTCTTCCAGTGTCATCTCATGGGTTGAGGTCGACTTGAAATGACACGCCAATCTTCCCTGTTGACGGCTTGCTGACTGCATTCGGCTGCCGTCAATCCTGTCCATGTCCTCACATCATCTATCCAAGTTCTTGCTGGCCTGCCTCTTCCTCTTTTCCCTTCAACTCTACCCTCAAGAATGTCCTTGTTGACAGTTTGATGGCGTCTTAGGTGTCCAAAATACCTTAGTTTTCTAACTATCTTAGAAAAAAGGATTATTGGCAGATTCGCAAGAATACTGGAGGTAAAAGAACAAGGACGGATGATCTTTGTTGACTTCCAGCATAAATTTAAAGAAGCAAAAGAAGAAACCATCAGCCTGAAACCAGAAGACCAATTAATTACACCCGATTATCCAATACTCCGTTTTACTCTCCCAAAGAGATTGGAAGTTGGAACCAATTTTTAAACTTTTTTTTTTACCTATTGAATAACATATACCATGGAATAAAATTTGTCATATTGCTTTTTTAACTGTGCCATACAGTCCATTCACATAGACAAGGACATTAATCTATTTATTTATTGATGACATGATTTTAGGTAAAATATTCACAACATCCGGCAGTCGGATTTAACGTTCCATCACAGAAAACAAAGGAATCTAATCTGTCATATTGCTTATTTTAACTCTACCATACAGTCCATATACATAAGGCAAAGATGTTAATCTCTCCAGAAAGCTTTACACACGTGTTTAAGTATATTTATTTACTGATAACATGATTTTAGGTAAAATACTCACACCATCCGCCAGCCGGATTTGACGTTCCATCACACAAAACAAAGGAACCTGTATAGTCTGATTGATACATTTATAGAGAATAAATCACCAAAATGACTGTCTAAAATCAACATCAAAGATCTGAGTGACTTCAAATCCGTTCCTTCTATACAATGACTGTTACTAATATTTGTAATCAATATGATATTTTTGATAAATTATATCAATAGCAATCAATGAAATATTAAATTTACTTAAATTTCGGTTGCCTCTTGCCTGTTACGCCAAAACTTTGAAATGTTTTATATTTGAAAATAGCATAGGTCATTTGCATTTCAAAGAACCCGGAAGTGAATAAAAGTTGTCCTTTAGACCCATGAGGTTGATGGAGTCGGAGTTTACTCTGGTTTCTGTAGTCTGAAACGGACAATAGGAAATGCTTACTGCACTTTCGATATGACGCTGTTCTATTGCAAATTACTTTCCACCAAATCTAACAGGCCCAACTTCCCAAGCGGTGTATGAAAGGTGCCAGACAAAACAAAAAAGAAAAATACAATACAAAATACCAAAAAAAAATCATAAAATAAAGCCATAATTCATCAAAATGGTATTAGAAAATTTTAAAAGACAAAAGAAAATTTGGAAAAAATCCATGAGATGAAAATAAAATATTTTTTGATGACAGGTGCTAAAAGTCAATTTTATTGTTGACCATTCAAATTTACTCTTTTGAGGGAAGAGACTTTAACATAAAATTGTTGACATGTTAAATGTGTGGATAGTGATAAAAGTCGGAAAATGGCACGAGTGCAAGATACAATCTTAAAATATACAAAGGCCTCCAAGTTGAAAACTGGAGGTGCAAATGTTACGACAAGAATAGACATTCTCGAGAGTCCCAAGGTCTATCTATAATATCTGGATAAAGAGCGGATCGTAATCAAACGCCTACGTATAAATTCTCATAATAAAATATCCGAACAATGTATTATTCTAGCATGCGATTGAAAGCAATCTCATAGACTATAAAGTCGCACATACTCTTTTGAATGCAATTCTATTCCAAATGCTTAATCACCCGAAAAAGAATGGCTGGATGATAAATCATAAGGCATAACGCACCATTGGTCCGTATAAAACATCTATGTATGCAATAGCATTGGTAGATTTGAGTTTTAAGTTGAACTTATTCTAACCAAATTCGTTGACCTGTATTTTATGATTATGTTCAAATGTAATCAAGGTCAACAAGACATAAATCTAGATACTAAGATCATTTTAAAAGAAACAGTTCAGCGTTCAGATTTTCTTGGCAAATAATAATAATAAATATACGGCTTAAACTTTTGCTTAATTTTACTTATTTTTTGGCTGCTTCTGAAAAAGACATTCGGATAGCCAGCTGTTGGAATCTTGTAAAGATTTGATCAATCTGAAGAAGATAAATTGTGATGATGTGTTGTGTTGACACTGTGTATGTGATATCTCATTGACAACACATTATATTGTTGTGAGAAATTCTAAACAAGAAATAGACCAAGTGACAATTGAAGTTTGTTTACTCTTGTGAAGTGTTGACAATCAATTAATATTTGATTTTTATCCGACCTATCTGACTATTTGAAACAATGGTATGTATTACTTTCCCTACAAATACTCTATATTTTGAATACTAATATAACCTAAATATTTATTAGTCTATAAGATACTAACCTTATCTCCGTCTTGTCTTTATCAGGCGATTGCCCAAGTTAAAGATTATTTAAGCAAAATTATACACTCGGGTGGTTATATTGATAAATGAACTGCGGTTCAGGCCATATTATTTTAATCTAAGTTTATAAGAAAACGTTAGTCGTTTCTCGAACCCAGATGTTTCCAGGAGGTAATACAAGATTTATATTTGTAAGCCATTTGATGGTTGTAGTATCGGTGGTTGATGCTGCTGCTGCTGCTGCTGATGATGGTGATGATGATGATGATGATGATGATGATGATGATGATGATGATGATGATGATGATGAAGAAGAAGAAGAAGA
>NC_088370.1:13979312-13989312 GCF_034508935.2 Berghia stephanieae
TTCTTCTTCCTTTCCATTCTTCTTCTTCTTCTTCTTCTCTTCTTTTCTTCTCTCTTCTTCTTCTCTTTCTTCTCTTCTCTCCTTTTCTTCTTCTCTTCTTTCGCTTTTGTATGCGCGTATTCAAAAAGCATCTTCCCCACTCTAAATTCATTCCTGAAAGCCTTCGTAGGTCCAATACAACAGTTTGTTTGTCTTCCTCCTCTTTCTTCTTGTTACAATATTATTAACAACCATAGCCATGTATTCATTCGCGCAAGTACGGTTATGTGGTCTTACGATATACCATTCGCTTTTGGAACGGAAGGTCGTGGGTTTGAGCCTCACTCAGTGCAGTGTTGAGTCCTTGGGAACGTGCTCAAAGCGCTTTACAAAGAGTCCCTGACCAGCAGCAACAAGTAACATATAAAACGAGATATGACGCCTGTTAGGCGATCTTACAATTACAATACCGACAGACACTACGCTGTTAATGGCCAGGTACTCATTATAGACCTGAGTACGGTGAGAGAATGTGAGTATGGAGATCTTTTCAAGGACTCAACTATGCTCCGAGCCCGGATTGAACCGAGGACCTTCCTATCCGAAAGTGAGTGTCATGCCACAATACCACATAACCGCGGATAAACGCCGTTCCATGGGGCCAATGGTTCTGAAGGACTACTTGTTGCATGGTATCCAAATACAGGTAAAGTTCTGAAAAAAATGTATAGGGAATGAGTTTAGCGGAAGAGCAGCGTCCCTTTATTTGACGTCACCTTACTGAGAGAACGTCAATTTGGTTTTGCGCATGCGTCTCTCTCCGCCTCGCTTTCGGTGAAGTGTCTCAAGTTGCTTTCACGGGAAGCGAGGACGCGAGACTCATGCGCACAACCAACATGACGTTCTCTCTCTAATAACTTTTCCGCCGGTGACGTCCAATCAAGGGACTCTTCCGCTAATCTCATTCCCTATAAGATGCAATACCAGACAAAGCAGGAATGACAAAACAAACAAAACAAGAAAAAAAAAACCTCCCTGAATATTAACCAACGATCGAATCGAAGACCTTTGATCGACAGTCGAGGTTGGTTAATATTCAGGGATTACAATATTACAATATTGTATTTTAAAAATAGCATACATGGTAACAATTGCTTCCAGTCTTCACATCTTATTGAAGGCAAAAAAAATGACTTCACTCAGCTCTCTTTTCATTGGTTTTAGCCAGTCATTATTATGAGTCATCATTGCCTTTTTCACCCTGGGTCAGGGTATAGGCCACAGACAAACAGTTTCCATCCTTCTCTATCCTTTTTTATCTCATTCCAGGTCTTACCACTTCTCTGTATATCAGCTTCTTTAATTCTTCTCCATGTTCCTCGTGGCCTTCCCCTTGATCTTCTGCCCTGAGGGTTCCAGTCCAATGCTTTCTTTGTTATAGTTGAGTCATTCTTTCTAAGCGTGTGTCCAATCCACCTCCATCGTCTTCTTCCTATATCCTCTCCCACTGGTTTCTGCTGTGTTCTTTTCCATACTTCTTCATTTTTTATTCTATCCATCCATTTTATTCTGAGTAGCTTACGCATGCACCTGTTTACGAAAATCTGTACCCTCCTTATACATGCCTGTGATGTGTTCCAAGTTTCACATCCATACAGTAGGACAGACTTCACGTTTGAGTTGAAAAGTCTTAGCTTTAGTTGAAGGGAGATATCTTTAGTTCTCCAAACTCTGTTCAAAGATGTGAATGCAGCCTGTGCCTTTCCTATTCGTGCTTTCACCTCTGCTTCCGTGCCTCCATCCTTGTCAATTATACTTCCGAGATAGCAGAAAGTGTCTATATCTTCGAGTTCCTGATCTTTTACTTTGATCTGCTCCCTTTGACGAGTACCTATCCTCAAGACCTTTGACTTTGCAGGGTGAATTCTTAGACCAATTGATTCCGAGAGGCTGTTTATAATTGTGATTTTTGCTTGCATCTCGTCCTGGGTGTGGGACAAAAGAGCCAGATCATCTGCAAAATCCAGATCATCCAACTGTGTCCATGGGTCCACTGTATCCCATTTCTTCTCCCTTAGGAGGTTTCCTTCATTAGCCAGTCAATGGCAAGGATGAACAGGAATGGAGAGAGCAAGCATCCCTGCTTGACACCAGTCTTAATTTCAAAGCTGTTAGTAAGCTGATCTTCATGTACAACCCTGCAACTTGATCCTTCATACGTTTCCTTAATGAGGTTTACTATCTTTTCAGGGAGTCCATAATGTGCCAGAATTTTCCACAATGTTGCTCTGTCAATACTTTCGAAAGTCTTCTCGTAATCCAGAAAGTTGACAATAAGAGGAGAGTTCCATTCTATAGACTGTTCCACTATGACTCGCAGAGAGGCAATCTGGTCGGTGGTTGAACGGTTTTTCCGAAAACCTGCCTGTTCGTCCCGCAGTTTAGCATCTGTTGCATTCTTAACTCTCTCTAAAATAATACGGTTGAAAACCTTTCCTGGGATAGATAGAAGAGTGATGCCTCGATGATTATTACAATTACTGAGGTCTCCTTTCTTTGGAAGCTTGATAAGATGTCCTTCCTTCCAATCCTTTGGGAATATCCCGTCATTCCAGATTCTCTCAAATAGTGGGTGCAGGGCCTCAGCATTTCTTTCCGCATCAACTTTTAGAGCCTCTGGTGGAATCTGGTCTGGTCCAGCAGCTTTCCCCTTTTCATCTTTTTAATGGCACCCACAATCTCTGCTATCGATGGTGGATCACAGCTAATTGGTAGCTCATTCCTTGCAGGGAAAATTTCTGGCTGGTTGTCTGGTGGTGGTCTGTTCAGAAGGCAGTTGAAATGTTCCCTCCATCGTTCAGATTGAGCCTCTTTTCCAAAAATAGTTTTCTCATCTTTGTCTTTGACTGGTACCTCTGATTTCCCATATTTTCCAGCAAGTGTCTTGGTAGTTTGATAAAGGATCCTCATGTGTCCTCCAGTCGCTGCTGCTTCTGCTTTTTCTACAAGTCTGTTCATGAATGCTTCCTTGTCTTTCTTCACAGATCTTTTGACTTCCTTAGCTATGGCTCGATACTGCTCTTGTGCATCCAGTCTTGAAGCCCTTGTTCGGCTTGCATTCACTTGTTCCTTCCTTGTTCTCCTCTTTTCAATAAGGTCCAAGGTGGTTGGACTTATCCATTCTTTATGTTCCGATTTCTTTACCCCCAATACCTCGTGGCAAGTTGTTATGTAGACTTCCTTGATCTTTGCCCAATGTGACTCTACATCTATGTCCTCCTCGAGCTCAGTAAGAGGTTGGAATCTATTACTCAATTGTAGTTTGAATTCCTCATTCTTTTCCCCATCAAGTGCATTCACCTCGAATTTTCTTCTTGTATGTGATCTGGCCCCGAGTTTTCTGAGTCGGAGCTTAAGCTTTGCCAATAGCAGGTGGTGGTCTGATCCAACATCTGCCCCTCTCCGTACTGTCACATCTTCCAATGAACGTCTGAATCTACGAGAAATACAAAAATGATCAATCTGATTCTCTGTCATACCATCTTGTGAGACCCAAGTTGCTTTGTGAATCCTCTTATGGGGGAACACTGATCCTCCAATCACCAAACTGTTGAATGCACAGAAATTTGCAAATCTCTCACCATTATCATTCATTTCTCCCATGCCATGACGTCCCATGATACCTTCATAGCCTACGTTATCCTGTCCCACTTTTGCATTAGCATCTCCCATCAATATGTTGATGTCTTTGCTTGGCAACTTGTCAATGACTTGTTGTAGCAGACCATAAAATGTATCTTTGTCCTCATCTGTTGCATCATTTGTTGGGGCATAGATCTGTACAATGTTCATGCTGATCTTCTTACTCCGTGTTGTAAAGGACGCCATGATGATCCTTTCTCCGCATTGTTCCCATCCTCTCAGTGACTTCTGGGCAAACTTGCTTAGAATTATTCCTACTCCCTGTGTATGAATCCCTTCCCCTCTCCCTGAATATAAAATCTTCTCCCCAGACTTGAGGTGTTTCTGTCCGGATTGTATTCAGTGGGTTTCGCTTACTCCAAGTATATGCAGCCTGTATCTTCTCATCTCAGTCACAACTTGAGAGCTTTTTCCTGCTTCATACATGGTGCGAACGTTCCACGACGCAATTCGAAGCTGCTTGTTTGGCGAAGACGTCATCGGGTCAGCAGAGTCCTTTCGGCTTTGTCTGTTGTCCTTCATAAATTCTGTAATTCCAGAAACTCTTCGGTCGCCCAAGCTAAAAAAAGGATTTGGTTTGTCTGTCTGTGTTTCTGTAACGGTTAGAGTTTAACGGAAAGGGGTGTTAACCCTTTGCCAAGCCACAACCTGGAGGACCAGGTGACTCAAAGATGGGGAATCACACACCATTAGTCGCCTTTTACGACACGCTGGCTTGGCGTTGGGCTATTCTTGACCCTCTCAGTTGAGGGACCCCGGACACCACACGGGGTATTATTATGAGTAGTTCTCACAAAATTGTATTAATCAGACTAAAATGCAGAAAAAAGGGTATAGCGTTCCCCTTGTATCAATAATTATTAGAAATATAGGGTGTGGAGAAGTTGTTAATTTGAATTTTAGCATCATCTGAGACCTTCCAGCTCAGTGAGTTGTAATCAATTAACCAGATTGATGCTCTGCGCTTTGCCAAAAACTTACCTCTGCCAGCAGGATATAACGTATCTACACAGACAACAATGAGTAGCCTAACACGATTATAGATGAATGAAGTTGACGTCAATCGGGTCTTTGTTATCGCTTTTTGCTATCCGCGTTTATGAGCAGTTCGCACTAAACTATATTAACCAGACTATAAACGTTTAAGTGAAAACAAATGAAAACAAATGAAAACAAATGAAAACAGAAAATAAAGAATATCGTGGTGTCAGAGACATCCTGGGATCCAACTGACACGACACCCTCCGCCTGGCTGAGAGAGAGATCAGCAAGCCCTATCACCAGCCACTGAGCGTGGCCTTCGTAAAGTTATAGCCTGACACTGACCCAAAAAAAAAGACGTCAAAATGCCAGTCTTTTGCCACAAAAGAAAACAAATAGTAAGTTGTATTCAATAGTTCGACCAATGAAATAACGTGTTTCCATGAGCTCTACTAACAACAACTCACTAGACGCTACACAAACCTAAAAAATGACGTCAAACTACCAGTCCTAGAGAATTCTTGTGTCCGGCTATATGTTAACGATGGCTACGCATTGATCAGCAAATGACGTGAAAAGACAAGTCCTTGACCAAATTGTGAGTTACTTTTCAACATGGTATCACTTGTTTCTCTGAGCGGTCCACAATCCTAAAATGACGTCAAAATATGGGTCTTAACGGGGCATAGTGCCAGGCTATAATATGTCAACGATGGCTACGCACTGAGACATTCAGCTTAGCAATTGGATTCAGTAGTCTGATGTCACGCCGTCCGGCAACGGCGGCCATCTTGGTTCTAAACAAAGAAAATCATTACTTATTATTCTTCATGCTGGCTAGAGCTTTTCATATGTCTTGTGATCAGAATGTATAAAAGTCAAAACATGATCAAATTTATGTTTTTTTCCCCTCTGGATACGCTTTTATGGTCGTAGGAGAAACATTTCATAAGGGCATCCACTATTGTTCCGAGATTTTAGAGCCAGTTACTAAGTTACCATGCGTCATTAGGAAGGAAGTGACGTTACGACTGTTGAAGCGTATTGGATTCAATAGTCTGATGTCACGTCGCCCAGCAACGGCAGCCATCGTGGTTCTAAACAAAGAAAATCGGTACTTTTTATTCTTCATGCTGGCAAGAACATTAATTAAAACATGATCAGATATATAATGTTTTTCTCCCCTGGATACACTATCATACTCGTCGGAGAAGTATTTCATAAGGGCGCCCGCCATTGTTCCGATAGTTACTTATGCGTCATTACGAGGGAAGTGACGTCAAGACTGTTGAAGCCTATTGAGAGAAGAGTCCCTGCGCGGAAGGTACAAAGTTTGTAAGCCATATTATTTTCGTGTGTTTGAATACAACTCACGATATTGATCTTCTTTTGTGGCCGTCGTCTTGGATTTTGACTTATGTTATCGGTCCGTGTCAGGCTGTGAGGTTACGAAGGCTATGCTTAATCGGATACACATTGCTAGTCGTTTTCAAACAATAGAATGAAAGATGTCCAATGTCGATATAGATAGTAGCTATGCACTTGGCTTAGAAGTTCACAACATTGCCATCCGGAAGTATAACGGACCAACACACAAAACTATGTGTAACTATTAACTTGTATAGATTGGTTTATAGATAGTTCGAAGATGACGTCTGTCAGATCTTTGTTATTGTTTTTGCCATCCGCGTTTATGAGTAATGCTCACTGAACTGTATTATCTGACTATAAACCTTCATGGATACACACAGTTTTGTGTGTTGGTCCCTTATACTTCCGGATGGCAATGTTATGATCTTCTTAGCCAAGCGCATACTATCTATACAGTCCAGTGAGAATTACTTCTAAACGCGGATGGCAAATACAATAACAAAGACTCGATTGACGTCAACTTCATTCTATCTTTACAATTTGATGACAACGCCTCTCGGACAGTCGTCATAATGCTACTATGGCTACTATAGTGAGCTACACAGGTTTAACTATGTATGTGTTTAAATAAAATACCCTCTGTTCTCCCACTTGTAATAGAACCAACATAGAAAACAATGTGAAAATGTAAACCTTTATTATCTGATTGAAAAAATCGTGTGATAACTAATCACCCATTTGACGGTATAAAATCAATAACAAAGATCAGAGAAAGGTCGATATCATTCACGGTATTGTTTATAAACAACCAACTATGGTTTGTCCGAGCACGCCTGAAGATGAATCACAAATTCCATGTTTTGATTGGTCAAAAATATATTGTTAATTTGAATTTTAGCATCATCTGAGACCTTCCAGCTCGGTGAATTGTAATCAATTAAACAGACTATTGATTCTCTGCGCTTTCCCAAAAACGTACATCTGCCAGCAGGATATTGATAGTTCGAAGATGACGTCACTCAAGCCTTTGTTATTGTTTTTGCCATCCGCGTTTGTGAGTTGTTCTCACTAAACTGTATTAACCAAACTATAAAAGTTCATGGTTACACAGAGTTTGTGTGTTGGTCCGTTATACTTCCGGATGGCAATGTTGTGAACTCCTTGACCAAGCGCATTCTATCTATAACGTATCTCCACAGACAACAATGAGTAGCCTGAGACGATTATAGATGAATGAAGTCGACGTCAATCGGGTCTTTGTTATCGCTTTTTGCTATCCGCGTTTATGAGCAGTTCTCACTAAACTGTATTAACCAGACTATAAACGTTTAAGATTACACATAGTTTTGTGTGTTGGTCCATTATACTTCCGGATGGCAATGTTGTGAGCTTCTTAGCCAAGCGCATACTATCTATAGACTGATTAATATAATTTAGTTAGAACTACTCATAAAATGGGCTGGTTAAAAACAATAATAAAAAGGTGAGAGACGTCAATTTCGTTCCTTCTAAAAACATTTAAGGTGTTAAATCGTTTCGTGGTTTTGAACATAGTTATCGTAGACGTATATATAGTTCGAAGATGACGTCAATCAGGTCTTTGTTATTGTTTTTTTGTCATCCGAGTTTATGAGTAATGCTCACTGAACTGTATTAACCCGACTATAAACGTTCATGGATACACACAGCTTTGTGTGTTGGTCCGTTATACTTCCGAATGGCAATGTTATGAGCTTCTTAGCCAAGCGCATACTATCTATAGCCTGACACTAAAACCTTAAAGAGTTATAGATCATTTTCATGGAATTTTTCTTAGGTTTGTGCAGTGTCTAGGGATTCCATTGGTTGAACTGTTGAATGCAACTCACGATTTGTTTTCTTTTGTGTCCAATGATTTGCAAAATATTTACAGCCGGTTATAATATTTAAATAAAAACAAATGTGTAATCTTTAACGAGTATATCTAGTTTGATTGCTAGAATTTAGTGAGAGTTAATCATAATCATGGTTGTCTATAAACAATAACAAAGAGCTGAGTAACGTCAATTTCATTGCATCTATAAAAGTGATCATAAGTTTTCCATGAGTATTCGATGCATGTTTTTCATATCATTTCTTGTAATTCTTCAATAAAGTAATAATATGGCACTCAATCATTTTTTTTTCTTTTCATAAATTTTCATTTGTATTTAAAACTGGTTTGGCTTTTTTTTTCTTTTTCAGATCAGTGTTTTTTAGGTCAAGGTTACCGAAACGCCTACGTGTTCATGAGTGTCACGCAATCCAAGGTCAATCAAGTGTTCAATTCAACTTGGTATTTTGCCAGCGAATCTATCTTTTATTAACTTCGACACATAAGATATATGCACTAGTGTCACATCAGGCATAAACATTATATTATATTATTCAATACTTTCAGACTCAAAAAAAAAAAAACAACAAGCAAACATATTTAAAGAAATTTGGCCAGAAATCTCGTACTTAAACCAGTTGATTAACACGACCCTCATTCTTTCTAAAATAAAAGTCAAACATTGTACATAAGGAAGTCCAAGGTTTGAGATTTTGAGATTTTTGCCAAAGTTATGGGGGTCATTTTAATCTAGTGATATTTTAAGGAGAAACTTTTATAAATCTGTTTTTTCAAAGTACAGAGGTATAAAAGTTTTCCTTTGAAAAAGCTGTCTCGCCTGTGAAATGAAATATTAAATGGAAACCAATTAATTATGTTCAACACCCACGTCTATATCAGACAATGTAATCGCTGGGGTAATTTTAGATGTGTGACTCGCAGTCCAAAACGGTATTATGTCGGGATGGCTAAGACCAGTAAGAGTGCATTTACAATTGAACTATTACGAGATATAAAAATTTGGCTCTTTTGCAATGTGTATTTATTTACAGGTCTGATAACCCAATTTATAATGGGCTCATTGTTGTAATGGAAATCTCTAAATATGTAAAATATTGTCCATCAAAACAATGTTAAACTAGGCCCAAATCGGAAGGTCTTGGGTTCGAGCCTCGCTATGAGCATAGTTGAGTCCTTGGAAAAAGACTCTTTACTCACATTCTCTCACCATACTCAGGTGTAAAATGAATGCATGGCCGCTAACAGCGCTGTCTCTCTGTCCAAATAATTAGGCGTCATGTCCCTCCTAAACGTTAAATGTTGCTGTTAGTCAGGGACCCCTTGTAAAGCGCATTGAGCACGTTTAGTGGATATTGCTCTATATAAAAGCTCAATTTTTCGAATAGGCGTGATGACGCCTATATTCTTGACAAGGGTAAGTCTTACGGCTTTGAACTCGAGTTGCATCATAATAAACACAAATTGAACACGAAATGACGAGAACGAAGACGACTGAAAGTGGACTATTCATTTATAGCCATTCGGGCCATGGAGCTGGAGTTTACCCCGGTTTCTATAGTGTTAAACCGACACTAGCAATTGCTTCTACCCTTGGGATAAGATGTTAGTTTATCACAACGTATTTTCCGACAGCTCTAACAGACCCAGCTACCCAATCACTGGTGGGTGGGCAGGGGGTGGAAGTGGGTTGGGTGTCAGAAAAAAAATATTGACTGCACCTTGAATCGATCAAGGTCCCTTTGATTGTGAAGCGAGTGCCCTGCCAACTGAGCTATTTGGGACCCCCCCCCCCCCTTTGAAAAGGAGAATTTAAAGATTAAAAAGCATTCAGTAATCCCGTCTATATATGGGGTAACCTCGCTATTGTAAGTAACTTGAGGTTTTATATAGCGCAATATCCACTAAACCTGCTCAAAGCGCTTTACAGGGCGGGCCTGACCAACTCACAGCAACACTTAACATGTAGGACCAGACCTGGCGTCTATCAGGCGATATTACATTTTTTTTCCGACAGATAAAACGCCATTAACGGCCAATGAGTACGGTGAGAAGATGTGAGTAAACAGCCTTTTCCAAGGACTCAAATAATATGCG
>NC_088370.1:13993452-13998452 GCF_034508935.2 Berghia stephanieae
TTTTTAATTGAGCTTTATATAGTGCAATATCTACTAAATGTGCTCAAAGCGCTTTACAAGGGGTCCCTGGTCAACATTTAACATGTAGGACGGGACATGACGCCTGTTAGGCGATATTACAATTTTTCGGACAAAGACAACTCTGTTAATCTGTTAACGGCCAGGTACTCATTTTACACATGAGTACGGTGAGAGAATGTGAGTAAAGAGCCTTTTCCAAGGACTCAACTATGCGCCGAGCGCGAGGCTCGAACCCAGGACCTTCCGATCCGGAAGCGAGTGTCATACTACTAGACCACATAGCCGCATCATTACCACTACTACTACAAACACCACCACCACATCATCATCACGACCACTACTACTACAACCACCACCACCACCATATCATTACCATTACCACTACTTACTACAACCACCACCACATCATCATCACTACCACTACTACTACAACTACAATCATCACCACCACCACATCATCATCACTATTACTACTACAACTACAACCACCACCAACACCACATCACCTCATTAACACTCAGTACTACAATCACTACCATTAGGTTTTGGAGCTTTACTTCATTTGAAATAAGGAAACTTCGGAATTGTATTTGGCATTGTGTTTATATATCATAATATAATTCTAATCAGTTATCTATTTAGAACTAGATACTAGACAATATGTATGCCAAATACCACCCCAATTCCCCTTTCTTGTGTGCGGGAATTCCTCTTTCGGCATTGAAATTGAGTGTGAGAGAGTCATCACTACACACATAAACAACAGAAACAATTTAAAAACAAGACTATGACACGCAACCACTCACACACGAGGCTATACTATTTATCCTTTTCTCTATATAGAATAGGACAAGACAAACAATAGCTTGACTCTCGCTACACTTCGCATTGATGTTTGTCGTCTCACGAGTTCAACTCTCGGTCGACCTGTCAATATTCCTTTTTGCCTCTGACGTAATCATTAATAGAATGTTGTGTGGTTTTGACCGTGAAGAAAACCTTAAGAAGTCACATTTATATCATTTTAGAGAGATCGTTTTGAATAATTTTGAGTTAAACGAGCGAGCAGCAACTTGTTTTCATGAACGGCCGATCAGCGCTTGTTTACTATAGTAACGCGATTCCCAGCCAACATCAAAATGGCGGTTATTTTTCTCATCGAGGCCGCTGGTTGGTTAGCCAATAAGAGCACCGTACGGTTTCCATTGGGTAAATTCCTTGATGCAGTCGCTTTTGATCAAGCTTCCTGTTAGGTTCTGTTAGTTCTGGTGGAACAGAAAGACTGTTGAGAAGGTACCGAGTTGATGCTACTGTCTGTGGTATTCAAGACATTTACTATAGTTCAAACAGGGAAAAGAATTGGATTCCGAGAGATGGGTAGTGTCTTTGCATGGGTATCTCGAACACTGATCTTAGTGGGATCCTTGCTGGTGTCTGGATGAGACTTGAAGGTGATCTACATCTAAATAGACTGACGGTATCTACGTTTGTTTCGTATTTGAACCAATTCCCCTTCGTCGTACTTTATCTTGGGTGCTTTGATTGTAAATCTAGAATATTTTGATTATTCCATTTTCTTCTTTTACTGGCGCTGGTATGACCTAAATTTGTCGCAAGCGCCGTAAACTCTTAAAAACAAACATAAAACACCAAACTACTTCTTTGTACCATTACAATGATACTAATCGCCCTACGGGCGGATAAAAACATGAGCGACGTCCTCTTCTTATGGAGTGAATAAAGTTGACGTCACTCAGGGCTTTGTTATTATTTCCAAACCGTGAGAGAGGTGATGAGTTCTCCGTAAAATCTCTCTATATAATATTCAAAATGTTAAACATTCCAAATAAATGGGGGTGTTAGTTACTATACTCGGCACCACAAATAACGCAATGCTCATTGGACTGTTTCTATTCATTAGCAATTATAAATAATTACACAAAAATCGGCAAGTGTGATAGATTGTCCAATTTTGTAAAATTTGATACTTATTAATTGTTATTTCATTGACCCGCTTCCTATTTCTGACCTTATAAAGAATCACATGTCAACATTTTACACTACAAACTCCAACAAATGGTTCTACACAAATTATGAGAAGAAGAAAAAAATTTTTTGTTGTTTTGTTTTGGTTTTTTATTTTGTCAGTCTCGAATGAAAAAGAAAAGACAAAGTTTTACATCATTCTGGTTTAGTAGAAATGTAAACAAAATAAAATTAGACCCCAGTCAATTGACATTGTATTTTTATGGTCATGGCTTGTTTAACAGTTAAACTAATAAATAGAGGTGCTTAAATTAGTCAATAAAATGGAGATAAAGATAAAGGGAGTAAATCTGACTCATGAATGAACAACGCAAAACAAACGACGTTTCGGCCTTTGGCCCTTTTCAAGTAAAAAAAAATACGATAGATATTTATATTAGATGTCTGTTTACTTGAGAAAGGCCAAAGACCCAAACGTCCTTTATTTTGTGTTGTTTATTCATGAGTCAGATTTACTCCCTTTATCTTTATCTCCATTATTTAACAGTTGCCGAAAGAAACCAAACAATTGGTATGTACAGAGCAGGTTTGTCGGCAAGTCAGGTTGCAAATTGTTTTGGCTGTTCAAAGTCAACAATAACAAGGCAATAGGATTCAATAGACTGATCTCACGTCCGCCCAGATCTGTAATGTTTTTCTCTTATGGATACACTTTTATGCTCGTCACAGAAGTATTTTCATAAGGGCGTCCGCCATTGTTCCGATAGTTTGGAACATGTTTTTCACGCGTCAACTACATGAACAAGTAGAATGTCAAGACAACTCACACTTTTTATCTATTTACTTGACAAGGGTGGGTACATGTCAGACAGATAGATTTAAATAATTAAAAAAGATGTAACAAACAAACAAACATCTTCAATTGGGTTCAATAGTCTGATGTCACGTCGCCCAACAACGGCGAGCAGCTTGGTTCTAAACAAAGAAAATCGGTACTTTTTATTCTTCATGCTAGCTAGATCTTTTTCACATGTCATGTGATCAGAATGTATACAAGTCATAACACGATCAGATTTATAATGTTTTTATCCTCTGGATACACTTTTATGCTCGTCGGAGAAGTAATTCATAAGGGCGTTCGCCATTGTTCCGATAGTTTAGAACCCGTTACTAAGTTACTATGTGTCATTACGAGGGAAATGACACTGTTGAAGACGCAAGGAGACATTCGAAACTTTATGATTCTATGGGGCGACTCGTTCAGACCATCATTCAGTCAAACGGAAGATAAAGATCTGAACAAGTGTGTGTTAAACAGAAGTTACACGTTTGGAAACCTGCCTCATTTTTGCCTATGTATGTTTTTGTAGTTTTTGTTTTGAGTATGACTTTTGTTTTCAACGATATAATTGCTTTGTGCTGATTTCATTGTACCAATTTCTATATCATTCAAATTGTATTGAATTACTCTTTTTCTTGTGATATGCAAAAGAATCAAGTTTATAGATATATGCTTGAAAGCTGTTACTGATCAATCACGTTGGACTCGTTAATTGTGGCGTCCTGTATAATATTGTTTGGGCGACCAGTAATAATTTTGACTAATGCATGTTACATGCGCATATCATCCATTCTGGTGCCTGTCCCACTCCCTCACCACCACATCCCGGGAATTTTCCAAAATACAAAGTCAAAACGTGAACACAGATCAACACATTAGATTCTTTAATATGAAATGATAACATTTAAATCCATTTATAAATTATAAAGATTGTCTTATTTTAAAATATAATTTGTGAGGAATAATTCATAATTTCATTGAAAGATTAATAACATCATGGGTTTTGTAATTTTTGAAAAGTTGGGTAGAATTGATTAAAGTACACATTACAACATTTCACAGTTTTGTCCTAGTGCGGAAGGAGTCTTACAAACAAACTTACATGCTCTGTTTTGCACCTTCTCGAGCTGTCCCGTTTGCTTCTTTCTCTCGAGGTTCGAAATGCATGTTTTATAATCTAAAACTTGCTGTTCAACCTCTTTATAGCACATTTCTCTGATGTTCCTTGTACAATTTTGTATATTTTTCGTAAAAGTCCAAGTATTGACCTTTTTTACAAACTTTATCAATGTGGTGCTGCAATACATTTTGTTATCAAATGTTAGTCCAAAATAGTCTGTTTTTTTCCTTTATCTTTGTTTTTTCTTCGTGTATATAATAATCTGAAGTTAAAAAAAAACCAATAAAACTTTTTGGTCGTGATGCGAATTAGCTTGGATTTCTTCGGGTGGAATTTTATTTTCCATTCTTCCTCCGTGCTTGTAGCCTGCACATGTTTTCTTAACGTATTTTGCAATCTTTTGATGTTTGAATCTCCCTATAAAAACCTATGGTCCAAAAAAGTTCGAAGAAAAGGTCCATTTTCTGTATCGTTCCTATACGAAGCCTCTCCATTTTCACTCTTTCGTTATTATTTTCAAGATCACCGGCTTTAGGCAGCCCCTACCGTTTTCTACTTTGCTGATTCTGCGACGAGAATGGGACATATTAACATTTATTCATGTCATAGTTGATATGAGACATTGAACAATGGTTATTGACAAGCACGTCTGCCCAGATTGAAATGTGTAGAATGACTAACAGAAACACACAGCGAGTTGAATTACAGTCTGACCTGTGTAATTAGTGATGATGGTGGGTAAAACCTACTTTATCTTTGAATATAAAAATAATGACTAAAGATTTGAGCTTACATGAGAGTGCGATGTCATATTACATAATATAGTAGTGGTAGTAGGGATGATGATGTGATGATTGAGGTGGTAGTAGTAGTGGTGGTAGAATAGAAATGATGAGGGTTGTGGTATTATTCGTGGTTCGGATATATTACCACTACTACTACTACTACTACTACTACTACTACTACTACTACTACTACTACTACTACTACTACTACTACTACTACTACTACTACTACTCACTCACTCACTCA
>NC_088370.1:14000952-14026759 GCF_034508935.2 Berghia stephanieae
ACTTTGTTAATTTGGACCTGCTGAGTTCAAAAATGTATTTAGTTTTAAGATCGGAGTAGATATTTTTTTATATTGATGTGCTAAACGTTTTGCTTTCTGGCTAAAGAAATCAGAGGAAAGCCGCCTTCCAATTTCAAACACATACACACAAAAAAAAAAACGTTTAACATGTCGAATATTTTGCAGTCTCCTGCCGACATGACATTTATACCGGCCGACTCACATACATACCTAACGTTCTACGGCAGGCAGAATGTTTGGTGTCTAGGGGGCATAACACATTATTTTCTGTGTTAGTACACCATCAGTTCATCAATCAACATACAGTGACGACAGTGACGTCAGTTATCGTCGTAGATGTCTGATTGTTGGTGTCCATGAGATGTGAAATTATTAAAAACAGGTACATGTTTCTGATGAAATGTATCTCTCGGGCGTCTTCCTGTTTGACCGATGTAGATAGACCATTTCACATTTAATAGCATATAACATTTCTGGAGGTGGAAGTGAATTAACCCTGAATGGCCAATTCATGTAAGGGGAAATGGATATCTATTAGGCGAAATTAGATTAAAAACAAAATGAATTAGGAATATTGAAGGAGCATACATAATGATTTTTTAAAACAGATAATAACTAATATTTCTCAGTTTTCGAAAAAAAAATTAAGTTCTATCTTCGCATAAATTGCATGCATTTAGATAATGAAAAAGATAAACCAAACAAAAATTATCTTCTAACATGTAATAGGTGTATTTGGAGGTCCCGATAGCTCAGTTGGTAGAGCACTGGCTCCACACGCTAACGGAACAAGATCGATCCTGAGTGTAGCCGATGTTTGATTTTCCTCACACTCAGCAGGGATTGTGTAGCTTTGTCTTTTAGATCTAGCGAAAAGCACTTTGTGATAGACTGTCGTTTTTTTTTTCAAAGGATATCTAACAAATTCTATCGTCCGTTTTTTCGTTTAAACTTCTGCTCCATGAGCCTAAGGTCTCAGAAAAAAATAGATATTGGCAGATGCAGACGTATTTTAGACAATCAAAAATATCTAAAATCTACACTCTTCTAATTGTTGATAACATGCAAGCCACCATCTCAAAACGTTATTGAGTCAATGTGTATCAGATGATGAAAGTTATTTTAAAATGAAATTGATAAGAGTATAGTATTTTACGTTTAGTCTCTTAAAGAGCCCAGATAAGATCTATTGTGTTGTACTCGAAAAATATACGTTTTTAAACGTGTGACCGGTACGAAAGTCCCAGTTTGGGACATTTTGACAAGAAGATGACCAGTTTAACCTACTATTATTTAAAGGACGAGTTTTCTGGCCAAGAAACTTAGCCCAAATTTCATACATACAGAGATTAATTCAATATATCATTGTCAAAACAAACCCGGTACAATACCGTTTTGTGGACGTATGTCTGTCTTCGTATAAATTAGATTCATTTGCATCATGTCTAGACAAACTAAACACGCAATTAGATTCATTTGCATCATGTGTAGACAAACTTAACACACTTTGCGAATTACCAGGTGTGAGAAGCTTTGCCAATATGAGCGTCGTTTAAATCGATCGATATTTGAAGGAAGAGTTTTCTGGACAACTTTTTAAATTCGTGTTTTTCCAGAGTACAGTAAGTAACTGGTTAAATTGTTACTGTTGTGCACGACGATCTTATAAATCAGTGGCAGGCATATGTAAGAATAGGTGTCCACCCTATACGATATACATAATGTAGACCATCTTATGATCACCGACCTGACCAACACTACAATCAAGATCATCTGTATGAACACATTGAGGCCGTGTTTAGGAAAAAGTTAAAAACAGTTGTACTGTTTCATGAATTGGATCAGTTATTCGAGCAATTTTGCTGAATTCAATAACTTGCCTTGTTTTGTCATTAAATCGCAACTTCGTGCATCGAAGATACTCGCGACTGTGACTGTGGTGAGTATAAATGGACGTGCCTTAGGGCCCCCATAAACGTTGAGTTTTGTACCGGTGATGCGACTCGTCTGGGTCGCTGTGACCCACAGACTACTAGGAGCAGACAGACAACAACCACTTTTTCGTGGCTAATCGTCCCTGGTTGCATAAAAAAAGAAAATGGCGGCGCTCGATCTCTCGTGTTCAGATTCTTTATGGGGGAGTAGATAATGAGTTCCTTACACAGACTATTCTCTATGCTGTGACCCGATCACTGCGTCAGTCGCAGATGATTTTTGCCCACACGACATGTGCCGAAGGGCAAACTGACCGTCATCCGTACCAGTCGCTACCTCTCTTTTCTATTTTCCGTCTTATTTAAACAATCATATGTGCGTTGCCATTTTACATTTTGAAATGAAAATGGAAACTGAAAATGTTCTTTGTTGTATTATCATTTCCTCAATTTTAAAGACAAAAAGGAAAGGAAAAAAAAAGAGCGGCAAAAATACTCGCACATAAATTTATTAAATGAATTACACTTATGTCCAAGAGATTTCAGCATTTTTTAAAGGACGGATGAGGAAACATACGAGATAAGGACGAGACATGACGCCTATCAGGTGATATGACATTTTTTACGACAAAGACAACGAACGGCAATGTACTCATTTTACACCTGAGTACGGTGAGAGGACTCAACTATCCGTATTCAGAGCGGGTCTCGAAACCTGGACCTTCCGATCCGAAAGCGAGAGTCATACCACTAGACCCCATCACAGAACAGGGAGGGGCAGTGTTCTGTCGGCCACATACCCTCACTATTAATTAAAATTTATTTCTAATTTCAACAAATTTTGGAGTAAACACACAGTTCTTTGTATCAAAAGAATCCGACGTAAAAACAGCGAAAATCAAAAAAAAAATTGTCCACTTTTTTATACTGACACTTCCCCGATCGCCAAGGCGGGCGTTGCGAGCGACCGAACATCCCTCTGCTCGTAGCCCAGGTATGTGGCCATACACATTGCGTTTTCACAATGATTTGCTTCATCAGTGCCTGTCCCCAGATCGTCACTGGATGAAAACTGAGCGTGTTTGGAGCCTTTAAACCTTCATTTAGGATTCATCAATTTCTCTGTCAAATTCAATTTGGACATTAAGTTTTTAAAAACATTTCCGGGCAGAGAATTCCATATTCGGATGATGCTTGGAAAAAATAAGTTGATTAGCATTAACTCGTGACAGTGGGGCAGGGTATGAGTGCTGTATTCTTTCGTTTGGAATAAGGCCATCAATCAGAATCGTTTTCAGTCCATGGCAGGCTTTAAACACGACTTTGGCTTTTTGGGCTATGCGTCTTTCATGTAATGGCAACCAGTTTAGTCTCTTACTTGCGCATCTCACTGACGCTTTAATAAATAATAATAATAATAATAATAATAATAATAATAATAATAATAATAATAATAGTAATATAATAATGATAATAATACTATTAGTAATAATAATAATATAATAATAATAATAAATAATAATGATAATAATAATAATAATAATAATAATAATAATAATAATAATAATAATAATAATAATAATAATAATAATAATAAATAATAATAATAATAATAATAATAATAATAATAATATATACTTTATTCATCCAAAAAAAATGGAAATTCGTTTACAGACGTGCCATGCATAAAATGTATGTACAAAGTTGAGAAACTATGGCGACAATGTATACACACACACACACACACATACACACATATATATATATATATATATATATATATATATATATATATATATATATATATACTCATATGCGGTGGTTTTTTCGCGACTTTGTTAGCACACAGGATATGACAACCACCACTTCCAGACATTCTGGGTGGACGATAATTACATAGTCGTGACCAGTGGTCATTAATTATGCCATATATGGTCTGATAATTACATTATACATTCAAATTAAAGAAGTTGTTGAAAACCTGTTTAGAATCGTGTGTTGTGATATACCATGGACAGGGGTGTGAGTTGACATATGCCATGTACATGACAGTAGGTTGTCATATAACATGTATATGAAAATACGTTGTTATATAACACTATTCCATCATTCACTCAGCGCATCATTCACTTTGTGGAGTGGCTGGTGGTCAGCCGACTGGCATGAGAAATCTGAAAATCGGTATGTGGGTAGTTCTTTCTATTGTCTTTCAGTAAAAGTGCTGCTGACATAGCGAATTTTGATTAGGTGGTTGAATAATCGGGGTTCGAACTTTGCGTAGTTTTCACACTATTTTCAAGAGCTGTGGATGATCGGTCCACTCAACCAAAAAAATTGGGGAAAAATCAGGCACATTCACATAAACCAATCCTTTATACCTCTTGTCTGCGAATTTCAAGTTTCTAAGTCGATGTCAGGCAAGATAATTGTTCAAATGGGTGCTTCATTTAATGAACTCCAGAGTTACAACATGCACAAACTACAGATCTGAAAATCTGACTTGCACACACCACTCTCCTAGACACAATATTAATGATCCCATTCGTCCAGCCCAGAACAATAGCAAATATATCAATAATCCAACCAGCAGAATTCCATAATCTTTAAATTTGATGTTCTAAAATCAGTAAATTAGCCTTTACTGTTTTAAGCACATCAATTTTTTAAAAAAATTTACGTGATTTATTAAACTTTGTGTGTTTGGTTACACATCACATTGTCTATGAAAAGCTTAAACAACTACATGTACAAACACAGAAAGTATCTCATTGAGAGGATTGACAAATCCCTCACCATATGTCGGTCAAAAGGGACAGAGGCCAAATGCTTAGCACCTTCAAATCCTAATCGGAAGGTCTCGGGTTCATTGCCACAAGGTCCAGTTTTTCTATTGAGCAAAGATGATAAAAAGCAAATGTATAACAGCATGTTGGAAAAGTAAGATGTGCTATAGTAGCTCCCGGTCCAAATTTTTAATGAATAAGAATTGTCTGCTTCATTTTAAAGGTACTGATGACTTAACTCACTCAACCCTAACTCCGACCATATCTGTAGTTAACCCTGGTTACTTTTACCCCATGCCTATTTAATACATATTTATGAGACAAATTATAGGTGTATTATCAAAGCTAATGTTTTTCGTTTTTGCATGTTATTGATTGTTGAATAAATTTATCTAAGTACATGCTCATTTTTAATACATTTTTTTATCAAATTTGAAAAGTAACAACAATCTCTAAGGTTGAGTGAGTTAAGATCCAGCTTTATGGGCCACACAGATTTTAAGGAGCTCTCTTTTCCTCTAAGCTTATAGTGCTCGAATGCACATCCCTTAACTTCAAGAAAAGCCAACAACTATTCATTGGCAGGGAATCAACAAGGCTCTATCTCATTGTTTTTCATTATGTTAATTGGTGGACTCAGTACTGGTTGAAACACACTTTTACATTAAATTACAGAAGATTCTATGCATTAATATATCATTTCTTTTTCATGTTTGATAATACTCAAAACTTCTGGAGAGAGACGTTTTGATTACCAAGCTTAATCACAAGGGTAAATGGAGGTAGCTGCTATTGATTTTCAGCCAAAATTTCGATTGACTAGAATGACCATTTAGTATAAGGAAGTAAGCAGAGCATTGTGTAACGTTCACAAATAATTTTTTTTTTAAATATTGAAGTAATAAAAATAAAAACAAAACAAAATAAAATATCGTTTTAGCAAAAATGAAATTCTACCAAAAACAAAAGCACATAAAACACCACCAAACATAATTAAGGCTTATCAACTTCCAGAAATTTAAAATAGGAAGAATGCCCCAGAGACGACCGAAGATAAAATGTTTTTAATGGTTTTACGGCGCTTGCAACACATTAAGGTCATTCCAGCGCCAGTAAAAAGGAAGAGAATGGGATAGTAAAAGGTTCAAAAATTACAATTAAAGCACCCATTACGACAAGACGCGTTTCCCAAAACTCTTTTGCATGTCCAGAGAAGTTGGAGGAGAATGTTCCTGGGTTACTATATATTTCATTGTTTATTGCACCCTTATCATGAAAAAAGTATTGTTACTGAATCCATCACGCCAAACCAGTAACATTTGAGTTTGGAAAAATGTCTTTAGGGGAGATAATTTCGTGGGTTCTTTCTTTTACAAATATAAAACTCAATTTTCTTCATCTTCTCCATTGTGAAAAATACTGTTTTGACACGCTGTCACATAATATGTGGTCCATTCAAACACGGACCTTTCTACAGCACTCTGAAAACAAAACAAAACCACGGGTTTTTAAATGTTGGCAGTGATGCCAAAACTCCGGTTTCACCGGGAAAAAAATCCGGTCTAGAGCAAAAAATTCCGGCTCCAGGCAACCACCACCACCACATCATCACTACCACTAATACTACTACAACCACCACTAGCACATCATCATCACTACCACTAATACTACTACAACCACCACCACATCATCATCACTACAACCACGACTACAACAACCATCACCACCACATCTACCACCACTACTACTGCTAATGCTACTACTACTACTACTACTACTACTACTACTACTACTACTACTACTACTACTACTACTACTACTACGACTACTACTACTACGACTAATATACTACAAAAACAACCATTACAATATCTCATCACGACCAGTACTAATACAACCACCAGAACCACATCATCATCACGACCAGTACTACTACAACCACCACAACCACATTATCATCACTAACACGACTACAACTACAACCACCACTGCCACATCATCATCACTACCATTTGTACTACAACCACTACCACCACAACCACATCATCATTACCGCTACTACAAAACCACCACCACCACATCATCATCACTACCACTACTACTACAATCACAACTACCACATCATCATCACTACTTCTACTACTACAACCACCACACCATCATCACTACTACTACTACTACTACTACTACTACTACTACTACTACTACTACTACTACTACTACTACTACTACTACTACTAGCCACTACTACTACTACTACTACTACTACTACTACTACTACTACTACTACTACTACTGCTGCTGCTGCTACTACTACTACTACTACTACTACTACTACTACTACTACTACTACTACTACTACTACTATTACAACAACAAGAAGCACTATCATCACTACCACTACTACTATAACCACCAGAACCACATCATCACGACCAGTACTACTACAACCACCAACCACCACATTTTCATCACTACCACTACTACTACTACAACCACCACCACATCATCACTACCACTACGACTACAACCACCACTACCACATCATCATCACTACCATTTGTACTACAACCACCACCACATCATTATCATCACGACCACAACTACTACAACCACTATACCACCACCACATCATCACTACCACTACTACTTCAACCAGCACCACTACCATATCATCACTACGACTACAACTACAACATCAACCAATATCACATCTTCATCATCTCTACCACTATTACTACAACCGCCAACACCACATCATCCTCACTACTACTAGTACTACAATCTCTACCATTAGGTTTTGGCGCTTTACTTCATTTGAAATAAGGAACATTTGGGATTGTAATTTGCAATGTGTTTGTGTATCTTAATATACACTGTAGTTCTAATCAGTTATTTATTTAGAACTATACAATATGTAAGCACAATGCCAAATACCATTCCAATTCCTTTTTTTTTTTTTTTTTTTTTGTTTGCGCGGCATTGAAATTCCTACGAGTGGTGGCTGAAACTTCTGTGAGCGAAATTTAAAGTTGGCATCTCTGTGTTGGCCAAAAAATCGTCCTTCAAATCGATTAAAACGAAACTCATCTTGTTAAAAACTCTCTAGCCTGGGACTTCGCCAAGTCTTTCTTAAAGCCTCAGGTATAAAAGGTTTTGACATGAGGGTCATGGGTCATGGATCGATATTTGAAGGACAAGTATCTGACGAACGTGCACATACACAGCGTAATGTTTGTTTGTTGTTTGTTGCTGTTTTTTTTTTTTTGGGGGGGGGGGGGGTTGGGTTGTTTTTTTTTTATTTGTTCTTTGGGATTTTTTGTTTTGTTTTGTTTTTCTCATTTTATGGAGCAGATTGATCACGAGTGAGAAATGGCAGATATGCGTTAACACCTCAAAATGTAAAATTTGCAGACGGGAAAAAAAACGCAAAACAAACCAACCCCACCCCATGTTGGTTCTGCCTTTGTAGACTTTGATCAGTATCAGCCATTTCCATTGATCAGTAATACATCAGTCATATCACAACACGGTATCATCTGTATTCACAGTCAGTATCCGACCAGATGTTCCATTATCACACATTATAGATACAATCAACGTGCCAACCTCACTATGGCGGTCTTCTTTTAAAGCCTTGCACTGTGGTTTTCTGAACAGCATATTATAGTTTCCATTGTTTGACAGTAATGCTAATTGGAATTTTTAAAAACACTGCTAACCATAAATTCTACATTGAATTCATTTGTTACTGTGTGCTGATCTGATGCTCACGATTCTTAATATTTACACATCTATAATCAACAAACACCAAATGAATACGAACAAATTTCAAACGAATAAACATCGGATTTTATGTGTGTTTGATTTGGAGTTATTAGAAGACTGGAATAAATTAGGTGTCAATCAAATGCAGCGATACAAAGCTAAGGAGAGGTGACTTGCCCAAGGCCACATAGGTAGTGGATAGTCGATCACGGTACCTTTCGGTCTGAACCAAAGACAATACCCCTGAGCCAAATTGCCTCTCTGGGTGGGTTCCTGGAGGCACTTACTGTGTCTTCTATCCCCTTCTATCCCTGATTCTTCCAACTCATTCTCTATCTTTGCCTTGGAATGAGATTACTTGTTTTTTCCTGGCCCTGGTCGGATACTCTAGTTGAGAGGAAAACGGTCAAATGTATAGTTCGTTTTGGGAATGATATTTTTTTCCTTGTAAACCATCTTTCTGTTATGCTTTGTATTATATTATATACGATTTGTAAAACATTTGAGTGTATTCCTCTTATTGGGAACCTGTGCTTTTGTCTGGATGAGACTTTTAGTGATCTCAAACTAAGTACTTTGATAGTGTGATCTTGAAATCTACACCTGTTTCTTATTTGAACCAATTCCCCTATAACTTACCTTTTCTTGGGTGCTTTAGTTGTAATTCTAGAACTTTTTACTATCCCATTTTCTTCCTTTTTACTGGCGCTGATATGACCTTAATGTGTTGCAAGCGCCGTAAAACCTTTAAAGACAAACAAACCATTTCTACTGATGACATCATAACTCAGCTACTAAATGACGCACAGAGTTAAAACTTACACAGGAATGTAAATCTCTCCGAATTATTAGGATTTACGAATTTTCTGGTAGTCTACTTTTCAATTATTTCATTAATTTCTTCACTTCTAAATTTTTAATTCGGAAGTAGTTGTGATTCGTAGCATTCGAATTCCCTAATTTTCGTAATTTTTATTCGGAAGCTAACTTTTCACGTTTGTTGTGTGAAATTACCGTGTTTACCGAAAGCAATATTTTGACTAGAATCGAAAGCAGAAAATCGAAAAATCCACATGCGATTATCAATAACTCCACGGGGACTGGGTCACGAGTGCCTTGACTCGGATTACGACTGCATCAATGCAGCATGATTTTAATTACTATTTAGAGATGTCAGTGTATATTATTGATATCAACTTTGTTCTCAGTGATAACCTGACCGCTACAAACAGATGATGTAAACCATGGAAAAATGTCGATTTTGTGAAATGAATATATATATATATATATATATATATATATATATATATATATATATATATATATATATAGTATGCGCTTGGCTAAGATGCTCACAACATTGCCACCCAGAAGTATAATGGACCAACACACAAAACTATGTGTAACCTTGAACGTTTATAGTATGGATAATACAGTTTAGTGAGAATAACTCATTATGGCGGATTGCAAAAAAAAAAAATAACAAAGACCTGAGTGACGCCAACCACATATATCTATATTAGTAAAAACAACTCGCTTTTCGTTCGACACAGAGGCGTCTCGTCAGTTGTGTAGATCGAATGGAGAATTCTTTTGAAGTCACTTGAACAGCACTGAAGTGGTTTCCTAATTACTGAAGAACCAAACGCAACGAGTGTGCATAAATGCAACATCTTCGACAACAATAACACTTAATTTTGGCGTGGCCCAATCGTCAGTTTTTGGTTTATTTCTTTTCCTTGTCTACACCTTACTTCTTGCTAGCACCATCTTTATGCTGATGATACACAGCTATATTTCAAAATTTCTCCTTCCAACGTAATTTCAAAAAAATAGTTGCGTCTCTCGCATCAAACTCTGGATGACCCAAAATAAGATAAAATTTAATTATGATAAATCTGAATTTATCGTTTTTTATAAAACAAGGAAAGACCATTCTAATTCTAACGGAAGAACTTTTGATTTTGTGACTCTGACATTTCTAGATCTTTAATTGTAAAAATCCATGGATTTTATTTTGATGAACTTCTGAATATGTAACATTATATTACAAAAATCTGTCAAAATCTACATTTTCCTTTAAGGTCTATCAGGCATATCCGCAATAATATAATCAAGAAATTTATAACATGCTCATGAATTTGCTTTTAGATAACAGGTTGGACTATTGCAACGTCCTTTTCTACGGGATTCCAAAGAGCTTGTGAGGCTATGTGGTCTTGTGGTATGACACTAGCTATCCGATCGAAAGTTCCTGGGTTCGAGCCTCGCCCAGCGCATAGTAGAGTCCTTGGAAAAGGATCTTTACTCACATTCTCAGGTTTAAAATGAGTACATGACCGTCATCGGCGTTGTCTCTGTCGAAAAAAACAATTGTAATCCCATGCCTAACAGGCGTAACGTCTCTTTCTACATGTTTCGTGTTGTTTTTGGTCAGGGATCCTTTGTAAAGCGCTTTGAACACGTTTATTGGATATTGCGCTATATAAAAGCTCAAGTTAATATAAGAACTCAAGTTAAGACTACAGTTGTTATAAAACAGGGCAGCACGAAATGTTACCCAGACATATAAGAATGGCATATAACTCCCGTTAGGAAAACCTTCAATGACTGCCCGTGGAGAGGAGAGTTGATTATAAGCTAACTTCGAAACACTGCTCTAGATTACTTAAAAACACTTCTATTGTCCATATTCCAAGTCGCTCCCTCAGGGGACGTTTTCATGAAAGCGGGCTAGCGCTTTGTCTCTATCTCTGACTTAAGTCAATGAATTTGGAAAAAAATCGGATTTCATTTTAGTGGACTAAGCAAATCCCAGACTAAAATCACGACACCTTCGGACTACGTTTGGCCATCATTGTAGTATATCAGTCGATAGTCAATGTCACGTGATATGATTAATCATGGCAAAAGTAAGTTAAATATGAAAAAGAACGAAATATTATCTATACCGGATGTGTTGCTAATTTCCTCTTTGGAAAGATTTGCTTTGCAAGTATGAAGGCGGGTATCTTACCTGCCATCGTGTACTAGAGAGCGTGATGTTACCAGCACAAAATAGCCGAATTAGTCACCGTCTTTACAACGCCCACTTGTAGGCAAGAGATCAGCCAGACTAGAAAACGTTCATGAAATACGATTTTTGTCGTCACTTGCTCAGCTTAGACTTAAGACTAGCAAGTTATTTACTTGGCTTGTAAATAACAAAATGTAGTCCGAGTTCATGAAAACGGGCCCTAAACAAGTGTGTATGAAACGGAAGTTACACGTTTGGAAACCTGCGTCGTTTTGCCTATGTATGCTTTTGTAGTCTTCGTTTTGAGCAAGACTTCTGTTTTCAACGATATCATTGCTTTGTACTGATTTGATTTTAACCATTTTTATGCCATTGAACTTGCATTCAAGTACTCTTTTTCTTGTGATATGCCAAACAATTAAATCCATTAAATATGCTTGAAAGCTACTACTGATCACAGTTCCGTTAATTGCGGCTCCGTGTATATCGTTTTAGCGACCAGACATCAGCTATTTAAGCAAAATGACAAAAGACACATACCCTTCCTGCTCCTTATGTCAACACCCCAAAGAAACAGTAACACACCACTTGATTGAATGGCAACCTCTTAAAAACCTGAGATGCACATTCCTCCCACTAAATCCAAGCATCAGTAACAAACTATTTTGCCACCAGGAACAACTACAAAAGACGTCTATCTTCTACATCATGACACACGACCGAAAAGCTAGAGCTCAGGCGGTCGCTGGTTCGGATAAGTAAGTAAGTAAGTAAGTAAGTAAGTAAGTAAGTAAGTAAGTAAGTAAGTAAGTAAGTAAGTAAGTAAGTAAGTAAGTAAGTACGTAAGTAAGTAAGTAAGTAAGTAAGTAAGTAAGTAAGTAAGTAAGTAAGTAAGTAAGTAAGTAAGTAAGTAAGTAAGTAAGTAAGTAAGTAAGTAAGTAAGTAAGTAAGTAAGTAAGTAAGTAAGTAAGTAAGTAAGTAAGTAAGTAAGTAAGTAAGCGACCAGAAATCATTTTGATTAATCGCATATCATCCACACTGGTGCCTGTCCCACTCCCTCAACACCACATCCTGGCAATTTTTCAAAATGCAAAGTCAAAACGTGAACACAGATCAACACATTAGATTCTTTAATATGACATTATAACATTTATAAAATATAAGGATTACCTTATCTTAAGATATAAATATAAATTGTGAGGAATAATTCATAATTTCGTTCATAAAATTTCATCATGGGTTTTGTAAATTTTGAAATGTTGGTAAATATGCTTAAAGATATTATTGCACAAGAAAAGTTTTTTATCTGATGAAGCTGTCCATCAGAAATTCTTTCCTATGATATTATGGATTTGGTAAATATTTACTTTTTAAATTTCTCTTTGATTCAACTGACAATAGATATGATTTAAGGAGGATTTTCTTTTTAAGATGTCGGAATGTATTATAATTAATAATAATAATCCGACCTGTTGTTTGCTAAAAATGAATTTGTCATAAGATAAATATTGTTCTATGGAACATCTAGTGAGCCGTATTCTGAAAAAAATTAACACATTAAAAATGTTTGACCAGAAAATTCATCCTTATCGATCAAGTAAAATGACAGCCATTTTGTGAAAACCTTTTAAAACTCGGATTTGGAGAAAGTCCATTAAAATCTCAGGTTTTAAAGTTTTTAACAAGATGAAGATCATCTTAATCGATTGACGTTCGAAGGACGATTTTTCTGGTCAAAATTTAAAACATGTTTTTTTTTCTGAGTATTGCACCAATGTCATATTGCCCACTGGCTTTGCATATTGACGTTATACCTATAACAATGTAAAGTATAAAATGATGTGAAAAGAAGGAGTTTATTATTTTTTTAAACTTGATAACAAGAGCAATCAAAAATCATATAACTCTAATCATGTATCTATCAGAGCTAATCTATCAGGCAGCCCTTACCGTTTTCTATCTATCAGAGCTAATACTTTATTGTCTTACTGATTTTCCCTATCTATAGTAAAGTTAATCAACTAAAATAAATTTATTCTGTTTTACAATAAAACGTACAATGATCTTCAGTCAGATTCCCATATTATATAATGTATTATATCATATTAGTATCCATGTGTATTTGAACGTTCTGCTTGCAGAAAGATGCAGTTAAGACTAGCTGCATGTTTTCTTGCAGGAAGCCATGTCATCAAACCGATTGTCATTACCATCACACCCGAAATAATCGAAACCCGTACACCTATTTGTCTTGGTATTGTAATAGAACAACAACAATAACTACTACTACTACTACTACTACTACTACTACTACTACTACTACTACTACTACTACTACTACTACTACTACTACTACTACTGCTACAACTACTACTGCTACTACTACTACTACTACTACTACTACTACTACTACTACTACTACTACTACTACTACTACTACTACTACTACTACTACTACTACTACTACTACAACAACAATAACAATAACTTGACAGGCATAGCAACAAGAGGTCACAGAAGAACCATCAATCAAAACCCTATTGCCACTTAAGATGTTTCACGTCTCTATATATATCGTTTGTTCAATGGTTAGGGCATTGATTTGTCACCCATTACAATTAGCATTTGTCCCATATTTAAGATTTTGGCTAGAAAAAAAATCGTCCTTCAAATATCGATCTCTAATAGAGTCCCAGGTTTGAAAGTTATTGACAGGATGAGAACAAATTCTAATGGTCGATATTTTCTGACCAAAATGGCGTATTTGATTTGAGTCCCATTATTTCTAATATTAGTAATCATGGAGTCAATCAAGGCCCTGAATTACAGGATTAACTCGGTGCTAAAAATTCAGTTTGGACCCAACATTATCAGAATTGAGAATAGCCAACGTGATCAAAATTCAGAATAGAGAATGTGATCAGAATTCAGAATAGCCAACGTGATCAAAATTCAGAATAGCCAACGTGATCAAAATTCAGAATAGAGAATGTCATCAGAATTCAGAATAGCCAACGTAATCAAAATTCAGAATAGCCAACGTGATCAAAATTCAGAATAGCCAACGTGATCAAAATTTAGAATAGCCAACGTGAACAGAATTCAGAATAGCCAACGTGATCAGAATTCAGAATAGCGAACATAATCAGAATTCAGAATAGCCAACGTGAACAGAATTCAGAATAGCGAATGTGATCAGAATTCAGAATAGCGAACATAATCAGAATTCAGAATAGCCAACGTGAACAGAATTCAGAATACCGAATGTGATCACTATTCAAAATTAGTAAAAATCTGGGGTTTTTTTTAATTAAAAAACAAACAAACAATACATTGATGGAGTAACAATGAATTGTTTTAACTAAGATTTAAATATCCCTGAAAATGTTTGCAAATGACAACCCTAAAATTTGCCAACATTTGCCGTCCAAAAATGCCAAAAATAGCATAAACATTAAAAAATTTGCAACTTTCTTTCACTAAAAGAAATTTTAAATGCTCTTTATATGCCTACATCATGTTAACAAAAGCTGATGGGAATATGCTATTTGAAACTCAAAACTATGCCAAATGATGCTACACATTGTTAAATATTATCCCAAAATATGCCGTAAAGAATGCCGGAAATTGTGTCATTTTATGTCTTAAAATACCGGTAGATTCAAGTATAATGGGGTATATTCACTCAATGAGATATCTTAATGTTTTCAGTTGATAAAAGTAAGATTACTTGAGGGACCAAAAATACACAAAATAGAATATCTGAATTTACGCTATGAACACAACAATTTGGCATTTTATTGCTTCCAATAATAAAATAAATAAATTAAATTCCCTTTATTCGTCCCATAGGGGAAATTTGTCTCTAGAGTCTATTCCAAGGGAAGACTGGAATAACCCAAGCGTCAGCCGCAGTGCAGCACTGCAAATTGAGCAAAGGTGAGGTTACTTGCTCAAGGCAACACAGCGCAGCGGCTGGTGATCGAACTCGGTACCTTTCGGGTACGACGCAAAGACTATGCCGCTGAGCACGCTGCCCCAAGACAATGAATATTTATGAAAACATGTCAGATTTAAATATAAAAGACAAAATCATAACTAAATAAAATCTATACTCAACTCAGTAATCGATTTATCAATTATTCGTCAAATCGAAAAATACACAATAAAATTTAATATAAGATTAAAATTTCTGAAAAATCCCAAAGAATTGGCTCTCCGACTGACAAAAGAAGAAAAGAAAAAGCCAAACAAAATGGAATAATATGTGAACCATTGAGTCAATCTGGTATCATATCACAATTACGAAAATATGTTCAAAATTAAGAAGTCAAGTTTTTAACTATTTTGAAAGAAACAATACACATTCTTCTCAATTAAGAATTCATTTAGAGTAAAATTTTATAATCTTAGTTTAAAATTAAAGTTAAAGTAACCGGTTTACTTTGACATTATATAATTTTGAGATAACTAGTCACATATGTCGTCAACCGCATTCTATCTATAAGGACTTACTTGGTTTAAGTTTTTTATTTTGGGATTCCACACGCCCCATGAACATCACCAGAATGGAGAAAACAAGAGAAAGAGCAAAACTTGTTCTTTGCATGGTCTTCATCTCTGATTGTCCTCAAAACAAAATAATTGAATTTTACAGCTACAGAAAGTTATTACTATAGACGTTTACAGTAACACATTTTTGTTTTGGTGTTGGTACATCAGTTCTTCAATCAACATACAGTGCATACACTTTCGACAAAGACGTCAGTTATCGTCTGATTGTTGGTGTTCATGAGATGTGAAATGATGGAAAACAGGTACATGTTTCTACTGAAATGTATCTCTCGGGTGCTCCCTAAAACGGTCAGACAGGCGTCTTTCTGTTTAATCGATCTAGAAAATATCACATATATACATTTAATACTGCCCTAACCAACAAAAGGACAGTATCTCTCAAAAAATCATAAAATCACTTTTTTCCACTTAATCGACACTCTGGTTTATAAGAAAGCTTGCGAAGTTGTCAGAATGATCACATCTCAAGTATTTTTAAAATTACAGCAGATTAACATTTTTGCTTGAAACGGTATCCTATTTAAGCCCCATCTTTAACCAAGAAAAGGACAGTATCTCAGACAGTCGTGTCCGCCCCGTCAAGTGGACGGCGTCCCTCGTGAGCATAACGGTGGCGACAAGAAATATAGCATGTTTTGGCCATTCGAAACGGCTCGGGAAGTTGACATCGCTACTTACAGGGCTTCCTGGTGGCTTATCTCTCTCTTAAAACAACAATAACAATAAAAATAACAATGATAATAATAATAATGATAATAATGATAATAATAATAATAATAATAATAATAATAATAATAATAATAATAATAATAATAATAATAATAATAATAATAATAACAATAATAATAATAATAATAATAATAATAATAATAATAATAATAATAATAATAATAATAATAATAATAGAGAGAGAGAGATAGAGAGAGAGAGAGAGAGAGAGAGAGAGAGAGAGAGAGAGAGTAAGGACGAGAGATATTGAGACGGAAAAAACACACACACGCACAGACACACACATACACACATATGCATAAATACAGAGAAGAAAGAGAGAGAGAGAGAGAGAGAGAGAGAGAGAGAGAGAGAGAGAGAGAGAGAGAGAGAGAGAGAGAGATCCTACTTTTACATCAATCGGACAAAACTACACAGTAAATTAATGCAATAAGCTTGTTTAAAAAGTAATTTTGTTAATATGCGTTAAATCGCGGCGTGTACGCGTAGACTTTGTTAATTTGGACCAGCTGAGTTCAAAAATGTATTTTGTTTTAAGATCGGAGTGATATTTTTTTATATTGATGTGCTAAACGTTTTGCTATCTTGAAAAAGAAGATCAGAGGAAAGCCGAATTCCAATATCAAACACAAAATGCAAAACAAACAAACATTTAATATGTCGAATATTTTGCAGTCTCCTACCGAAACGAAATTTATACCAGCCGACTCACATACACACCTAACGTTCTACTACATTGTTTTCTGTGTTAGTACACCATCAGTATGTATGTATGTATGTATGTATGTATGTATGTATGTATGTATGTATGCATGCATGCATGCATGTATGTATGTATGTATGTATGTATGTATGTATGTATGTATGTATGTATGTATGTATGTATGTATATGCGAGTGTGTGCGCGCGCGTACACGTGTGTGTATTTGTGTGGTTGGGTGGATATGTGTGTAGGCGATGGGTTTGAATAGGGGAACGTGTGTGTTTGTTAGTCAATATAATCGAGCATGTCTTGATCTTGACACACATATGAAAAGTATTTTATATTAATGTATAAGTACAATTCTTGTTTTTCCCAACTTGTATTGTATGAATATCTTGTGACATTAGATATATGATTGGAAATCAAGGAAGATCATTGTCACAACGGTTGTTGTTGCCATCATTAGTTTTGTCTGTTGAATTATTATTATTATTATTATTATTATTATTATTATTATTATTATTATTATTATTATTATTATTATTATTATTATTATTATTATTATCATTATTATTATCATTATTATTATTATTATTATTATTATTATTATTATTATTATTATCATTATTTATTATTATTATTATTATTATTATTATTTTTATTATTATTATTATTATTATTATTATTATTATTATTATTATTATTATTATTATTATTATTATTATCATCATCATAATTATATTATTATTATTATTATTATTATTATTATTATTATTATTATTATTATTATCATTGTTATTTTTATTGTTATTGTTGTTTTAAGAGAGAGATAAGCCATCAGGAAGCCCTGTAAGTAGCGATGTCAACTTCCCGAGCCGTTTCGAATGGCCAAACCACGCTATATTTCTTGTCGCCACCTTTATGCTCACGAAGGATACCACTTGACGGGGTGGACACGACCGTCTGAGATACTGTCGTTTTCTTGGTTAAAGATGGGGCTTAAATAGGATACTGTTTCAAGCAAAAATGTTAATCTCCTCTAATTTCAAAAATACTTGAGATATGATCATTCTGACAACTTCGCAAGTTTTCCTATAACCCAGAGTGTCGATTAAGTGGAGAAAAAAGTGATTTTATGATTTTTTGAGAGATACTGTCCTTTTGTTGGTTAGGGCAGTATTAAATGTATATATGTGATATGTTCTTGATCGGTTAAACAGGAAGACGCCTGTCTGGCCGTTTTAGGGAGCACCCGAGAGATACATTTCAGCAGAAACATGTACCTGTTTTCCACCATTTCACATCTCATGGACATCAACAATCAGACGATAACTGACGTCATCGTCGAAAGTGTATGCACTGTATGTTGATTGAAGAACTGATGTACCAACACCAAAACAAAAATGTGTTACTTTAAACGTTTATAGTTTGTTTGATATTACTTAGAGAGAACTACTCATAAAAATTGCTGTATAAAAACAATAACAAAGGGCCGAGTGTAGTCAATTTCGTTTTCACTATCATCAATTATTATAGACGTTCAGGGTCACATATGATTTGCGTGTTGGTACGTTATTTCCGGCTGGCGAACGCTGTGACCTTTTTGACTAAGCGCAAAGCATCAATTCATTATTTTGGTGCTTTGTGGTTTGTCAAAAAGCTCACATTTCGCCAGCCGGTAATAACCTACCAACACACAAAATTATGTTTAACCTATCACGTTTATAGATGCTGTGCGCTTGCTTAAAAAACTCACAACATTGTCGTCCGGAAATATAACGGATCAACACTCAAGTCGTGTTTATATTATTGAAGTTTGGTTTGCTCAGCTACCACAAGATGTAAAATGCAAAAGCGGTGATTTATTATTTGTCTATGAAATGTTTAATTAATATCCAATTTACACCATTTAATCAGTGAGTCTTTTTTTATATTGATGACGCCCAACTCGGGCATTGTTCGTTTCCTTTCTTTGTTTTATCTTAGTGTTATGAGGCCCAACTCGGGGCATTGTTCGTTTCCTTTCTTTGTTTTATTTTAGTGTTATGAGGCCCAACTCGGGGCATTGTCGTTTCCTTTCTTTGTTTTATTTTAGTGTTATGAGGCCCAACTCGGGGCATTGTTCGTTTCCTTTCTTTGTTTTATCTTAGTGTTATGAGGCCCAACTCGGAGCATTGTTCGTTTCCTTTCTTTGTTTTATCTTAGTGTTATGACGCCCAACTCGGGGCATTGTTCGTTTCCTTTCTTTGTTTTATTTTAGTGTTATGAGGCCCAACTCGGGCATTGTTCGTTTCCTTTCTTTGTTTTATTTTAGTGTTATGAGGCCCAACTCGGGGCATTGTTCGTTTCCTTTCTTTGTTTTATTTTAGTGTTATGAGGCCCAACTCGGGGCATTGTTCGTTTCCTTTCTTTGTTTTATTTTAGTGTTATGAGGCCCAACTCGGGGCATTGTTCGTTTCCTTTCTTTGTTTTATCTTAGTGTTATGAGGCCCAACTCGGGGCATTGTTCGTTTCCTTTCTTTGTTTTATTTTAGTGTTATGAGGCCCAACTCGGGGCATTGTTCGTTTCCTTTCTTTGTTTTATCTTAGTGTTATGAGGCCCAACTCGGGGCATTGTTCGTTTCCTTTCTTTGTTTTATTTTAGTGTTATGAGGCCCAACTCGGGGCATTGTTCGTTTCCTTTCTTTGTTTTATCTTAGTGTTATGAGGCCCAACTCGGGGCATTGTTCGTTTCCTTTCTTTGTTTTATTTTAGTGTTATGAGGCCCAACTCGGGGCATTGTTCGTTTCCTTTCTTTGTTTTATCTTAGTGTTATGAGGCCCAACTCGGGGCATTGTTCGTTTCCTTTCTTTGTTTTATTTTAGTGTTATGAGGCCCAACTCGGGGCATTGTTCGTTTCCTTTCTTTGTTTTATCTTAGTGTTATGAGGCCCAACTCGGGGCATTGTTCGTTTCCTTTCTTTGTTTTATTTTAGTGTTATGAGGCCCAACTCGGGGCATTGTTCGTTTCCTTTCTTTGTTTTATCTTAGTGTTATGAGGCCCAACTCGGGGCATTGTTCGTTTCCTTTCTTTGTTTTATCTTAGTGTTATGAGGCCCAACTCGGGCATTGTTCGTTTCCTTTCTTTGTTTTATTTTAGTGTTATGAGGCCCAACTCGGGGCATTGTTCGTTTCCTTTCTTTGTTTTATCTTAGTGTTATGAGGCCCAACTCGGGGCATTGTTCGTTTCCTTTCTTTGTTTTATTTTAGTGTTATGAGGCCCAACTCGGGCATTGTTCGTTTCCTTTCTTTGTTTTATTTTAGTGTTATGAGGCCCAACTCGGGGCATTGTTCGTTTCCTTTCTTTGTTTTATCTTAGTGTTATGAGGCCCAACTCGGGCATTGTTCGTTTCCTTTCTTTGTTTTATTTTAGTGTTATGAGGCCCAACTCGGGGCATTGTTCGTTTCCTTTCTTTGTTTTATCTTAGTGTTATGAGGCCCAACTCGGGGCATTGTTCGTTTCCTTTCTTTGTTTTATTTTAGTGTTATGAGGCCCAACTCGGGGCATTGTTCGTTTCCTTTCTTTGTTTTATCTTAGTGTTATGAGGCCCAACTCGGGGCATTGTTCGTTTCCTTTCTTTGTTTTATCTTAGTGTTATGAGGCCCAACTCGGGGCATTGTTCGTTTCCTTTCTTTGTTTTATTTTAGTGTTATGAGGCCCAACTCGGGCATTGTTCGTTTCCTTTCTTTGTTTTATCTTAGTGTTATGAGGCCCAACTCGGGGCATTGTTCGTTTCCTTTCTTTGTTTTATTTTAGTGTTATGAGGCCCAACTCGGGGCATTGTTCGTTTCCTTTCTTTGTTTTATCTTAGTGTTATGAGGCCCAACTCGGGGCATTGTTCGTTTCCTTTCTTTGTTTTATCTTAGTGTTATGAGGCCCAACTCGGGGCATTGTTCGTTTCCTTTCTTTGTTTTATTTTAGTGTTATGAGGCCCAACTCGGGGCATTGTTCGTTTCCTTTCTTTGTTTTATTTTAGTGTTATGAGGCCCAACTCGGGGCATTGTTCGTTTCCTTTCTCTGTTTTATTTTAGTGTTATGAGGCCCAAATCGGGCATTGTTCGTTTCCTTTCTCTGTTTTATTTTAGTGTTATGAGGCCCAACTCGGGGCATTGTTCGTTTCTCAATTTGTTTGAATGTAGTTTCACGAGGCCCAACTCAGGACATTATTCGTCTCCTTTTTATTGATTGAAATGTGTATTCCAATAAGAAAACACCGGTATAATCTTTGTATCATGATTGTCATTATCTTTGTAAACGGTTTGTTTGTTTGTTTGTTTATTTTTGTTTGAAATAATAAACCCTTTAGTGTACTGATTTATCTTTATCGAAGAGGTGGGCCTCAATGTATACACATAATATGTGCATGTTCCTTGTGTTGACGGGTCGGTATTCACGAGACGGCGAGTATTAATGTTTCAAAAATTATTTTTGTTATAATATAGTTAAGAAGGGTTTTGTATCAGAACCGTTCTGTCTTTGTTTAGTTTGTTCTGTTTCGAAGCTGTTAAATTTATCTTTGTTAATTACTTTTTAGGAGGTCGGTAAAGCAAACTTTTACAGTATAATGCAACAAGGCAACAAAAAAAAAACGTAAAATTGCATAAAAGAAACAGGCCAATGTACAAAGTTAATGTCTGATCGTGCCTATAATATTATGTAGAACACGCATTACTTCAATGAGAACGTTCACTGAGGACCTTCACTGAGACAACTCGCGAGCATTAACTTTCTGTAGCTGTAAAATTCAATCATTTTGTTTTGAGGACAATCAGAGATGAAGACCATGCTAAGAACAAGTTTTGCTCTTTCTCTAGTTATCTCCATTCTGGTGATGTTAATGGGGCGTGTGGAATCCCAAAATAAAAAACTTAAACCAAGTAAGTCCTTATAGATAGAATGCGGTTGACGACATATATGACTAGTTATCTCAAAATTATATAATGTCAAAGTAAACCGGTTACTTTAACTTTATCGCTATCCTGAATTCTGTTCACGTTGGCTATTCTGAATTCTGATCACGTTGGCTATTCTGAATTTTGATCACGTTGGCTATTCTGAATTATGATCATGTTGGCTATTCTGAATTCTGATCATGTTGGCTCCAAATTGATTTTTTAGCACCGAGTTAATCCTGTAATTCAGAGCTTTGATTGATGCCATGGTTACTAATATTAGAAATAATGGGACTCAAATCAAATACGCCATAAAGACAAAAGTGTTTAAATTTTGGTCAGAAAATATCGACCATTTGAATTTGTTCTCATCCTGTCAATAACTTTCAAACCTGGGACTCTATTAGAGATCGATATTTGAAGAACGATTTTTTTTCTAGCCAAAATCTTAAATATGGGAAAAATGCTCATTGTAATGGTGACAAATCAATTCCCTAACCATTGAACAAACGATATATATAGAGACGTGAAACATCTGAAGTGGCAATAGGGTTTTGATTGATGGTTCTTCTGTGACCTCTTGTTGCTATGCCTGTCAAGTTATTGTTATTGTTGTAGTAGTAGTAGTAGTAGTAGTAGTAGTAGTAGTAGTAGTAGTAGTAGTAGTAGTAGTAGTAGTAGTAGTAGTAGTAGTAGTAGTACTTGTTGTTGTTGTTGTTGCAGTAGTAGTAGTGGTAGTAGTGGTAGTAGTAGTAGTAGTAGTAGTAGTAGTAGTAGTAGTAGTAGTAGTAGTAGTAGTAGTAGTAGTAGTAGTAGTAGTAGCAGTAGTAGTAGTAGTAGCAGTAGTAGTAGTAGTAGTAGTAGTAGTAATAGTAGTAGTAGTAGTAGTAGTAGTAGTAGTAGTAGTAGTAGTAGTAGTAGTTGTAGTAGTAGTCACAGTAGTCATAGTATTAGTTGTATGTAATAATAATATCATTAATATTAGTATTCGTTTTTGTTATTCTTGACATAAACAGCCATATCATTTTATTTCTCTCTAACCAGGGTGTTTACTACCAATGGCGACCGGCAACTGTCTTGATATTTCGAAAAAGTTCTATTACAATACCAAGACAAATAGGTGTACGGGTTTCGATTATTTCGGGTGTGGTGGTAATGACAATCGGTTTGATGACATGGCTTCCTGCAAGAAAACATGCAGCTAGTCTTAACTGCATCTTTCTGCAAACAGAACGTCCAAATACACATGGATACTAATATGATATAATACATTATATAATATGGGAATCTGACTGAAGATTATTGTACGTTTTATTGTAAAACAGAATAAATTTATTTTTAGTTGATTAACGTTACTAGAGATAGGGAAAATCAGTAAGACAATAAAGTATTAGCTCTGATAGATAGAAAACGGTAAGGGCTGCCTGAAAGATTAGCTCTGATAGATACATAATTACAGTTATATGATTTTTGATTGCTCTTGTTATCAAGTTTTAAAAAATAATAAACTCCTTCTTTTCACATAATTTTATTCTTTACATTGTTATACGTATAACATCAATATTCAAAGCCAGTGGGCAATATGGCATTGCTGCAGTACTCATAAAATCACATGTTTTAAATTTTGGCCAGAAAAATCGTCCTTCAAACGTCAATCGATTAAGATGATCTTCATCTTGTTAAAAACTTTAAGACCTGGGATTTTAACGGACTTTCTCCAAATCCGAGTTTTAAAAGGTTTTCACAAAATGGCTGTCATTTTACTTGATCGATAAGGATGAATTTTCTGGTCAAATATTTTTAATGTGTTAATTATTTTCAGAATACGGCTTACTAGATGTTCTATAGAACCATATTTATCTTATGACAAATTCATTTTTAGCAAACAACAGGTCGGATTATTATTATTAATTATAATACATTCCGGCATCTTAAAAAGAAAATCCTCCTTAAATCATATCTATTGTCAGTTGAATCAAAGAGAAATTTAAAAAGTAAATATTCACCAAATCCATAATATCATAGGAAAGAGTTTCTTGTGCAATATTGTAAGGTTAACTTTAAGCATATTTACCAACATTTCAAAATTTACAAAACCCATGATGAAATTTATGAACGAAATTATGAATTATTCCTCACAATTTATATTTATATCTTAAGATAAGGTAATCCTTATATTTTATAAATGTTATAATGTCATATTCAAGAATCTAATGTGTTGATCTGTGTTCACGTTTTGACTTTGCATTTTGAAAAATTGCCAGGATGTGGTGTTGAGGGAGTGGGACAGGCACCAGTGTGGATGATATGCGATTAATCAAAATGATTTCTGGTCGCTTACGTACTTACTTATCCGAACCAGCGACCGCCTGAGCTCTAGCTTTTCGGTCGTGTGCATGACGTAGAAGATAGACGTCTTTTGTAGTTGTTCCTGGTGACAAAACAGTTTGTTACTGATGTATGGATTTAGTGGGAGGAATGTGCATCTCGGGTTTTCAAGAGGTTGACATTCAATCAAGTGGAGTGTTACTGTTTCTTTGGGGTGTTGACATAAGGAGCAGGAAGGGTATGTGTCTTTTGTCATTTTGCTTAAAAAGCTGATGTCTGGTCGCTAAAACGATATACACGGAGCCACAATTAACGAACTGTGATCAGTAATAGCTTTCAAGCATATTTAATGGATTTAATTGTTTGGCATATCACAAGAAAAAGCGTAATTCAATGCAAGTTCAATGGCATAAAATGGTTAAAATCAAATCAGTACAAAGCAATGATATCGTTGAAAACCAAAGTCATTCTCAAAACGAAGACTACAAAAGCATACAGAGGCAAAAACGACGCAGGTTTCCAAACGTGTAACTTCTGTTTCATACACACTTGTTTAGGGCCCGTTTTCATGAACTCGGACTACATTTTGTTATTTACAAGTCTAGTAAATGAATTGCTAGTCATAAGCCTAAGCTGAGCAAGTGACGACAAAAATCGTATTTCATTAACATTTTCTAGTCTCTTACTGGCTGATTTCTTGCCTACAAGTGGGAGTGACGGTGACTAATTCGGCTATTTTGTGCTGGTAACATCACGCTCTCTATGATGGCAGGTAAGATACCCGCCTTCATACTTTCAACGCAAAAGCTTTCCAAAGAGTAAATTAGCAACACATCCGGTATAGATAATATTTCGTTCTTTTTCATATTTAACTTACTTTTGCCATGATTAATCATATCACGTGACATGACTATCGACTGATATACTACAATGACGTCCAGGGTCGACTTTTAATTCCATATTTAGGCCAATGAATGTTTCATTGAATCCCCCCCCCCCCCCCCCCCCCCCCCCCCCCC
>NC_088370.1:14026858-14029358 GCF_034508935.2 Berghia stephanieae
AATGTAATGTAAAATAGTATAGGAGGCAAATTATTTTATAGCATATTAGTCTTTTAGTGGAATGAATTTCTGTTTCAATTTCCAAACATAAAACTAATTGATTCAAAAATGTTGGAATGCCATTTTTGAAGCTCTTGCATTTAATAAAATAGGCCTAATTTGCCTATGTTTCGCTGACATCATCTTGGGTCTGATCCCCCCCCCCCCTCCCCCATGTCAACACATGTCAACATTTGGTAGACCCCCCTCCCCCCTAGCTGATGACGTAATATGTGACCGCTCCCAAACTCCGTTCATTCGCTACGCGCGAGCCGATTAGATACAATTTTCTTTTAGTTTTTACTCACAAAATGTGTACTTTCGACGACCTGCGCTTATCTTGTATTCTTTTAAGCCAGCGCAATAGCAACAGGACACTTTTTGCCTCTGTCATTCGTAACCGAGGTATTTTCCTTCCGGATCGAAGCTCTCTCAGTATAAAATCAGCTTCAATCTTGTCGACGCTATGATGTATCCTAGTAATACTAGTAACTAGTCTCAGACTAAGATTGAAGTCCTGCCTCAGCAAATGACTAAAACTTGGCCAAACGTAGTCCGAAGGTGTCGTGATTTTAGTCTGGGATTTGCTTAGTCAGCTAACATGAAATCCGATTTTTTTTTCAAATTCATTGTCTTAAGTCAGAGATAGAGACTAAGCCCTAGCCCGCTTTCATGAAAACGTCCCCTGAGGGAGCGACTTGGAATATGGACAATAGAAGTGTTTTTAAGTAATCTGGAGCAGTGTTTCGAAGTTAGCTTATAATCAACTCTCCTCTCCACGGGCAGTCATTGAAGGTTTTCCTAACGGGAGTTATATGCTCATTCTTATATGTCTGGGTAACATTTCGTGCTGCCCTGTTTTATAACAACTGTAGTCTTAACTTGAGCTCTTATATTAACTTGAGCTTTTATATAGCGCAATATCCAATAAACGTGTTCAAAGCGCTTTACAAAGGATCCCTGACCAAAAACAACACGAAACATGTAGAACGAGACGTTACGCCTGTTAGGCGGGATTACAATTGTTTTTTTCGACAGAGACAACGCTGATGACGGTCAGGTGCTCATTTTAAACCTGAGTACGGTGAGAGAATGTGAGTAAAGAGCCTTTTCCAAGGACTCCACTATGCGCTGGGCCAGGCTCGAACCCAGGACCTTTCGATCGGATAGCTAGTGTCATACCACAAGACCACATAGCCGCACAAGCTCTTTGGAATCCCGTAGAAAAGGACGTTGCAATAGTCCAACCTGCTATCTAAAAGCAAATTCATGAGCATCGTATAAATTTCTTGATTAATAAAATATTGCGGATATGACTGATAGACCTTAAAGTAAAATGTAGATTTTGACAGATTTTTGTAATATAATGTTACATATTCAGGAATTCATCAAAATAAAATCCAAGGAATTTTTACAGTTAAAGATCTAGAAATGTCAGAGGCACAAAATTAAAAGTTCTTCCGTTAGAATTAGAATGGTCTTTCCTTGTTTTATAAAAAACGATAAATTCAGATTTATCATAATTAAATTTTATCTTATTTTGGGTCATCCAGAGTTTGATGCGAGAGAGGCAGCTGTTTGAGTGAATTTCCGTTGGAAGGAGAAATTGTGAAATATAGCTGTGTATCATCAGCATGAAGATGGTGCTAGCAAGAAGTATGGTGTAGACAAGGAAAAGAAATGAACCAAAAACTGACGATTGGGCCACGCCAAAATTAAGTGTGATTGTTGTCGAAGATGTTGCATTTATGCACACTCGTTGCGTTTGGTTCTTCAGTAATTAGGAAACCACTTGAGTGCTGTTCAAGTGACTTCAAAAGAATTCTCCATTCGATCTACACAACTGACGAGACGCCTCTGTGTCGAACGAAAAGCGAGTTGTTTTTACTAATATAGATGGTATGAGGTTGACGTCACTCAGGTCCTTGTTATTTTTTTATTTTTTTTTGCCATCCGGATCCGCCTTTATGAGTAATTATCACTAAACTGTATTATCCATACTATAGACGTTCAAGGTTACACAGTTTTGTGTGTTGGTCCATTATACATCTGGGTGGCAATGTTGTGAGCACCTTAGCCAAGCGCATACTATATATATATATATATATATATATATATATATATATATATATATATATATATATATATATATATATATATATACATATTCATTCCACAAAACGAAATTTTTCCATGGTTTACATTATGTTTGTAGCGGTCAGGTTATCACTGAGAACAAAGTTGATATCGATAATATACACTGACATCTCTAAATAGTAATTAAAATCATGCTGCATTGATGCAGTCGTAATCCGAGTCAAGGCACTCGTAACCCAGTGCCAGTGGAGTTATTGATAATCGCATGTGGATTTTTTCGATTTTCTACTTTAGATTCTAGTCAAAATATTGCTTTCGGTAAACACGGTAATTTCACACAACAAACGTGAAAAGTTAGCTTCCG
>NC_088370.1:14034358-14139358 GCF_034508935.2 Berghia stephanieae
AAAAAAAAAAATGTGTTGTTTCTCCCACTGTACACCAGGCACGCCCAAGTGTCACAATATTATGTAAACAAACTTATCAGCCAAGCCTACTGTTTAATACTTCCAAATGTCTCTAAAGCAAGATTAAGGTTTAAAATGTTTGGGCGAAGGTTGTTTTGATATGTCTCTATATGAACTGAGCAAAACAAAAAACGTGTATTTCCCAGTCTACTCCAGGCAAATGCAAGTTTCACAGTATTATGTAAACCATTTTATCGGCCCAGCCAACCGTTCAATTCATCCAAAATTTCACAATAACATGTAAACAACCTTATCAGCCCAGTGGTTAAAGATTGTAAGTCTTCCATATGACATCGTGTCGACTATAATTTGGTGTGTAACTGAATTTTTACAAATATACACACCTGATAGATTTCTGGTCTGTTGCTCACTTCACCTATTCAGACAAAAGGAATACTCACTCCACCACTCAACGGCTATCACCATCACCACCACCTTCATCACATTTAACATCAGCTCCACTATCACCACCACCCACCAACAATACCATTATCATCATCATCATCACCATCATCATCATCATCATCATCACCATCTTCGTCGTCATCGTCATAATCATTATCCTCATCATCTGAGGTTTTGTTGGTAAAATGTCCCTGAAATTTATGGGACAGCGTGGCCGAAAAGTACCGAGTTCGACTACCCGCCACGTTGTATGGCCTTGAGCAAGTCACCTAGCCTTAGCTCACTACGGCTGACGCCTGGGTTATTCCAGTCTTCCCTTGGAATAAACCCTAAAGAAAAATTTCCCCTTAGGGATAAATAAAGGGAATTTATTTATTTTAATTCTATTTTAACTCAGGGTAGGCAGGCCTGCTTAATATCCTCATGCTCTTGCCCATAGCAAGCTAAAGAGAGAGGGGATTGCTCTCACACAGCTTCTTCTCTATGTAATAAATGATAATGCTCTCATCCCACCTTCCCCACCCCTAATCGTTTGTATAATTTTAAAACGTAACAGTTACCGCCTACGGCTATCAGTGATGGGTGGAGTGCGTAAGACGCTGGTCAAACATGCTACGCGATTCCCCCTTAGTTCAGCAAGCACACACACACACACACACACAAACACAAATATATATATATATATATATATATATATATATATATGCCACGCACGCGTAACACACAAATTAGACTGAGACTTAGCGCTACGGGGAGAGCGATGGCATCTTTCGTTTCCGTTCAAGTTCAACATAAATAATTCGCGAAAAATAATTTCAACGGACCGCAAGGGAATGTCTAGTTTGTTTGAGATTTCCGTGTTGGTCCCGGAAAGTGTTCGAGATTTCCGTGTTGCCAATATTAACAAAATAGAGAGATCAAAACGGGGAATTGTACCGAGTTTGAGATTTCCGTGATTTCGAGATTTGCGTGTTCAAGATTTCAGTGCTCGAGTGTATATTATAAGTTGATCTTATAAGATGATTTTAATAAACAATTTAAGGAGCAAGCACTGGTGAAAGATAAAAATCTGAAAAGATGTGCATGTCACGGTGCCAAACAAAGTAAAGAGGAAAATAAAAAAACAAAAAAAACATCCCATTTTGGGATTTTCCAAACCAGATTTGAAGTAATTTATGTTAAAACACACAATGGGAACGTCCACCCCTTAATAGGAGTTAAGAAGAGACCTAGTGTAGTTCAATTTGGTCAAATTTCAATTTCACAGTGACAGTATTTTTATGTATAAAACAGCCGAACCCATAGATAAAATCTGAAAATAGGAACTAAAAAATAAATGTAGATGCCTCTCAAATCTATTTGAATTTGTGACTGTATCAAAACAGTATTAGACGTCTATGTCGGAATAAATAGAACCCTTAAAAAACGAATTTAGAATCGAAATGAATCAAAATTGGGGTCCCAGTTGACAAAGCCCTCGCTTCACAAGCAAGGAGACCACGATCGATCGCTGGTGCAGTCAATGGGGCAGCGAAGCTCAGCAGTATGGTCTCTGCTTCGTACCCAAAAGGTACCCCTGAGTTCGAATACCCACTGCGCTGTGAACAAGTTACCTCGCCCTAGTTCATTTTGCAGTGCTGCACTGAGGCTGAAGCCTGGGATATTCCAGTCTTCCCTCAGAATTGATAGACCCTAAAGACAAATTTTCCCCTGTGGGATGAATAAAGGGAATTTTATTTATCTATTTTTTAAAAATATTAACTTCAGTGAGTTATTTTGCAATGTAAAAAGGAAATTGTATTATTTCTCCACTAAAAATGAATATAATTTAACCTTGAGTTTCATATGTGTAGGTGGCTATAATTTCAATTTCCAGGACATACTACTGCTTGGAAACGCTGGTTTTTATGTTTTGTTTTTAAGGGTTTTACAGCGCTTGCAACACATTTAGGTTATATCAGCGCCAGTAAAAAGGAAGAAAATGGGATAGTTAAAAGTTCTGGAATTACAATTAAAGCACCTAAGAAAAAGTAAGACATAGGGGAACTGGGAACAAATAGGGATCAGATGTAAATTCCAAGAGCATACCACCAATGTACTTAGTTTGAGATCACCTATGTCTCATCCGGACACAAGCACAAAAAATCCAACAAAGAGGAACACACTCAAATGCCTACATTATACATTAAAATAACAATAATACATTACAGAGAGATGATTTACAAGGAAAAAAATATCATCTCTCAAAACAATAACTATGCATTTGACTGTTTCCCTCCCAGCCAGGACCCGGGCCAGGGCCAGGACAAAACCAAGTAATCTCATTCCAAGACAAAGACAGAAACCATGTTGGAAAACAGATATAAGGGGATAGAAGACACAGTATGTACCCCCCTGCCCGCTATGGGAGGCCAGGAACCCCACCCAGTTGGAAACGCTGGGTTACATTTACGAAACAGATCTTAAAATAAGAATCAAAATTTCAACTTGACAAATATGAAATAGTCAGTGCAGGATAAAAACACTTCAAGGAAAAAAAAAATTATGAAACAAAAATGTTTTGGTACGGTAGTGATTAAAACCCCGAACAAATGAGCACCGCAAATATCATTTCAAATTGCACGGATATCACATTAATTTTGTTAATTACAATTCATTAAGGGAACAAAATGCTAAACAAACTGAAAATTAAAAATAATAATAATAATAATAATAATAATTAAAAGATAGTTTTCAATGCGTATAGCAGGATAACAGTATTATTATGGCATCCTTGTTGTTTTTTTGTTTTTAAGGGTTTTACGGCGCTTGCAACACATTTAGGTTATATCAGCGCCAGTAAAAAGGAAGAAAATGTGATAGTAAAAAGTTCTAGAATTACAATTTAGGCACCCAAGAAAAAGTAAGACATAGGGGAACTGGGAACAAATAGGGATCAGATGTAGATTCCAAGAGCATACCATCAATGTACTTAGTCTGATATCACCTGTAAGTCTCACCCAGACACAAGCACAAGATCCAACAAAGAGGAATACACTCAAATGCTTACATTTCATTATACATTAAAAATAACAAATTTAATAATACATAACAGAGAGATGATTTACAAAGAAAAAAAATATATCATCTCCCAAAACAATAACTACGCATTTGACTGTTTCCCTCCCAGCCAAGGACTCTAGCCAGGGTCGGGACAAAACCAAGCAATCTCATACCAAGACAAAGACAGAAAAGCATGTTGGAAAACAGATATAAGGGGATAGAAGACATGGTATGTACCTCCCTGCCCACTGTGGAGGTAGGGAACCCCACCCATCCTTAAAAGCTGAAGTGGAACAAAGTATTCATAATGATTTCCAATAAAAGTAACGTCGGTTGTTTTCATAAAATCAAATCGTAGCAAACAAATGAAGACTTAAAAAACAAGTGATAATGTTGTCAGCAATCTCAGCCCTGGTATCGATGGGGATCATCACACATTTTCTGTTTCACAAGACAGGAGAGCTTCCATCTGGTCCTCCACATCGTCTTTGGATGCCAGCTTGGCTTCCTGAAAAAAAAGAAAAATAACAATAAATCCAAAAAATACAAACCATGAAATGTTTAAAATATCACATGCTGCAAATGACAGTACAGAAAAAAATGAGAACAAGTGATAGGGACTATGATTATGGGAGGGCAAGGCTAGGCAATCAGAGAACTCTTAGTAAAGTCTGGGTCAAGGCCTTTGTCTCTCATCTTGAAGTTGTTGCCTACCGCCCCCCACCCCTTCAAACTAAGTATTTTGATAGTGTGCTCTTGGAATCTACATCACATCTGTTTCCTACTTGAACCCCCTTTGTTTCACCTTTTCCTGAGTGCTTTACTGATATTCTGGAACTTTTTACTATCCCATTTTCTTCCTTTTTACTTGGTATCTGGATATGACACTTTTTTGTTTGATGTAGGCTTATTAGGTCTCTTCACACAATTGATTTTGAGAAACTGCTTCTGAAACAAAAAAAAAACAACAATAAATCAAAAATAGTACAAATGAATGTTTAAAATATCATCTAAAGACAGTACAGAAAAAAATAATAACAAGGAAACAAAAGGCAAGGATTAAGGAAAAAAAAAATCTGTCACCTGTCTCAATACAATTCACGAACCTTCAAAAAAGTATTAGGATAGTTATTGGAACTAATACGACATCTGTTCACTGTAACCCCTTTGCACATTTCATAGGTTATGATATTCAACGGTTTTACTCATCCCATCCTTTACGCTGATATGACCTTAAAAACAAACAAGTAAACAAACCATCATGTCGCACAATGACGCACACACTCACGTGAACATGTGGGTTTGTGTTTTGTTATACTTATAGCACACCAGAGACTATGATTATGGGAACCAAGGCCAACGTTAGGCAATCAGAGTACACTTAGTAGAGTCTGGGTCAAGGCCTTTGTCTATCAACCTTGACCCTTCCTACCCATTGTATCATCCGCGCCATGCTCATCTCCACTGTGTTGTCTTATTATACTACAAGTACAAGGACTACGCTTAACAACAAGAGAGGAAGTGAGTAGAAAAGTGCCAGAAGACAATAGAGAAATTAAAATTTTCGCGGCGGTGATGGGGGCTTGAACCCGTGACCTTATTGGTACGACAGGTAGGTAGGACTGCGCTTGTGACATTTAAAAAATTCTGTCTTTTCTTTTTTTTTTTTTTTTTTTGAAATTTACAAAAACCTCAGTCAATTGCTTGAGGATTTACAGGACTATTTTACAGTCTTACCTCCTCCTTGGTAAACTTATGATGTGTAGCTCTGTGGAACATTCCCGATTCTTTTTTTAAAGCCTCATGGGTGTTGTCTCTTGGGGTTTTTTTAGGGTTTTTTTTTTTTTTGTATTGTTTTTTTTTTTCAGGGTGTCCAGCGAGGTCGGATAAGTCGGATAAAGTCGGATTTTTTATCTTAAGGTCGGATTGGTAGGAAAAAGTCGGATAATTGAACCCGAGGTCGGATATTTAAAATGATCGTGCGATTCCGAGCGGAAATGCGAAAAGCATTTGCAATGAATACGCCGATTGCTAGAATCAAGTAGACCTAAGCCTTCCTACCTATGAAAATACTGGAAAATACTGAATCCGAATAAAGGAGAGTTAACTACATTGAGAGCTCTTCAATGTCGGTGATAATTTAATACAAGTATTGACCACGAGGTTGACTTGTTTACACATCATAGGTAAGGTTCTTTTATTGTCAATAGAATTGCTAAATAATTTGGGTTAAAGACACGCAGGGGCCGTGCTTTGGCTTTTAAATTGCTAGGTAGAATTTTTTGGGGGGAGGTAGGACTTTTAAGTCTGATAATCTGCTGGACACCCTGTTTTTATTCTTATTCTTTCTTTTCTTTTCTTTTTTTTTTTTAAATCTACCAAACTTTAGTCAATCCCCTGAGGATTTACAGGACTACTTTACAGTGTCTTACCTCTTCCTTGGTAAGCATATGATGTGTAGCTCTGTGGAGCATTCCCGATTCTCGCTTGAAAGCTTCATTTAAAGAACTAAGCTCGTAGGTGTTGTTGTTTTTTTATTTTGTTTTTTTTTTTATGCTGTTTTTCCTTTTTTTTTTTTGGGGGGGGGGGGGGGGGGGGGGGGGTTAAAGTTTTTCATTATTTGTTTTCATCTTTTTTTAATTTACCAAACTTCGGCCTGGGAATTTACAGGACTATCAGTCCTTTCCAGTGTCTTACCTCTTCCTTGGTAAGCATGTGACCTATCATTGATTTCTGTTCTAGGATCTCTATTTCTCTTAGCGTTTCCTCCAGCTTTATCCTCTTTATCTGCAAACCACCTGGTGACAACTGCTTGGAACAAAATATATATAATCAAACAAACGAGTGAACGAACATTAAAACACATGAATCAGAAAAATAAAATAATCATTTTAAAAAACTTTTTTTTTTAAAATCCTTGTCTGTTTTGCTCAAAATCAAAGCATAAAAGTTTAAAAAAATTAAAATTTAATAGAAATCAAAATTATATATGAAAATCGGCAGGGGGAAAATAAATCTCAAAGCAAACCAAACAAAAATATTAAACAAAACAAAATAATAAAAACAGAAAAAAGGCAAAGCAATTTTCAAATTTTTTTTGCTTTCTTTTTGACAAATTCAAAAAAAATCAAAGATTCCTTTCGTCTAAATCTATAGATTTCTAGATTTTCTACAATTTTTTCTAATAAACTGGTGAACACATGAACTGAACGCATTAACTATTATCATTTATAGGAAAATGATAAAATAACAAAACTATTAACTATTAGTTCCAAGTGGCTTACTGGCAAAAAAAATTTTGAACAATTTATCCAAAAAAAAAAAAAAGATACAAAAATATAGCAGAATTGTAAAACTGTAAAAATAATATATATATAACTTTAAAAAATAATAATGAAGTCAAGCTAAATAATTTTACAAATTAACGAAAATAATATACTTATAATAATAATCTACGAAACATCCATCCTGATAAATATATTTCAGATTTTTTTTAAAATAAAATAAATTTACTAGATTACTAAAAGTTTCAGAAGGTAAATAACAATTCCAAAATGTATAGTCCTATACGGCCTGATAAAGAACAACTGAAGTCCAGAGAAGAGGATCTATGCAAACATGGGAAAGGAAATTGTGGCTTAGTAAGTATATAAACGATCTCCAATGGAAACCGCTACATGAAAGACGTTCCATCAACAAACTCCTCATATTCCACAAAGCACAAAACGGAAACCCTCGAAATTACAACTAGCCATTTGAAACGGAACAACAATAAAACAAGAAACTCAGCATTTAATTAATTTTGAAATCCCCCACTCAAGAACAAACCATCATCTTTACTCTTTCTTCCCTTCCACCATCTGACTTTGGAACTCCCTACCAAACCAATTGCAAACAAGCCCTTTTGACTGATGACTTCAAGAATTCGCTCCCTGCTTCCCTCTAAAACCCCTATTGCCGACTGAAAAATCGGCCGTACAATCATCAGCCTGAAGCTTTAGCCTTCATGGAAGAAGAAGAAGAAGTAAATTATCCAGTCACATCTCTCTAATCTGGAACTCCACAATCGGGATGTCTCCATTATCAGGACCGGTTACACGGGGACGGATTATTTCTTCTTCTTTATTTGTACACATCAGGGACTGTTTTGTTTTTGTTTTTAAGTGTTTTATGGCGCTTGCAACACATTACGGTCATATCAGCGCCAGTAAAAAGGAAGAAAATGGGAAAGTAAAAAGTTCTAAAATTACAATTAAAGTTCCCAAGAAAAGGTAAGACAAAGGGGAATTGGTTCAAATAGGAAACAGATGTAAATTCCAAGAGCACACCGTTTGAGATCACCTAAAAGTCTCATCCAGACACAAGCACAGGTCCCCACAAAGAGGAATACACTCAAATGTTTACAAATTATATATACTTGCGATCAAAAGAAAGTATACACATTTTAAATCGTCGTTACTTTTTTATCCGTTGACGTAGACTAATGATTTTCCGCTAAGTTGTTTACCATTAGCCTTTCTGTGTACCGATAGATGATGTTTTTGTTTTTGACCTGAAATTCGCTCACCATGTCGTGCACGTGCTAAAATGACCTTTTAACCCCTTACTGTGGACAGGAAGTGTGTAGATTAAATTTTTTGCCATCCATGTCTTCTTGAACTATTTTCAAGGCAGAAAAAGGCAATACAAAATACCATCCATTAATCTACGCCATGCCAGGACTTAGTTTAGATCAACATGCACGTGCCATTGGTCATCTTCAAGCTGGACAGTCTGTGACCAATGTCGCAAGAATGTTTTATATCACAAGGAGAAATGTATATTCCTTAGTGGATCGATTTGAAATAACACAAACGGTAAGGGACCGAAATCGAACTGGCAGACCACGAGTAACAACACAAGGTGAGGACCGTTTTATACGCACCCTACATCTACGGGATTGTTTTAGGACAGCGACTGAAACTGCGCTAGAGTTCCCATGTACATGAATTAGTCGACACACAGTTCGTCGCAGACTTAGAGAGCATGACATTATTGCAAACGTCCGTTGATGCGACAACTTCTTAGAGCACATCACCGGTTGGCCGTCTTCAGTGGGCCCGTACTCATCTGTGCTGCACAATGCATGCGCGGTCATTTGTTCTCTTCTGGCTGGCCCATCTGCAGTGGCCCGTACTCATCTACGCTGGACAACGCATGCATGGTCATTTGTCCTCTTCTCAGATGAATCACGCTTTGTGATTGGAAGAAACGACGGTAGGTAACGTTGTTACCGAAGATCACACGAGTGATTTCACGATTCTTGTGTTTTGGAATCCCCAAACAGAGGATATGGACAAGTCATGGTGTGGGGTGCAATAAGCAGAGATAATGGACACCTCTAGTCCAAGTAAATGCATCCCTAACAGGTACAAGGTACATCCAGCACATTTTACAACCCCATGTTATTCCATTGTTTCATGAACATCCTAAATGTTCACTTCAACACGACAATGCACCATCCCACCGAGCTATTGTAACAAGGGATTTTATAGCAGCAAATAATGTGAACGTTATCGGCCCGTGGCCTGCAATATCCCCCGATCTAAATCCAATAGAACATGTGTGGGACATAATCGGCAGCCAAGCTCGTTTACTAGACCCACAAAATGAACAACAACTGTTCCACGCCATAAGAATAGCTTGGGATAACATTCCTCAACACCAGCTGGCCAGATTGACCAATCCCATGCGTAGGAGATGCAATGCTGTGATTGGAGCAATCGGGGGACATACTCGTTACTGATTGAATTAGATTCACCTTCACTTCAAATGAAAAGAACGCAAGTAATTTTATTAAAATGCCATTGTTTGTCAACATTATAGTGTATGTTTTGACTTGTTACTTCCCTTTTTGAAGATCATGTTTTAAAAAGTCTATGTTGCATACTAAATCAACCACAAACGTTACAAATTCTAACAAAATGAAAGATAAATGATAGTGCTATGATTACACAATGGTTTTAAATAACCCAGAACAATATTTTATACCAATTCTGTAGGTAAAACAAGTGTATACTTTCTTTTGATCACTAGTATATAACAGGTAAACAAACATAATACAGTTCATAACAGAGAAATGATTTACAAGGAAAAAAATATCATCTCCCAAAACTAACTATGCATTTGACTGTTTCCCTCTCAGCCAGGACATCCGACCAGGGCCAGGACAATCTCATCCCAAGTCAAAGACAGAAAGCCAATGGAAAACAAATATAGGGGGATAGAAGAGACAATAAGTACCTCCCTGCCCACTATGGGAGGTCAGGAACCCCACCCAGACATCAGGGACTGATTCCACTATCCGGGTGTCTCTGTAATGTGGACAAAATGCTGGTAAAGGTGGTGTTCAAATTGGAGAGATGTGACTGTATATGTGATCTCCTGCCTCAAAACAGTTTTATGTTAGGAAGATATTATAGATAGAACAAAGATGACGTCAATCAAGTCTTTGTTATTGTTTTTGTCATCCATGTTTATGAGTACTTCTCACTAAACTGTATGAAACAGACTATAAAAGATCATGGTTACATATAGATTTGTGTGTTGGTCCATTATACTTCCGGATGGCAATGTTATGAGCTTCTTAGCCAAGCGCATACTATCTATAGACACTAAAATAAATTTTATAGTAAAATATAAAACATGGGTTATTCATTTACGCAGGCCTGCCAACTTAAAAATTAAAAAACTTTCATTTGAAATGAGTTTTAATGACTTTGAGATACTCATGAAATTCTGAAATTGGAGCCAAAATTCCGTAATTTTACAAATTTTTCATAGCAGTCGGCAGATTATATTTCATTGAAGACAATGGACAATATTTCTTAAAATCCCAGTTTTTTGTCATTTCTACTATAAAACACCACTTTGTGTCATATATAGAAGGAAGGAAATTAGCATCATTGCATCAACTGTTATTTAAGTAGTTCTCACAAAATAGTTGGTATATTATATCCGGCTGGGGGATGGATGCTGTGAGTTTTTTGGCTAAATGCACAGCATCAATATTTCACCCCTTCATTATGTCATTGTGAAAGGATCGGTCAGTGACATGTAAATATGTCACCAATAGTTTCAGGAAAATGATATTAACTTAATAAATTCTTATATTTTAGTCAGCTTAATTAAAATTTTAACATTTCTAGACCAAAATATTTTTAAATTTTTTTTTTTTTAAGTAAAATGAAGATTTGCACAAACTGTATTTTAATCTGGTATGAAGAAAATTAAAATTAACAAAGACGTTTTTTAAAAGTAAATTATAATTATGAGAAAGTAAAAACTGAAACTGTGCAAAGAAATCAGAACAAATGTAATTGGACTTCAATTGATAATTGCCACGCTTACCTCAGACTTGGAGGCGGGACCTAGGAAAAAATTGAATCAAAATAACATTGTTAGTTTATGTCAGAGTAATAAGAAAGAGAGAGAGAGAGAGAGAGAGAGAGAGAGAGAGAGAGAGAGAGAGAGAGAGAGAGAGGGGGGGGGGGAAGAGGGAGAGGGATAGAGAGAGAGTGAGAGAGTGAGATAGATAGAGAGAGAGAGAGAGAGAGAGAGAGGGGGGGGGAGAGGGAGAGGGATAGAGAGAGAGTGAGAGAGTGAGATAGAGGGAGAGAGAGAGAGAGAGAGAGATAGAGAGAGAGAGAGAGAGAGAGAGAGAGAGAGAGAGAGAGAGAGAGAGAGAGAGAGAGAGAGAGAGAGAGAGAGAGAGAGAAAAGAGGGAGATGGAGAGAGAAAGGGGCTCTTGAGTGTGTTTTTCTGGGGGGTTTTTTTATATTGTTTGTCGTTAAAAGATTATTTCTGCACTCATTCGCAAATTTGCTCATGTAAAGCTACTAGTTCAATAACCATAATATTCACGAGACACCATTGTATTGTTTCTCTCTTCATCTGACATAATTGATTTAAATAAATAAATAATAAATATCAAATGATGCCCTTCCAATGGGTATCTTTAGATGCCACCACCGAGGCATTCCATAGAGGAATATCGATAATCCTTCCAAAACAAACATCTGATACTAAAAAAAAAGAAAAGAAAACAAAAACAAAAATAAATAAAATAAAATAAAATAAAAATTTGAGCATTGATAAAGTGCAATAAATATCAACAAAAACACTCGACAAGGGGTCCTTAGCCAACAGCAACGCTAAACATGTAGGACGAGACATGTTGCGAGATGGGGGATTTTACAATTATCTTTTTGTTTCGAAAAGAGGCAACCCTTTTAACGACTAGATACATATTTTATAACCGAGTACAGTGACAGAATGTGCGAAAAAGAGCATTCCCAAGGACTCAACTATACGCCGTTCATAACAGAAATAAAACCCTGGTACTTCCGGTCCAACGGAGAGTGCCATATATACCATACATAACCGCGACGTTGACGTCAAAATGAATCACTCTTGTTGTCAAAATGAGCATGTTAGGGATTTGTAATCTTGCAAAAGTAAAGAATCAAAAATTTATGAAGTTGGTCTGGAACCAGAGACCTCTCGGATCAAAGCAATCTGTTACCTAACCTCACAATAAATAGGGAAATATGGTTGGCATCCTTCCATCTCAAGAGACGATGGTTTGCGCCCTGTATGGCTTTAGTCTCATCAGTCTTGTTGAGAGAAACGACGGGTGTGACTCAGCAGACCAATCCTTGCAAGGCAGTCTCTACCGCAGTTGTTGCACACGAAGTTTGACTGTGTGTTTGGTCTTTGGATCTGCTGCCTCTCTTTCCTCCTTGCTCTCCTCTCCTCAAACTTCTTCTTTCTCCTCTCCTCACCCCTCATCACTCCCTCCATCACCGCATATCTCCAGCCGCTGCGGTCGTCAGCAAGCGACTCCCATATGTTTGAGTCGATGCCTGTCAATTTCATGTCTCGTATGCAGACATCATAGAACCGCATAGCTGGACGGCCAGTTGGTCGCCGTCCAGAAGCTAGTTCACCGTATATGATGTCTTTGGGTATGCGTCCATCGTCCATCCTGTATACATGACCAAGCCATCACAAACGTTGCTGGCAGAGCATGAGATGCATACTGAGGGAGTTCGCTCTTTCTAGCACTATATAAGGAAATATATGTCTATGACAATAAACAAAGGGATAAATTAATCAATTAATTAATCGGTCAATTAATCAATTAATCGCTCGACAGCAGAAAGAAGACTTACCTTCATTATTGGTTTCCTCAGAATCTTGCAAGGACACTTGAAACCCTGTTTGATTTGGTGTAGTTGTACCTTCTGGGCCTAATATATATATATATATATATATAAATTACAAAAACAAAAACCATAAAATAATAGTGCTGGACTTTTTGATAAAAGGAGCTATTTATAAAATATTTCAAGTATAATTATGATCAACTTCTACAATATTGTTTCGAGCATTCGCTCTCATCACTTCCAGATGAGAGCGAATGCTTGAAACAATATTGTAGAAGTTGATCATAATTATACTTGAAATTAATATATATATATATATATATATATATATATATATATATATATATATATATATATTATAATAATATATAATGAAACATATCAGACCTTGTTAAGTAAACAGTAACGTCAATGGCAATAATAAGAACAATAATAATAATAATAATAATAATAATAATAATAATAATAATAATAATAATAATAATAATAATAATAATAATAATAATAATAATAATAATAATAATAATAATAATTACAACAATATTACTAATATTAATAATTACAACAATATTACTAATAATAATAATAATAATAATAATATAATAATAATAATAATAATAATAATAATAATAATAATAATAATAAATAATAATAATAATAATAATAATAATAATAATAATAATAATAATTCCAAACAACATCAACATCAACACGGAGGAGGAAACGGACGAGGAAGAGGAGAAATAGGTATGTTTGTCAATTTTTTACACCTGTTAAGGAAGATGGTAGGAAAAAAGTTGTTTAACTTTGAAATTAAAATCACCCAAAGAGAAAGCATGAAAAGGGGACAGGTAAACATGGGGAAAAGAATAATCCGCTATCAATCCACTGATGTGAATATTTTGACATTACCAAAATAACCAATCCGGGCGCAAGCAGATGATCCCCCGCTATGAAGGATCGATCAAATATTTACAAAGCGCAACATATTCAAAACTAAAACTCTACTCAAGTACAGTTTCCTCCAACACGTTTTCTCAAATTCAAATACAAGATTTCCTCATATTTATTCAAATGTCTCAATTTTTGTATTCAATATTATTCACGGTTTCCTCGAACCACAATTTTCTCGAGCTTTTTTTTTTGTCAAGTTCGGAGGGGTTAGAGGAAACCAGGCTCAAGAGCATAATAATAATTAGTACATAACAGAGAGATCATTTACAAGGGGAAAAAAAATGTCATCTCTCAAGAAAAGGTACTATGCATTTGACTGTCTCCCTCTCAGCTAAGGATCCCCACCAGGACCAGGGAATAAAGTGAGATCCTGAACAAATAGAGAGAGAGAGAGAGCAACATGGAAAGAGAGAGAGAGAAAGAGAGAGAGAGAGAGAGAGAGAGAGAGAAAAAGAGAGAGAGAGAGAGATAGAGAGAGAGAGTGAGAGAGAGAGAGAGAGAAAGAGAGAGAGAGAGAGAAGAGAGAGAGAGAGAGAGAGAGAGGAGAGAGAGAGAGAGAGAGAGAGAGAGAGAGAGAGAGAGAGAGAGAGTGCCAACCTTGTTTTGTGTCTTGGTTTAGCCCTGGTGGAAAGGAGGTACCTGGATCTGTGACGGGGGGGGGGGGGGGGGGGGGGGGGGGGGAACATAGCATTTGTAAGTCAGGTTGCTAACTTAATTTTTTTGTTATAAAGTGCAATATATAATATAATAGAAACAGCAACACCATCAGGGAAATGGAAAAAAACAGAGGAGTGGAGAGTCAAAATCTCCAGTGCTACCAAGATCAGCACAATATAGAATAAATAATAACATATAATAATAACAAATCACTTGTATGGCGCGCAAATTTCATGAATTCATGCTCTAAGGTGCTTTACAATAAAACACGAACTCACAAAGAGAAAATAAAATAAAAACTACAGCACAGCACTGGAAGCTTGGTTTGAAGAACAATAAACTAAATCTTAAAAATTTCAGTCTTTAAATTGGACTTGAAAGAGTTTAAAGTTGGAGAGTTTCTGGACAGGGAATAACAGATTTTTTAAGCTGCATTAGAGTAGAAAGATCTGTTGGAAAATTTTGTTCTTGAAAAAGACCCTCTAGTTTCGAGTTGAATGGAGATGGAGGATCAAAGATTTCTTGATTGGCATTTGACGATGAATATGAGATTCTTTAACACCTGCATTGGAAATTTTGAACGCGTTTTCAATGCAACTGCCAGACCTTGGGAGAGTGAATTGGAAATGAATTCAAAAAGTGACCTCACTTTATTATTATCTCCTATTGTAACGGCTCGGCTCAGACTTCGTTACTTTAACTTGTTTTAAAATTGAGCTTTATATAGCGCAATAACTTCTAAAATGTGCTCAAAGCGCTTTACAAGGGGTCCCTGGTCAACAGCAACATTTAACATGTAGGACGGGACATGACGCTTGTTACAATTTTTCGGACACAGACAACACTGTTAACGGCCAGGTACTCATTTTACACCCGAGTACGGTGAGAGAATATGAGTAAAGAGTCTTTTCCAAGGACTCAACTATGTACCGAGCAAGGCTCAAACCCAGGATCTTCCGATCCGAAAGCAAGTGTCATACCACTAGACCACATAGCCGCAAAATTTGTTTATTATCAATCATAAGGTAAATTTTATATTAAATACATATTAATTATGACCAGCTCGGACGGAGTTCTTTCTAAAACGAACGAAAACAAAACAATCGTCTTACGATGTTTTTAAGGAACAAAGAGTGCTTAAACGTTCGCAATGTCAATATTCATACTCACATGCAAAGCATGCACAACATGGAATGGATAACTCTATAGAAGAATTCTAACATAATCACACGGCCAAACAACTACATTCACACACAGTCAAACAATTACAATACATGTTACACTTATCAAAATGTATTCTTTGTTTTTGTTTACAATGATTGATGCTAAAAAATAAACAATTTGACATTAAGAATAATCATTGTATCAGGAAAAAAAATCTTTACGTTTCAAAATCTATTTTTATTAAAGCCAGATGCGTGCTAGGGAAATAAATTCATGGGTTTTTTTTATAATGAATAATAGGAATGTCTCAAAGTATTTTTGCTAGAGACAGCTCATAGGGGGTCCCTATAGCTAAGTTGGTAGAGCAATCGCTTCACAATCAAACGGAACCGAGATCAATCCCAGTGGAGTCAAGATTATTTTTTTTCTGACCCCCCTGTTCGCCTAGCGGTGATTGGGTAGCTGGGTCTGTTAGATCTGGTGGAAAATACTTTGCAATAGCCTAGGATCCTATCCAAAGGGTATCAAGCAATTGCTATTGTCTGTTTCTCACCATAGAAACTGGGATAAACTACAACTTCATGGGCTTAATCGCTCTAAAGGACTACAACGCATGTGCAATGGCCTCGGTTGCAAGGGAACTCAGCCACATCAGGAAATTTTTTTAATCCCTGTTCTACGGCCTATATAATTCATATAAATCACGCATGACTAAAACAGGTAATATAGTCACATAATCTGATTTATTTACTTTGGGTAATGACTCAGTACAGGCATTAATACATGTGTGCATCCCTGACATAATCAGTTGCATGGTGAAAATGTTTTGTTTTTGTTTGAAAGCCCAATGTCTCCTGAGCATTTTAATCTGTATATGAAGCATATCGGGTGTTTTTCATGAAGTTATCGTCATATGCATGGGCTAGGGTGTGAAACCCTAAGTTTGAGAAAATCGCTTCCAAAGTTGAGAAGAGCTGAAATTAAGTATAGATAGTATGCGCTTGGCTAAGAAGCTCATAACATTGCCATCCGGAAGGAAAACGGACCAACACACAAAACTGTGTGTAACCATGAACGTTATAGTCGGGTTAATACAGTTCAGTGAGCATTACCCATTAACGCCGATGGCATAAAACATCAACAAAGACTTGAGTGTCATCTTCGAATTATCTATAGATAGTATGCAGATGACGTCACTCGGGCCTTTGTTATGGTTTTTGCCATCCGCGTTTGTGAGTTGTTCTCACTAAACTGTATTAACCAGACTATAAAAGTTCATGGTTACACAGAGTTTGTGTGTTGGTCCGTTATACTTCCGGATGGCAATGTTGTGAACTCCTTGGCCAAGCGCATTCTATCTATAATAACTACCTTCATAAAAAAAATTAAAATAAAATATTTAGGAGTAGAATTCAATTAAAATATTTCATCAATATGTAGAAAAAGGTTTGATTTAACGATTTTTGATGGGAACTCGTTTTCCATTAAAATTGACCCCTTGACTTAAAATTGTGGATATCTCCGTTCAAAGCATATCACCATGGTCTGATTATAATAATAATAATAATAATAATAATAATAATAATAATAATAATAATAATAATAATAATAATAATAATAATAATAATAATAATAATAATAATAATAATAAATAATAATAATAATAATAATAATAATAATAATAATAATAATAATAATAATAATAATAATAATAATAATAATAATAGTAATACTTTATTGCATCCCAAAAGGGAATTTTTTTGTACAGACGTGTTATAGATAGTATGCGCTTGGCTAAGAAGCTCATTACATTGCCATCCGGAAGTGTAACGGACCAACACACAAAACTGTGTGTAACCATGAACATTTATAGTCGGGTTAATACAGTTCAGTGAGCATTACTCATAAACGCGGATGGCAAAAAACAATAACAAAGACCTGAGTGACGTCATCTGCGAACTATCTATAATTTACACACTAAGATAAAAATACAATGGAAATAGGATGTATATATTATAAAGGAGCAGCTCCATAACCAGAGCTGCGCTTTATATGAATAATTTCAACACTGTAAAATAGTTAAAACTGTCACTATAAATTGAAAATTGAAAAGATTGCAAAACAAATAAATAAATATCTCACGGACGCCTACAAATATGTAGACATGTGTAACTGTGCTCTTGCTGTTTTTGTGAAGGTTTGTGAGCCAGATGTGGCTGTTGCAAGCAACGCCCAATAGAGGTGTGTATCTGCAATGGGCTTGATCGATATTAACTTTCCATGTGCTCGAGGTCATGGGTCACATTACAAAATGTGCTCAAAGTGACCTACATAGTGAAAATCACTTTGGAGCAGTGTCAAAACACGCCATCCTGCAGAATCACGACCACCTGTGTTAACAATAAACTGTGTGAGAGGTGTTAAACTCAATCACTTTGGAGCAGTGTCAAAACAAATAGACTTTCCCAAAATAACACACTGTGCAACAATAAGGACCACAGTGAACTCATCTCAAAACAAAGACCAACTGAAGCTGACACGGGAGTAAATAACGAAATAAAACTTTTTTTTTTAATTTTTTTTTTTTTACGATAACTACTATGTTACTAGTGTGCATCTTGTGTGAGTGTGTCTATGTCAATATTGTATTGTTATAAATGTGTAACCAAATGACAAATTGCCACTTTTTGGGGACAATAAAGATATATTATTATTATTATTATTATTATTATTATTATTATTATTATTATTATTATTATTATTATTATTATTATTATTATTATTATTATTATTATTATTATTATTATTATTATTATTATTATTATTATTATTATTATTATTATTATTATTATTAGAAATATCAACAGTGTGTAATAATAGCAGCTGGGGCTGTGTTCAAACCACCTACAAACAAAATATAATCACCAATACTGTTGGCATTACACACAGCAGACACCAATTGAGAAATGTAAATAAAACAACCACAACCCATGGAGGAAAATGGATTAAGAGAGATAACACAGAGCCTTGTAACGAAACTGAGGGCACCCACCAACAATCTGTGTCAATGTGTGAGAACCACTTACAGAGTAAATTAAAGAGTCAAACCTTATGAAATGTGGCATATTTAACTCAAGATCAGTATATATAATAAAAAGACAACTTAAGTTTATGAACACATTTTGGACAACCTATGACATATTATTCAAAACAGAGATATTGCTTAAAAAAAAGGAAAATTGTGATTACATCATTAGTAAAAGAAAAGCCGGAAAGGTCGACAAGGTGGTGGGTTAATGATAGTTCACAAGACAAATATTACCTTTCAGAAAATAAAAGTAACAATTAAGCCAATGACCTTCGAAACCATCGAATGTCAACTAAAAGACAAAAACATGAAACTTAACTTTGCTCTTATTTATCGCCAAACACCATCCAACAAAAACAAAATAATGACAAGACAGTTTTTGACAGAATTTGAACAGTAATAAAGAGACAATCTTTACATCTTAGGGGATCTCAACATCCATCTGAATGTTGAGTCAGATAACAATGTAATGGATTTTCTCAATATAATCGAGGCACAGAACGATGTCCAATTCATCACAGAACCAACATATGAAAAGGTAAACACGTTAGACCTCATAACTAAGCACCGTGATGACACTTTGTTGAATGACACCCACGTACAAAGTAACCACATATCAGACCATCAATCGGTTTTATTTGAATTGAATTTGGAAAAGCCTAAACCGACAAAAAAGACATTAAAATATCGAAAATATATGTCATTATATTTTGAGAAATTTAAAATTGACATTGTTACCTAAATTAAATTATATTTTAAATTGAGCTCAAAGCGCTTTGCAACAGGCCCCTGGCCAACAGCAAGATTTAACATTTAGGACAGGACATGATGCCTGTTAGGCGATATTACATTTTTTTTTTCGGACAAAGACAATGTGCACTTAACGGCCAGGTACTCACTTTACACCTGAGTATGGTGAGCGAATGTGAGTAATGAGCCTTCTCCGAAGACTCAACTATGCGCTGAGTAAGGCTAAAACCCAGGACCTTCCGATCCAAAAGCGAGTGTTATACCACTAGACCACATAGCCCCACATTATTACATCCGGTCTCACCACCACAGTTGAATGTGCATACACAGCACATGACAGAGTTTCATTTTTAACAAAATTATGTCTGAACTTCTTGATCACCATGCTCCATTGTCAACCAAAGATATCACCACAAGGCCTGACACATCACATCATGGTTCACTGAGAAAATTCAGTTGTCAAAGCAAATGAGACGAGAAGCGGAAGAAACATGGCGGAAAACAAGACTCACAATACATAGAGAGTTTTATAAACAAGCACGAACTGCAACTAACACTCTGATAATTGAAATGGAAAGAAAATCTATCAGGTGGACGATAGTAAAGGCTACAATAAGAAGCTTTTTAATGTCCTGAACGGTTTGATGAAGGTTGATAGAGGGGAAAAATTACTGCCATCACATCAAAACAAATCAGAACTGGCAGAGCGCTTCAAAGATTAATTCATTAATAAAATTTCTACCATTCGATCTAACATGGACAATACAGTCAAGACCTCTGAATATGAAGATAGCCTACAACCATGAATTAGCTCATTTTCCAATTTCTGCTCTGCTTCAATAGAAGAGGTCAATGAAATAATTAAGAAAGCCCAAAATAAACAGTGCAAACTTGATGTTGTATCAACATGGCTTTTGAAAGAATGTGTAAAGGAAGTCGCACCGGCTATCACTTCGATTGCAAATAGGTCTATCGAGAATGCAGGCATTCCAACCTGCTTTAAAGAAGCTCTAATTACTCCACTCTTGAAAAAGAAAAATTTAGACAGTGATCAGTTTAAAAACTACAGGCCAGTCACGAACCTTCATTTAATTGCAAAATTTATAGAGAGACTCATTGTCAAACGTCTCAACAACTACATAAATTTCAAAAATTTGCATACCGTTTTTCAACCCACCTATAAGCAATCACACAGCACAGAAACAGCACTTTTGCGTGTCCACAATGATATTGTCGACCTACTTGATAAAAACGATAATGCGATACTAGAGCTGCTGGACCTAAGTGCTGCATTCTCCACTGTGAATCATGCTATACTACCAGACCAAAAGCAGAGGCTCTTTGGAATCGGAGACAAAGCTCAAGAATGGTTTTCATGCTATCTACGAGACAGGTCACAGAGCGTTCTTATAAACGATTCCCTTTCATCACCAACAAATCAACAATTTGTGTTCCACATGGTTCAGTGCTTTTCAAAATGTACACAAAGCCGTTAAGCAACATTATCACGACCTTCTGTCTCAGTTCTCTCTACGCCAATGATACCCAGTTATACACTCCCATTTCATCAAGAAACATCGAAGAAACAAAAGTGTGACTCGCAGCAAGCCCAGATAACGTTAAAGCATGGATGACAAACAAACAACAAGCTTAAATTCAACGAGGACAAAATTGTGTTGATTGTATTCAAAAAGACAGGAAAGGATATACTCATTGGCCAACTGCCCTTCAGCAAATCTGTTATTAAAAATTTCAATGTCGTTCAAAACGTTGGTATCTATTTTGGCACTCACCTAGACATGTGCGCATACATAACAAAGTGCTGTCAGGCGGTTCATATCGCTCTCTAAATTATATGCAGAATACAAAATTATATTGACAACGTAACATGCAAAACACTCATCCATGTCCTTGTTACCAGCCACTTGGATTATTGTAACTCTCTGCTGTACGGCATACCAAAAACTCGCTGGACAGACTACAGTTGATGCAAAACAAATCTGCTCGTATAGTTATAAGGACAAAGCCTTGGGACCATATAACACCAATCCTTAAGTCAATACACTGTCTTCTAACAGAGAAAAGAATAATATACTAAATCGCATGTTTTGCCTTCACCATACATCACTTGAATACCTTGAATGCGATCCGCCAGTTCTTCTCTAATGGAGAAAAACATCCCAAGAACAAAGTTTGCTGAGTGTGGTTTTGCATTGTCGGTTCCAATCATATGGAATTCTTTACCACCTAAAACTTGACAATGTGAAAGTTTACCAGTCTTCAAACGACATTTTAAAACCAATCTTTTTCATTCTGCTTTTCATGATTCTATGTGAACTTCGAACAAGATGTGTGTGTGACTGTTGTGGCGATATTGTAGTCAAATGAATGAACTTGTGTGATACCAAAGAAAAACTATTGTAAAGCACCTCCGAGCACTATTTGTGGATACTGGCGCTATATCAAATAATAATTATAATAATACTTAACAGGCAGGATGACACACAATCTGCAAGATGCCATCAAAATTTTTTTCAACAAAGACAACGTTATCCTCCAGCTGCTCATTTTACACACGAATGTGATGAGAGAATGTGAGTAAAGAGCCTTTTCCAAGAACTCGACTTTGCACCTCCCAAAGACGGACTTGAACCCTGGGACCTATTAGTCTGAAGGTAAATGTCATATCTGATGACCACAAGACTGTATAGATGCTAAGTTAAACATTCAAACCATTCCCTACCAATGACATCATAAATGAATAAAATAGATAAATAAATGAACAAATAAATAATAATAAACAAATAAATAAATAAATAAACAGATAAAAACATAAATCAAAATAATAAAAACAAAATCAAAATAAAAATTGAAATTCTTAAAGTGTCGTTTTTGTATATTTTGTTCAGTTTTAAAACTTTCTACCGTGATTAGAACATTTGACTTACCCTGCAAGCTGAGGGAAGACAGGAGTCCTGGTAGACCATTTCCACCAGCAGCCATGATTGCATCCAGTAAACCAGTTGCCAGAAAGTTCTGTGCTGGATCAGCTTGTGATGCGGCCTGTTGTGATGATGACAATGATGATGATGATGAAAACGATGATGCGTTCATTTCCCGAATAGTCTGACTAAGAGCTTGAGTCTTGGCACAGAGATCCAGCTCCTGCTTCTCATGCTCTTGAAGCATGTGCTTCTTCTCATCTTCCTGAAGCTTCTGCAACTGCAGCAATTGAAGCTGGTGCTTCTTAGCCAGCTCCATCTGCTGATGGTTGTGCTGCTGTTTGAGCTGTTCCATGTGCTGTTTCTGATGCAGGAGGATGCTTTGTTGTAAAAGGAGTTGTTGACTTTGAAGACTATTGTTCGAAGGGGAAACTTGGAAGGTCCCCTGCTGCTGTTGTTGAGGAAGTGAGTTAGAATTAACTGCGCCTTGCTGGTTGCTGGGAATCATTTCGTTGTATTTCGGAGATTTCTTTAACTCATTAGCTGCCGCCACATCGTCAAATTGAGAAGATGGAATGGGTGTCTTGTCAATACTGGCCTGATTGGCAGAAGGAAATCCTGAACTCTGGTTGCTTTTCGTAGCATATTTGGACACGCCTCGGCCGATAAAACGAGGACCTTGATTGGGAAAAGGTGGTCTTACTCGCGAAATACCACCAGGAGCCCCAGGGGCACCTGGAGCAACAGCTCGTAACGACGATGATGATGATAATGATGACGACGATGAAGACAGTCTTATCGGATTCCCATCGGGTCTGGCCATCCCTGCATATAAATAAATAAATAAATAATTAAATAAAATTACCTTTATTCATCCCCAAGGGGAAATTTGTCTTTAGGGTCTATTCCAAGGGTAGACTGGAATAACCCAGGCGTAATCCGCAGAGCAGCATTGCAAAGTGAGCTAGGGTGAGGTGACTTGCTCAAGACCACACAATGCAGTGGCGGGTGATTGAACTCGGTACCTTTCGGGTAGGAAGCAAAGACCATACCACTGAGCCACGCTGCCCCCAAAGAGATTTTACATTTTTGAAAATAACTGAACTGAAAAATAATAGCTATCAATAATAATTTAAAGATTTGTGACCTATCAACCCATAACGATAATATGTGAGGATGAACCTGGTGTATTTTGAACTTTGTGTTTAAAATCTGAGCCACAATTTTTGCCTTAATCAGGAAGAGTCCATTCATTTTCTACTTCTTAAAATTCAGAAAAGCTCAAATTTCCTTGTTCTGATCATATCTACATAATACTCTTTCTTTTTTTTTTAACTGAAAATTTCTACGTTAAACCCAAATTCCCTTATTTTGATCATTTGATCAAATTACTTTATTCTCATATTTCAACATTTAACCCAAATTACTTTATTCTAATCATTTCAACATTTAACCCAAATTTCCTTATTCTAATCATTTTTACATGAAACCCAATTAAAGTAATTAAATTACTTTATTCTCATATTTCAACATTTAACCCAAATTACTTTATTCTAATCATTTCTTCATTTCTACATTAAACCCAAATTTCCTTATTCTAATCATGTCTATATTAATATTAAACCCAAATTTACTTATATTTTAATCATTTGTACATTAAACCCAAATTACTTTATTCTAATTATTTTTACATTAAACGCAAATTTCCTTTTTCTAATCATTTCAACATTAAAATCAAATTTCCTTTTTCCAACCATGTCTACATTAAACCCAAATTACTTTTTTCTAGTCATTTCTACATTAAACCCAAATTTATTTATTCTAATCATTTTTACATTAAACCTACATTACTTATTCTAATTATTTTTACATTAAACCCAAATTTCCTTTTCCTAATCATTTCAACATTAAAATCAAATTTCCTTCTTCCAATCATTTCTACATTAAACTCAAATTTGCATATTCTGACCAGTTCTAAGTTAAGCTCCATTAACTTAATCTAGTTAATTCTGACATGACACCCAACTGCTGCAGTGGGTAACACTTGAATTATCAAAGCATTCATACAGGGTTACTGATTCAGGAGAAAATATTTTTACTGAACTTCTATGTGAACACATCAAACCGAACCTATCTGAACACTGAACTCCAATAAAAAGATACGACATTCTTACTTTTTTTTCCTTTCGGCAGATTGGAAAATATACTTACTTACTGACTTACTTATCCGAACCAGCGACCACCAGAGCTCTAACCCTTCGGTCTTGTGCCATGACGTAGAAGTTAGACGTCTTTTGTAGTTGTTCCAGGTGACTATAAAGTGAGTTACTGATTTGGTGGGAGTGAGGAATGTGTTTTTTGGAAAATATACAGAAGGGTTTTTTTTTTTTTTTAAAAGAAACTGAATTTTGTAAATATACTTGAAATCAGCAACCTTGTTTATCATATTCATTAAAGAAATTGGACAGCAACACGAGGACCCTATAGATGACATGGGGTGAAGCAACAAAAAGGTGGGGACCAAGACCCGTCCCAGGTGGAGGTCTGAGGTGGAGTTTAACTCTCTCCTTACCAGCTATTTTCAGAATTTTACCCAAAAATTTATAGATAGAATGAAGATGACGTCACCCAGGTCTTTTTTTAAAAAAATCAACTCATCAATACCGAGCAAGGTCAGTTGGAAGATTTTACAAAAGCTGGATTCTGGCTTTTGCCAGAAAACTGGTATGGCAGTTTTTTGCATCGCTTGTGGCCGTGATGCGGCCACGAAAAATCTAAAAATTTCACTGATTTGCCTGCAGCCGTAAAATCTACAATATTTTTCCATTTTTGTGTGGAATGGACCTAGAGTATTTCAATTTGTGTTCATTTGTTACTTTTTGTGGAGATTTTTGCAGTAAACATTTGACCACAGCACAGCATCAATTCATATATTTATTTACATAGTTACAGCTCCACTTACGCATACTGCCTATAGAATACTCATAGACTTGATTTTGGTTTGGCCTGATCTGATTGGCTGCAGGATTGGACAGTAACGCTGCCTTGGCTGGCTTGTTTGGAATTTTTCGGATCCTGGGCTCGTCTGAAGCTTGTGGCACAACATAACCCCCACCAGGAATAATACCATACGAATCTGTAGGAGTGTTTCTGTGTGGAATATAAATAATGCATGAATTTTCTAATTCAAATAACCATTAACTTGGAAAGAGCAAGATCCTACATTTGATGGTATATTAGTTTGTTTGGGTTTTATTTTGTTCTGGTTCCTTTGTTTCATTTTTTTTTTTTTTTTTCAAGAAAAGTTAATAATAATAAGCTCTGCCAACACTAACACCTTTGGCCTAGTGAGTTTAATAATGCGAGAAACAAAAAAGGAACTGTGTTTTCCCTACACCAGTGTACCAAATACACACGCGTGTTCCCTACACCAAAATAGATTAGGTACAAAGGCTAAATGGCTTGACCGAGAAGGCGAGGTCGCCCGTTTAATGATGAGAAGAAAAAAAAAGAACTGTGTATTACCCACTCCAGTGTACTGATACCAACTGTGTTTTCCCTACACCAGTGTACCAAATACACATTTGTGACCCCTTGTCTCAAAACGGTATTAAGTCGGAATGATTAAGATGCTGAAAATGGAATCTGTAGCCAGAAATATCATACTTAAGTTGAGTTTATATGCTTCATAGAGGAGAAGGAATATAATATTTTACTGTGCTAAATACCAACGTTTCATATTTTCGACCAGTTTAATTATAATTTGACTTTTAAGCATCTGGTCCATCCCGACATAATACCGTTTTGAGACGGGGGGTCACATTTGTGTGTTCCCTACACCAGAAGAGATTAGTCATAAAGGCTAAATAGCTTGACAGAGAAGGCGATGTCGCCCAATATTTCAGCACGAGTAACTGTAACCGGGATGGGGCGAGTTAGGGGTTCCCACCCCTTTCAAGGCATTTCATTTTTTAAATTTTTTTTTGGTTCTCCCTTAGGCAAAATTATTTATTCTCAGCTTCCAAATTTTGACAAAGTGAGTGATTCATAATGAAATCAGACTCGAGAAATTAGACTTTTTTACAATTTCTATTTATTTACTTTTACCTTAATATTTATTTTTACGACATTGTGAAGCCTATGGATATGAATCTCTCTCCTGAAAAAACAGTATAGTTTAATTCGTTCACTTGTTTTAAATATAAGGGTAAATAAACATGAATTTTATGCTGACTGTCGTGTTTCTTTAATAATGCCAGGTTCAGTGACGACTTTGTCCTTGGTGAAATTGTTCAAGTTCAATCTGACATAATTTAAAAATGAGAAATTCTCTTAACTTTAAAACAGTCTTTTTTACTATTATTTTATAGTATGAGTTCCGAGTTATTTAATCAACACAAAACACATTGTGCATACACCTTTAAAACTTACATCAGCTTTCATACATTTTATTAAAACTAGTGAAATAAACATTAAAGTGGTTTTATTTATGCTCGAAAATTTAAAATAAAATTGTTTTGTCCCTGAAATCAACAATCAATTGATGACCATGAACCACAAAAACATAGCCATCTCCCTAAGCAAACAGCCTCCAGATCCTGAGCATTACTCACAATTTTAACATAGATTATTTGAAAAAGAAAAAAAAAGCATACTGTTGTAAGGTGTTGAGATGCAATTCCTTCATCGGTGTGTCAAAATATAGTGAGAAATACTCACAGGGTCTGAGCTATTTGTGCGTTTGGCATCCGTGCTAAGGATAGCTCAGACTCAGACCTTTTCGTTGACTGGATATAAATAGTCAAAGTGATGGAACAAGGTAAATGGCAGGAAATATTGTGATTGGTTAATGCATAATAAAAAAAGATGAATCGTCAATTGCTGCCCTTAAAAAATCTGAAAACTTAAGATTAAGACATCCATGTCATTAGCTTGACAAGCATATCAAGAAGAGATCACGGAGCAATCATTAATTGGCCAAATTTAGATTTTATTTTTATGATTCAGATTTTTTAATTCAAAAATATTGTAATTTTAGTCAAAAATTGAAATGCAACCCAAGCGCTTTGAGGTTTCGACGAAAGACGCTATAGAAATATGCTTATTATTATTATTATTATTATTATTATTATTATTATTATTATTATTATTATTAAATTGGTATATATATTAGGTCTGTATCCTTCAGGTACTTTATAATTCCTTCCAAATAAAAGACAACTTAAGAAACTAGGGAGGAGGCACCGGTGTAAAATAAAGATCTGACGTATGTTTGAACGGTGCCAGACAAAAAAAAAATGTCGCCCTTCCGCCATGACACCATAAGATACCATCACCTAGGCATTTGACGGAGGAATATAGATAATCCATCAAACAGGATATCCGATGTCAACAGGAATCACCCATGTTGTCCAAGTGAGCTAAATTGGGGGTTAATAATCTTGCCCAAGGAAAAAAAAAATGTAAGTGCCTGAAGCGGGGCTCGAACCCAGGACCTTCCAGATCACAGTGCAATGCCTTAACTCTCTCCTTACCGATCATTTTCAGTATTTTCAAAATAGCACGGTTACCCAGCAGAAAATGGAATTTTAAAACTCAAACAACCTCTCTATTTTGTAATATCTTGTAATATCGCCTGACAGGCGTCATGTCTCGTTCTACATGTTACGTGTTGCTGATGGTCAGGGACCCCTTGTAAAGCGCTTTGAGCACATTGAGTGGATATTGCGCTATATAAAAAAAAAGCTAAAAAAAAAGCAATCTACAAAACAACTTTATGTTCTTATTCATTAAACAAAGATCATTGTGAAGTACAATATAAATCTGAATAAAAAAATGTACATTGTGTCATGACAAATGTGACGATTTTGCTGTAGATGGTAAGGAGAGGGTTAAGCACTATGCCACCTTGCCCAAAGCAAGAAAGAAAAATACTTTGTCCGGCACCTTTCATACACAATTGTTCAGATATTTAAAAGAAAACTTACTTAATTCTCTCATTAAAAAGAGCAGGTGTGGGAGCCGATCTAACTGGAGCTAGATAGGACAAATCAAAAAAAAAAAAAATGAAATAAGGAAAAGAAAAAAAAGAAAAATGAGTGAATGAGTTATAGTGTTATAATAATTTAATAATTTAATAGCAGTAGTCGTAGTAGTAGTTGTTGTAGTAGTAGTAGTAGTAGTAGTAGTAGTAGTAGTAGTAGTAGTAGTAGTAGTAGTAGTAGTAATGGTAGTCGTTGAGGTGGTGGTGGCAGTAGTAGTAATAATAATAATGAGAAGTACTTTCAAAAGGATCAAAATTATACCCAGCTAATCATTAGTAAATTGAATTTGCCCAGTTAGAATCTTTTACAGTCGTACTGGTCACTCGACTTTGCACTTCCATTAAGGAGACTCAGGTCTGCTGCACCCTGCTGTCGACATTCCCCCCCCCCCCCACCCCTCCCCCCAACCTCTCTCTCTCCCCTTTGAGCAAGACAGCCAATACTCTGGGGTCTGAACTGCCATGGATGCCTTGGCATCTCAGTCTTTACTTTCTCTTCTTATTCTTTTAAGTAAGGAGTGATTCTCCCTATAGAGAAAGAGATTTTGAGTAAAGAGAGAGAAACTCACACTTGAACTCTCTCTCTCCCAACCTGCCATTTTTTTTTTCTGAAACATCACATCTAACTAAGACAAAAAAAAAAAAAAATAGATTTTACCTACCGAATCTTAAAAGCAACAGGTACGTGTTATATATAATTTAGTTCAGAAAACGAACAATGACAATGGAGTATAAATTTTTTAAATCCATTACAAAAAAAAAAAAGAAAAAAATTAACCACATCTATATGGCTATGTGGTCGTGTGGTATGACACTCACTTTCAGATCGGAAGATCCTGGGTTCGAGCCTAGCTCAGCGCATAGTTGAGTCCTTGGAAAAGGCTCTTTACTCACATTCTCTCACCATACTCAGGTGTAAAATGAGTACCTGGCGGTTAACAGCGTTGGCTTTGTCCGGAAAAAATTTTTTAATTTAAAAGATCAACAGAAGAATTCTGAGTAAGAAAGACAGTTGTATCTTTACCAAGGTGATGATCAACATTCATATCAACATTTTACATTTCAAATACACTTTCACCATCTTTTTTTTTTCTCTTGCTAATCAGAATAAAGTTAAGCATGACGTCAAATTCAGGCTCCCACTTGTTGAAATGATTGACAAACAGCTAAAACCTTAATCTTCTTTAAGGCAAATCCTTGAAAATAAAAGAGATATTGCTTCGGAAATCAGCGTAAAATTTGACCAAAAAATTCCATTCTTTTCTTATCTAATTTGACTCATTATTAAGCATAAAAGTTTGACATGTTTGGTATTATTTTTGGAGTTATCTCCACAACACTGTTAGTGTTAGCCGTTGTGCACATGAAGAATTCTATTTAAATTATTAATGTTGATGATTCTGTTATTTTTTATGTTGATTACAATTGGATTCAATAGTCTGATGTCACATCGCCCAGCAACAGCCGCCATCGTGGTTCTAAACAAAGAAAATCTGTACTTCTTATTCTTCATGCTGGCTAGAATTTTTCATATGTCTTGTGATCAGAATGTATAAAAGTCAAAACATGATCATATTTATAATGTTTTTCTCTCCTGGATACACTTTTATGCTCGTCGGATAAATATTTCATAAGGGCGTCCGCCATTGTTCTGATAGTTTAGAGCCAGTTACTAAGTTACTATGCGTCATTACGAGGGAAGTGACATTACGACTGTTGAAGCGTATTAATCATGTCGTTTTAACTTGAAAGCTGGTGTTCTCAAAATAATGTTTTTGTACCCAGCTACTTTTATATAACCATACCTCCAAAACTGGTGAGGCTATTGACAAAATTTAAAGACCATTATGATCAGAGATGATTGCAGATTTTAAAAATAATGAACTCAAATTCCCAGGGGGGGGGGGGGGGGGGGGAGGGGGCATTTGGGATGTTTTCCGAAGGCCAACACACAAATGTTCAAATTCTTGGTTGAATCAATTTGGTTTTTGATTATTGTTTGTTTTGTTTAGTTTTGTTTGTTTTTTTTTCAGATCAATAAGTCTACCCAGCAGTAATCACACTCAGATTTAGAAAAAAAGTACTGCAATAGACTAGCCAGCCACCCATCCCAAGAGTAGCAAGCAATTGCTTCTCTTTGTTTAATGCTACAACACCTGGATAAACTCAGAATGCACACACAGGCCTTCAGGCCATGCCAGATGCATTTTTTTTTTTTTTTTTTCCTAAACTGAGATATTGAATTTGAATCTAACTGCCCTTCACCTCTTTCTTCGGGGCGTCATTTTCAGGAGTCGGGTCATACCGTGGCCTTCATAAAGTTATGGCCTGACACTGACCAAAAAATGACGTCAAAATGCCAGTCTTTTGCCACAAAAGAAAACAAATCGTGAGTTTTATTCAACAGTTCAACCAATGAAATAACTTGTTTCTAGGCGGTGCAAAAACCAAATAATGACGTCAACTGCCAGTCCTTTTGGATTTCAGTGTCAGGCTATAACATAACAATGGCTACGGTGATACAGGAGTTACAATCAACTATTTGTAAAATTTGCAAATAACGTAAACACACGAATTGACCCACCATCATCCCAGTTCTCGGGTGCATCGAGAGCCTTGCCAGCCAAATGGTCAGCCACAATAGGAGGTCCTTTAACATCACCCTTGAGAGCATTGTCACCTGCTCTCTCTGTTTAATAATAAAAATAATATAAATAATAATAATAATAATAATAATAATAAAAAAATAATAATAATAATAATAATAATAATAATAATAATAATAATAATAAAAATAATAATAATAATAATAATAATAATAATAATAATAATAATATAATAATAATAATAAATAATAATAATAATAATATCAATTATAACAATAATAATAATAATAACAATAATAATAATAATAATAATAATAATATAATAATAATAATAATAATAATAATAATAATAATAATAATAATAATAATAATAATAACAATAAATGACGCTTATAGAGCTCCGTGAGCCTAATGGCTCTGAAAGATTTTTTTTTTATATTGACAAGCCTAAGATTCTGCAATTAAAAACATATTGAATATAAATATGAAAGTAGGAATTTACATCTTACTTTGCAAATCTCTGTCCATGAGGCTTCGCTTATCACATTGTGAGAGGTGATGATTCAATTCAGGTTTGGGGACTACATGTGTGTGGTCCAAGGGACAAACTGCCATTTTGTGTCCTTTGTGGTTCTGAACCAAGGATAAAAATGATGAATAATGTATTTTTTAAAATAAATTAAAGCATGCGATTGATTTGATTCATGAATGAAAATAGGATGGGCAAGAGGAAGAAATGCTCAGACCTACCACAGACTGCTTGTGTAAAAAATAAATATGTATATTTTTGTGCGGCTATGTATTCCAGAGGTATGACACTCATCTTCAGATCAGAAGGTCCAGGCTTTGAATTCTGCTCTGAGCTGAGCATAGTTGAGTCCTTGGAAAGGGTTCTTTCCTCACATTCTCCCATCATAATCAGATGTAAAATGAGTACCTGGCCATGACCAGTGTAGTATTTGTCTGGAAAAAATTGTAATATTTCCTAACAGGTGCCTCGTTCTGAACGTTACATGTTGCTGTTGGCTTGGAACCCCTTGTAAAGCGTTTTGAGCACTCAGAGCACATTTAGTGGAAATTGCGCTATACAAATGCTCAAGTTTTGGTTTAAAAAATCAGAATTTGAAGAAAAAAATCTGCATAAAATCAAAATGCATGAATTTCAACCATATTTATAAAAATCAAATGTTGCTGCTTAAATCTCGAAAAAAAAACAAAAAAACAACAATAATCAAACTGAATGAAAGCTTCAATTCAATTAACAAATACAGATGGTGTGGACATTTCCAGTTTCCACTTTGTTAACAAAACTCGAATGAATGAAACACTTAATTAAAGACAAATGAGAGATGGTGCTGTTAAGTTGAATAAGGATTTCTGGTTATTGGTCTTAATTAACAACAAAGTTCTCTATCTCTTATTCATCTTTAGTGTTTTGTTGACAACGTGAGTGACTCAAAATGACCATATAACCTGTCTTCCGTTCCATTTCGCCGACCATTGATTTATAGAGATTTGGTTAGATTGTTGTTGTTTTGTTTTATTTTGTTTCGTTTTTTGTTGTTTTTTTTTTTTTTGTAATGTTTGTTTTTTAGACCTTTTGAAACAAAGTGGAATGGTAATATGTAATGGATATCAAACAGAATTTCACTCGCATAACATGCATAATAGTGAATAATCTCAAAAGAATAATTCCCCGACCCCACTCTTCTTCACTGATGTATTCCTGAAATTAATTTAATACTTCCACCCCTTTTTCAAAGAAAAAAAAACAACAACTGAATATCATTTCATTTACAATACAGAAAGAGTTAATGTGGAAGTATAATTATTTAAAATAACCGGTCTTGTCTCTGTCATCGATCGACTCACCTCTCTACATTTTATGAGATGAGCATCAAAACTTTTGGCCAAAATGACATGGGTGATGTCGTAAGGGCAAAAGCGATGCTTATCTCCGCTAACAGTGCTTGCTGGCAACATTGATGATGATATCTGGAAAAAATATGCTAGAAAAAAAACAGACATTATTATTATATTTCTTTTTAAAATCAAATTTAACTCACTTAAAATTGATGAATTTAATGAAGTAATCACAATAATAATAATAATAATAATAATAATAATAATAATAATAATAATAAATAATATAATAATAATAATAATAATAATAATTAATAATAATAATAATAATAATAATAATAATAATAATAATAATAATAATAATAATAATAATGATGATGATGATAATAATGATAATGATAATTAATAATAATAATAATAATAATAATAATAATAATAATAATAATAATAATAGTAATAATAATAATAATAATAATAATAATAATAATAATAATTAATAATAATAATAATAATAATAATAATAATAATAATAACTTTGTTTACGCATAAATACAAAGTTAAGAATTTATGGCGACAATGTATATATTCAGTGCAGTGAGTGTCATATGGTTGGTGGCTGTCTTGAATCTTATACTCAGTAACGGACTTCTGGCTCTTTGTACTATACCAGCATTTAGTCATCCATTTCTACCAGTTAAGACGTCTTCAGGTGAAAAATATTTTTTTTAACATGAGAGGGGAAGCTTGTTTATCATTACTAATGAAAGAAACAAGCAGTTTGGCTTCAAATGAATAAGCTATGAAACGTTAATGGGGACCATTGTCTTTGTTGAGTCAGTTAATGTGACAAAAGTGGAGGCGAGATACACAAAAACAATGAAAAAAAAATGTGAAAGAAATTTCAACTTTTCAATTTCTGAGTTATTCGATGATATATTCTATATTTATATGAAGTGCTGCAACATAGCTTGTTAAACTAGCCTACTAAGATATTATGACAGTGCTCTGAAAATAGCATACCACACTATTATCTCCGTACAGTGGAAATCGCCTTCCAAGATATCACCGTACAGTGAAAATACCCAACCCAGACCAGCCAACACTTCATATCCCAAAAGTGGAATCAGAACGTCAGAAAATAGGAATTTGAGACCATAAAAAAATAGGAATCTTTTAACAATGGATAACTCTGTATCAAGATTACCACCATCTTTGCCACACCAAACACATAAAAGACAGCATTCAGGTAAAGCTGGCAAAAGTAAGGAATGGACCTTTATTGGCAGACATTGTCATTGTCTGGCAATAACGATGGATGGTTATACACAGACACTTGTTTGAAACTTCGCTCTTTTAAACACATTCCAGAATAAGGAAAGTTTTGAAATGCACATAGAATTAAGTAAAGGTCATTAAATATCAATAAAAACTTATGTTTATAATTAACCAACAATAAAACAGTTGATGGATAGTAGGTTCCTATATACAGTAGAATTACTTTAAACCGAAATGTTGGGGACCTTCTAAACCATTTCGGTTTAAAGACATTTTGGTTAAAGCAAGTTCCCATTTTGCAATGTTTTTCAAGGGTGGTACTATAAATTGCTCATTTAATTGTATCATGGGTTGTTTGCCCTTAAATAAAGTTGTTGAATAAATGCCGTCTTGGCAACCATGTTTTTTTTTCTTTCATTTTTTTGGGGTTTTTTTTTTTGTGTGTTTTAAACATATTTTTGGGGGCTTTGTTTTTCCAATCAAAATTGTTGAAAGAGTTGAGTTCAGGATGTCGTGTTTTTTACATATCTGTGTTTTTTACATATCTCCGTCTTGCTCAACTTAATTTCATCAACGCCACATAGTATTTTGATTTTAAACTCCAATGTGTAAGCACAGTGCTTTCTTTTAAACATCTTTTAGCCAAATGTAAAGCAAAAATAAGATCGAAAGGTCTTATGTAATAATTGATAATGAAGGATGTGCGTCAATGCTAAGCTGTCTACTACACACCCCTCTTCTGTTGAATTGCCATTAGGTTCAAAGGCCTAATTACATAACCCCCCCCCCCCCTCTCCATCCACCCCCTCACACACACACACACACACACACACACACATACACACACAAACATTTAAACAAAGTGGAAATGAAATGGCATGTCAATCGTAAATTTTAAACATCTTTTAGCCAAATGTAAAGCAAAAATAAGATCGAAAGGTCTTATGTAATAATTGATAATGAAGGATGTGCATCAATGCTAAGCTGTCTACTACACACCCCTCTTCTGTTGAATTGCCATTAGGTTCAAAGGCCTAATTACATAACAACCTCCCCCCTCTCCATCCACCCCCTCACACACACACACACACACACATACTCACACAAACATTTAAACAAAGTGGAAATGAAATGGCATGTCAATCGTAAATTGTCTACACCCCATCCCATCCTCCCCCCCCCCCCCCCCGGACAGGGATTCGTCTGCGAAATATACAAATCCCCGGCCATCATCAATTTTTCAAAAATTGTGGTTAGAATGAACAAATTATAGAAACAAAGGAAGATCAATAAACTTAACAGGTTGGTAGGTTGTGACATTTTTAATGGTTGGAGGACAATGAAACCGATTTGCTGATTAACAAGTTTCTTGCTGGTTGAAAAAAAAAGGCAGAATTGCCAGTTCCATGTCTTCAGTTCAAAGTGACAAAAATTTACATTTCATTGATCCATTTGCTCGTTTAAAAAGCTGGATTTGGTATTTGGGCACTATTTACTTTCTTCTCAAGTTAAATACCACTTGATAATAACTGATTTGGGACACAAATTACCACTGGCATTTTTTCAGATTATTTTGTATTTTTCACGCTTAGTTTGGCATTTTGTAAAAAATATTTCTGACAACGTGATCAAGCGTGTCTGGCAATAATCAAAAGGGAGCGTCATTCGACACCCGAGTTTCGGGTGTATTTTGTCACAGAATAATTAGACACCCGAGTTTGGGGTGTGGATTGTCAGCAAAGAATTCGGCATCCCAGCTGTAGAAAATTTTTTTCGTAAAAATTATTGTTGTTTTCTTTGGGGGCGGGGGGGAAGGGGGCGTTGGCAAAAATTCTACAATTGTTCGTCTTTGCAAACACACAAACCATCAACTGCATGACCATCTCTCTCTCTCTCTCTCTCTCTCTCTCTCTCTCTCTCTCTCTCTCTCTCTCTCTCTCTCTCTCTCTCTCTCTCTCTCTCTCTCTCTCTCTCTCTCTCTCTCTTGCTTTCTCTCTTTCTATCACAAACACACACGCACACACACATACGCTGTCTCTAAGACCTAAGTGACGTCAACTTCGTTCTACCTATAGGTCACATATCATTCTGACACAGATGACTTAAACAGCAAAGGGTATACAATTACAGATACTGTTCCACAACCTCACGACACAGAATGATGTCCGTTTAGCGAAAAAGCTTCAATACTCATAACATCCACCAGTCGAATTAACGCACAAGATGGTGTGTAACCTTGAACGTTTTTAGTCTGATTGATAGAAATTAGTGAGAACTAATCATAAAAAATGGCTGGTAAATAACAAAGGGCCTAGTGGCGTCAATTTCCTTCCTTCTATTTGCAACATCTCATAATAATAGATGACCTAAAGCTTGATGTGTAGAAATGGTATATTATATCTATCAATATAGTTAATATGCGCTTGGCTAAGAAGTTCACACCATTGCCATCCGGAAGTATAACGGACCAACACACGAAACGATGTGTAACCTTGAACGTTTATAGATAGTGTGTGCTTGGCTAAGATGCTCACAACTTTGCCATCCGGAAATATAATGGACTAACACACAAAGCTATGTTAAACCTTAAACTTTTATAGTCTGGTTAATACAAATTAGTGAGAATTACTCATAAACGTGGATGGCAAAAAACAAGTACGATCACCTGTCGCGGCGCTGTGTGGCCTTGAGCAAGTCATCTCGCTGATGGTAACTATTATAGACTGCAACTGACAAGGACGGCGATTGATTTGATTTCCCCGGTTTTGTACCGTCAAACGTACTGCACATGCGCGATTCGGGTGTCGAATTATCTGGTGACAAAATACACCCGAGTTTCAGGTGTCGAAAAACACTCCATAATCAAAAACCTGGACTTCTGATTATTGGCAGACACTGGCAATAACTAAAAGCCTGGCCTTTTCATTATAGCCAGACAGTGTCTGCAATAATCAGTTTTCTTTATTGGCAGATATGTCTGTAAATAACGACAGCCTTTTTTAAAACCTTACCTAACTTAAACCAGATACTGATACCACTGTGGCAGAAGATTGTAAAAACAGAAAAAGAAAAAAGAAATAAGAAAGAAGGAAAGAGGAAGAAGAAAAAAAATATCCCATCTACTAATACTAGACGGTCTAATTCTAATCACAGTGCCACTGTGTCAGTTTGATAAAGAAGAAGATTGTCAACAACAAATAAAAACAACCCCTTCCCCCCACCCCGACTCTCTCTCTCTCTCTCTCTGTCTCCTCTTCTTTCATTTTCTCTCTTTTTAATTTTTTGGTAAGTTCTGAAATGCAATGCCTTTCCCCCTCCATCTCCCTATCCCTGACTCAAGAATAGCTATTTACTACAAGCCACGATGGAGATAGGGACCTCTCTCGGTACTACTGCAAACTCAGGGACCCAAATAATTTTGGGGTTTTGGGAGGGGGAAAACTTTTTTTAAAAATAACTTTGGGGGTTTGGGAGGGGAAAGTTTTTTTTCTTTAAAAGTCTCTCCCCTCCCAAACCCCCTAATAGACTTTTTTTTTTTTTTTAATAATTAAAAAGCAAACAAACAGAAATAATCAGAGAGCGACCAAATGGTCAGATAGAGGAGAGAAAAACAAACAAAATAATTTTTTCTTTAATAAAAACAATTTTAAGAAATTCATGCTCAGAAACGGAACAAAAGGCAAAACAAAAAGGAGAAAAGAATAGACTCGCACAAAAAAAAAAGAGGTGGGGGGAGGATGGATGGGACATTTATCCCTTGCAACGTTCTGTAAAAAGAAGACGGAATTTTTTTATTTTTTTTTAAGTGGTGGAACCAGGATTCGAAACCACAACATCGATTCTGGTAAAACTTCCAAGGCAGACGACTAAACTTAAACCATTCGGCCATGACACCCACTTCGAAGTCGACACATATATTGTGTATATATAGTAACAACTGATTTAATGTTGGTTAATTTTATGTTTTTATAGATATTTTATCAACTTTCCTTATTTCTATGTGCATCTGGAAACATTCCATATTCTGGAATGTGGATAGACGGAGTTTCAAATATGTGTCTGGGGATAACGAAATTTCGTTATCCCCAGTCAGACAGGTGTCTGGGGATAAACACAGCGCCCTCCCAAACCCCCAAAATTATTTGGGTCCCCGAGTTTGCGGTAGTACCCCTCTCTCCTTTACCAGTGCCCATATTTGGTTTATTTCCCTTAACACGATGTGCTTTCGGAAGTTGGAATGTCTCCCGAATCGAGTCGGAACAGTAGGACGCACCTTCTCTTATTCGTTTTATTTCTTACTTGAATTAAAATCCATGCCTTTTACGCATAAAAGACATGTCTAGGAAACTTCTATAAATTACCTTTATCAAATGATTTAAAAGGAATTATGAAGAACTTAAAACGTTCTTGAAGAGTTTATAAATGACATCAATTCACCATTCATTTCAGTTTTTTTAACTTTCGGTTTTGTTTCTATTTTCCAAAGTTGCAAAATTGCCCAGATAATTTTTGAAAATATGATATTTTTGAGTACAATATAAATGATTTACCTTCAACGGAGCATTATAATTATATCTAAGTTAAAAACAAAATAGTAGGTAGCACTTATTTTATGTTTTCCCCCATTCTGAGGCTCACGACTTTAGGAACCTATATTCTACGATTGTAGGCAAATGTTGAAACTAGTCCCCTCGTTTCTGCCCTTTGGCAACCAAAGTTTGCCCGAACTAAAGTTTGGCCAAACTTTGGTTGCCAGATTTTCCCTTATTACCATCGAAATAGGAAGGAGGAGAATTTGTACTTTCCACAGTAAAGAGTTCCGAAAAAGTGGCTTTCGCATGGTACCACAGCGCGATGAAGAGGTTATAATAATATTAGAAAGCAGCGGGCGTATAAAACCCAATGTGGAATCTTTACAATTTACAATTAATAAATTAAAATTACTATAATCCTTCAATTATAAGTGTCCGTTTGGAATTACTGAAAACTTTGCATTTTTACACACATTACCCAATTCGAATGGGGTTTTTTTTTCTTCTGAATTTTCAGAATTTTAATCAACGAAATTCGACTCAGCTGTAAATGTGTACTTAGCAAAGCATAGTGACGAATATTCTAAGAGTGCGACATGATCTGTTACAAAAAGGTGTTGGACGAGAAAGTTAACTATCTATACGTCTATCTGCATATCTGTCTTATCTTATATCACCCTTATTCATCTATCTATCTATCTATCTATCTATCTATCTATCTATCTATCTATCTATCTATCTATCTATCTATCTATCGCAGATTACTATCCCAGCTTGAGAGGTAACCTTTTACACCTGAATGGAGTGAGTGATTGGAGTAAATTTTCTTGCTCTAGGAAAGTACAAATTGGCTTCGGTCGGAATCGAACTAAGAACCACTAAGTCCAGAATACCACGTGCTAACCACTCGGCCATCCTGCCTCCTATGCTTATAGACCCGGAACATATCCATGTTTCTGTAGCGTTGAGCAGACAGATAACAGTTTAAAAAATTTTTAACTAAAATTCCCTTTATTCATCCCATAGGGGAAAATTTTCTCGAGGGTCTATTCCAAGGGAAGACTGGAATAACCCAGGCGTCAGCCGCAGTGCAGCGCCGCAAATTAAGCTGGGATGAGGTGACTTGCTCAAGGCCACACAGCGCAGTGATCGAACCTGGTACCTTTCGGTTACGAAGCAAAGACCTTACCACCGAGCCATGCAGACCCTCTATTATCCTCTTGAAAGGACGCTAGTCTGTCAAAGATTACTTTCATCAGCGAATTGGTACTCATTTGCGCCTTGGTAAAGTGAGATGATTTCAGCGAGTTGTCTTCAGAGATACAAAGTTTACTCAAGGGTTTTGTTCAAATTACATTAGATTCTTTGAACCGGTCGACGTGTAAATATTATGGTCTAGTAATCGAGACATTGGGGTTTGTAAGGAAATGTTGTGGGTTCCACCGCTCTTTCAATTATGATTGAGTAAATTTATCGATAAAGGATATAAATGTCTGTAAGAAACCTACACTATATAAGATGGGTGCTTTATAAGATGTTTTATTTTATTTTATTCATTTTTAAGGATAAATTCGCAAAATAAATAAGTATATGGGTAGAAATTGTTCATCTTAGCGCCTCGAGATATATATTTAAAAAAATTAAAAAATTCATGTCAAAGATCTAACCATATGCACTGTTACGAAAAGACATAGAATTTTAGATGATGGAGACCTGAGGGCATATTTAAATTGAAGGACATTCGGGTTAGTATTCCAGCCACCTCTTCCTCGTGTATCCTTGAAAACAATGTCTCCAAACGATCTTGTGAGAGCCTGTAATTAAGAATATATTTGTAGTAAGTCTCCGGCCGGGATATCAATTCTATGGATGTCAGTGTTGCCAAAAAATCCAATAAATCCAGTTTTCCTCTTTGGCTGTAGCATCGGTTGTTAGAGATGTCACATAAAGATGATTTATTATAATTTCTTGCTAAATGAATAAATTCAAACTTTTCCTCAAGATTTTTCTTTGTAATAGGGCTTTTAAATCCTTTTGTACAGAAAATACTGTTGTTGTATAAATCAAACAATTTATCAAATATACGAATAAATTTACAAGTCGCTTCACTTCCAGCAAATTCAGGCAACTTCAAGTCATTCCTAAGAAACGTAATGGCAGAAGTAACAGAAGAGCTTAAAGTTTGGGCAGCAAGAGAAACTTTCATTTTATTTTTCTCATAATCAATATGTTTTCCTTTTAGCTTGTTGGTAAGGTTTAAGTTACTTTCAAGCTGCAATTTGTGAAATGCAACAATATAAGACCAATCAATTCTCTCCTGTCCATGGCGCAAACATTTCAGGTCGTCCAATGCATTTCCAAAATTTTTGAATAAATGACAGACTTAAAAAATAAAAGGAATAGTTTTAGATGAATCCAATGGGTGAGGAAACAAGATCAATTACATCTGAACTTATAGTGCATCCAATAGCAGTTGCGGTCGCTTGGTTAATATAAGTTCCATCACACACAACCCCTTGAACAGAGAAGCCTGCCTCAGACAGCCAAACTATACCATCATTAATAATCCGTGCTTGCTGGGCTGCACTGATCTTATAAACAAGAAAAAAAAAAAACAACACTAGGGTGCTTAAAATATCGCTTTTGTCCAACAATGAGAAGAGTAAGACTTTCTGAAGCTAATGAGTCTAGTGATGCAACTTGAAGATGACCATGGTTCACATAGCCAGCGTACGTCTGGGATGCAGGGTCAAACACAACTTGCTTCCGAATGGACATCGAATCAAACATAAGGCAAACATCCTTCATTAAATCATCCTTTTGAAGTTGAGCTTGCAAAGTATTAAAAACATCTGTCATAAAGCCTGGGGAGACATTGTGGGATGCAGACCACCTACGAATGGTATCTGCATGAGGCAAATGCAAATACTTTCTGACATAATTATAAGTCTAAGCACCATAGAATTGCCAGGAAACAGCAAAGGATTTTAATTCGTCTGAAAAACGCATATTGTTTTTGAAATTATGGGCAGCTTTTAATTCATTTTCAATTAAAGTGGGGGTTTCCGCAGCAAAATTTTCTTTTACGATGTCAACATTTTCTTCTTTCAACAACTTTATCTTCTTCAAATCTTCCAAAAAGGATGACATTTGTACATCTCGACTGGTCAACTTCTTCCTCATGCTACTGAATTGTTGTTTTTGATGAAGCATCTTTTCTAGGCATACAAGCAGCTTATTTTGGACCTCTTCTAAATGGCTTTTAACTGAAGTAAATACGATATGGATGATCTATAATTATATAAAAGATCAAGTGTGAAATAAAGGCATGTGCTACATCAACAGAAAGAAAACAATGTCTTCTTCTCTAAGCTATATTATCCTATGTACCAGTATGTTTCCTCTTATGTTAGATAATAGCAAATAAAATCTGCCCCCCCCCCCCCCCTCATCATGGATGGACTGGGAGATCATTTACTGTTTCTCCCATCCCAACCCCCCCCCCCCCCCCCTCCACATACGTTTTCAAACTTGCTCTTGTCTTGGAATAAAATTACTTGGTTTTGTCATGGCCCTGGCCGGAGACCTTGGCTGAGACTGAGAGGGAAGCAGTCATATGTATAGTTAGTTTTTGGAGATGATGTTGTTTTTTTTTTCCTTTTAAGTCACCTCTTTGTTATGTAGTGTTGTATTTTTAAAAATTATTATTTAGTTTAAGTTGTATCCTGTGCTTGTGTTTGGAGGAGACTGTTAGGTGATCTCATAGAATTAAACCATTAAAAAGACAAGATCATCCCCTCGAAAACGAGCTGCTCCCGATTCTCCATTTGAAGATGATGCTACACCCAGTACGAGTAAGACCACTAAAATTGATGAACGTAATTAATTATATCATTAAAAGCGCTTAAGAGAATGAATTAATGGACTTAGCGCGCAGAATAAAATGAGTTATCATTATTATGATTATTCAGTGACACAAGTGAGAAGCAGCAGCGGATCGCCAAACAGGTCGATATAAGTAGCTAGGCCATGTACAGTTACGTTTTTTTTTTTTTTGTGTTTTCTTTTCTTGGGGGGGGGGGGGGGGGGGGGGGGGGCAGTTAGTATTCAATCGTACGGTGCGATAATTGTTCGCATTATTCGACCGTAAGCTGTGATAATTTTCTCACCGTGCACTCCATTTCGAATTAGATCGAAAAATGAATAATTGAGCTTTTATATAGCGCAATATCCACTAAAATGTGCTCAAAGCGCTTTACAAGGGGTCCCTGGTCAACAGCAACATTTAACATGTAGGACGGGACATGATGCCTGTCAGGCGATATTACAATTTTTCGGACAAAGACAACGTTGTCAACGGCCAGGTACTCATTTTACACCTGAGTACGGTGAGAGAATGTGAGTAAAGAGCTTTTTCCAAGGACTCAACTATGCGCCGAGCGAGGCTCGAACCCAGGACCTTCCGATCCGAAAGCGAGTGGCATGTCACTTGATCACATAGCCGCAAAACTTGTTTATTACTAGCACTATCTACTTTTCTTCGCACATTTGTGGAAAATCTTTTTTTTATTCTCCTTATTTAAAAGAAATATTGTAGTCTTAACATTTATCTTATCTCAACAAACCTTTGATTACATTGTTTTGTGTGTTTGGTTGTAAATGGCACGATGGCGTGTATGCATATGTGTGTGTGTGTGTGTGTGTATGTGTGTATGTGTGTGTTTTATTTGCTGTCGTTTTCAAAAAGAAAATCTTTTATTTAAACATCAAGGATTTTTTTGTTTCTTTAGGGTCTATATTATAGGATTTTTCCTTAACCTCTCCTTACTAGTCATTTCCAGAATTTTCCCCAAAACTTCACACCCACCCAACACACACAAAAAAAAAAAAAAAAAAAAATAAAAAAAAAAAAACAGACTTATCTTACTCAAACTGAAAAGTAACAAGCACATTCTATACGTAATATTGTTCGACAAATATGAGCTCTATTACAGAATGTTAAGTTTTTATAGCTATAGCAAAAAGAAATGAAATCTGGATGAGAAAAGTGACGGTTGCATCGTAACAAATGTGACGATTTTCCAATAGGTGGTAGGTAAGGAGAGGGTTAAGACCACATGGATACAAGCTTGCTTTTCATACAGTGCGTTTTTTTTTTTTTTTTTGGTTTTTTTTTTTTTGGTACTGACACTCTTGCTGCAATGTCCATCACTGCCATGTCCATTCACAGTTTCTAATCCAAACCAGTTGTGTGGAATTAGTGGAATTATGTGTAAAATGCCTTACTCATGGACACAAGACAATGTCCAGAGGTTTTCACCATCACCCAACCGTCAGTGACTACGCTCAACATGTCTGTGATAAAGTCAAATCGATAGAAATCAGGCTCGTTATAGATTTATATCTACTCGGACATAATATTAATAATAAGAGTTTTCTGTTGTATCACGAGTCACTCAGTACAGACGAAAAATCAAGAGTAGCATAATATAAAAATACATTTATATCTAATAATATGTCACATGGAAATTATTGATAAATTACAAATTATATGATTTTGTAGAAGACAGTATTAATGGATTTTTATATTTATTATTAAAGAAATAAAACAGATTATACATACAATAACTGGTCGAAGTAACGAGCAGAATGTACTAAAATTGAAACGCATACACAAACTCATACATACACAAACACAACTCTCTCTCTCTCTCTCTCTCTCTCTCTCTCTCTCTCTCTCTCTCTCTCTCTCTTCCTTTCAGCCTCCCTAACATCATAAACAACATCCAATAAAGAATGCTTCTTTTATTTTGCACCTCTAGTTAGGCAGTTTCAGTTAACTCATCGTTCAAATAAATGTATAAAAACAGTGGGAGCAAGTAGCAAACGTTCACGTCGTGCTCCTGTAATCCTTCTCTGAAGGAGACTGATTGCTACACTACGCGACCAGAGAGAATAAATTGGGCGGTAAAAGGATAGCCCCTCGGCCCAGACAATGGAAAACTTCAATGTTGTAAGTTTCAACACAGAAGGAATCTCCCATACCAAATGCAAGATACTGACAGAGCTAAAAGCAGATATAATTTGCTTACAGGAAACCCACAAAGACTCAAAACCACATTGCATACCTGGCATGCAACTAGTAATACACCACGAACACCCAAAATATGGAAGTGCCATGTACACTCGAGAAAAATCTACCATACTGAAAAGCGATGATCACTCAGAAAATGACATTGAGATTCTCAGAGTAGAAACAACACTGATTACCATCATATCTGTGTACAAACCTCCATTAACCCCATTCAAGTGGCCCCAAATGAATCTATCCGACAGAAAACCAACCCTGATCATTGGAGATTTTAACAGCCATAACACTATATGGGAATATGAGCAAAATAACCTTGACGGAGATGCTGTTGAGGAATGGGCGGCCGGCAATGACCTCACAATCCTCCATAACCCCAAAGACAAGAAAACCTTTATGAGTGCCCGGTGGAAGAAAGGTTACAATCCGGACCTGGCATTCATATCCTCTCAACACTTCTCAAACTTTGAAAGGACTGTAGGTGAGCCTCTACCGAAATCTCAACACAGATCTATTACCATCAGCATCAAACCAGCTGTTAAAGCCCTCGAATCAAATGCGATACCACGATTCAATTTTAGAAAAGCAAATTGGGAAAGCTTTACTAAAGATTTAGACAATGAGATCACCAATATAAAAAGTGACCCACAGAGATACGACGACTTTAGAACACTCATATGGAAAGTTGCAAAGAAAAACATCCCCAGAGGATGCCGAAAAAGTTATATTCCATGTCTCCAAGATGAAAGCAAGAAACTATATGAAAGATACATTGAATCATACAAGGTGGATCCTTTCAGTGAAGAAACCCTAGAACTGGGTGAAGAACTCACATCAATGATAGCCGATGAAAGATCAGAAAGATGGAAGGAATTAATAACCTCCACCAATATGACCCTAAACAGCAAAAAGGCCTGGACTACAATTTCAAAACTGAATAATGACAAAAATACCCAGACAAGAGTGGCTGCAGTAACACCTGACCAAGTAGCACATCAGCTTCTACTGAATGGGAAACCAGCCAAGAAAGCACGAGGCCAACTAAAAGCCCTGAAACGTGAAATGGACAAAGCCCTCAAGGATAGTGAAGATCATATTGACTCTTTTACCCTGGAGGAGCTACTAGAGGCCTTGTCCCATCTGAAGGCAGGAAAAGCATCTGGACTGGATGGAATCACAACTGAGATGATTCAACACTTTGGCCCGAGAACCCTATCCTGGCTATTGGACCTCTTCAATGTATGCGCAAGGACAAACAGGCTGCCAAGTGCATGGAGGAAAGCAAGAGTAGTCGCCCTACTGAAACCGGGGAAAGATCCAAAATCCAAGAAAAGCTATCGCCCGATCTCCCTCCTGTGCGTCGCATACAAGCTATTTGAGCGAATGGTTATGTCCCGCATGTCACCCAGTCTAGACGAACAACTGTCTCCAGACCAGGCTGGATTCCGACCAGGACGGTCAACATGTGGTCAACTTCTAAACCTTACACAATTCATAGAAGATGGGTTTGAGACAAAACAGGTCACTGGCACAGTCTTCGTCGACCTCACTGCAGCCTATGACAAAGTGAATCACAAGATCCTACTCCTCAAAGTGGCTAAAATGATAAAGAATAAGAAAATTGTAAATATTATCCAGTCACTTCTCGAAAACAGGCGCTTCTTTGTTGAAATGGATGGCCGGAAGAGCAGGTGGCGCACCCAGAAGAATGGTCTTCCCCAAGGATCAGTGCTGGCTCCAACACTTTTCAACATATATACAAATGATCAGCCTAAGTTCCCAAATATCCGCCGATTCATATATGCTGATGACCTATGCCTCGCAACACAAGATGTGTCCTTCCAACCAATCGAGAGCAGACTGACAATTGCCCTGGACACCCTTACAAAGTACTACACTAAAAACTCGCTGAACGCCAACCCAGGGAAAACACAAGTGTGTGCATTTCACCTCAACAACCACCAAGCCCACAAAAAACTTAACATCAAGTGGAATGGCCAGACATTAGAGTACAACTACCACCCAGTGTACCTCGGAGTGACGCTTGATCGGACTCTGTCCTTCAGAGAACACGTGAGGAAGACCAAGGCAAAAGTGTCCACGCGTAATGCCCTCCTTGGAAAGCTGGCAAACATGAACTGGGGAACTGACCCTAAAACCCTAAGGACACAGCATTGGCCCTCAGCTACTCAACTGCGGAGTACTGCTCAGCTGTATGGGCCCGATCATGCCATGCCTCCAAGCTAGACCCCGAGCTCAACAACGCCTGCCGGATCATAACGGGCCAGCTGAGAGCAACACCATTACCACTGGTCTACCGTGCAGCAGGAATAGCCCCACCACACATCCGGAGGGAAACTCATGCCCAAATACAAAAATACAAACAGGAAATGGACCAGAGACACCCCCTTTATGACCACAATTGCCCCAAAAGCAGGCTCAAATCAAGGAAAAGCTTCCTCACAGTAGAGAGCCTTCACCCAGACCACTCAGCATTCTCCCGCCTGGACAAATGGGTAGAATGGGACAAGACAGCAAACGATGCCCTCCAGCCCCCAACAGAAAAGCTCCCAGCAGGCACAGACCTCAAGAGAAAAGAATGGGTGGCGTTGAACAGAGCTAGAGCAAAGGTGGGAAACACCGCCACCAACCTCTTTAAATGGAAAATCTCACCGAGCACTGAATGCCCATGCGGTCACCCCAGACAGACCATGGACCACATCCTGTCTGAATGCTCGCTGGGACCTCACTGCACCAATGCTGACCTGAGGGAATGCAACCAGACTGCCCGGGACTGGCTGACTCACTGGCGCGACAAGATATGATGATGATATAAAAACAGTAATTTTGTTGGGTTTTTTTTTTTTTTTGGCCCCATATACTCCCGCGTCCCCCACCTTCTTATTTTTATCCTCTCTCTCTCTCTCTCTCTCTCTCTCTCTCTCTCTCTCTCTCTCTCTCTCTCTCTCTCTCTCTCTCTCTCTCTCTCTGTGTTTTCTAAAAATAGCAACGTACGGTCCAATCCTAGAAAGAGGAGCTACGACGTTAGCTCTCCTCTTTCTCGGCCCTAGTGTCCAATAATCACTTCGGTGTGTGTGTGTGTGTGTGTGTGTGTGTGTGTGTGTGTGTGTGTGTGTGTGTGTGTGTGTGTGTGTGTGTGTGTGTGTGTGTGTGTGTGTGTGTTTGTGTGTTTTGGTAACATTACCAGATTGGATTATTTTATTCCAAACTGCCTATTTTGGATTATTTAGTCGTCAAGTTTTGATTTTTTAAAATTATTTTGCCTGGAAGAAAATTTAGAAATTACAAATTATTTCATGCAACAGCAATAACACATCTTGGATACCATTATTTATTATCTTTACTATTGTCATGGCATTTCTCTACTTCTCTAGCTATTAGGGTAAGCTAGAGAAAGTGCACTGTGGTCTTGTATGAGAATGAGACGCGCTTTCGGATCGGAAGGTCCTGGGTTTGAGCATCGATCTGTAAATAGTTGATTCCTTGGAAAAAGCTCTTTACTCACGTTTTCTCACCGTACTCAGGTGTAAAATGATATCTGGCCGTTAACAGCGTCGTCTTTGTCGTTAAAAGGCGCCCGACATGTTAAGTGTTGCTGTTGGCCAGGGACACTTTGTAAAGTACTTTTAGCACAAGTAGTTTTTATTTTTATTTTTTGTTTGCGTTTTTTTTTTTTGTTTTTGTTGTTTTTATTGGGGGGGGGGTAGATATTGTTTCTGGAATTTTGATTTTTCTTTTTAATCTGAATATCGTAAAGGTTTGGATTATATACAATATTTTATCTGAGCTCACCAACGACCCAAGCTGAGCTCCTCACCGCGATGCTCGGCCCACTGCCGGCTACGAGCTGTATTTTGGGTTTTTTTTCCCTTCCCTCTTCTTTTGACCTATTTCTGTTGTACTCAAGTTTTGGAACAAAGAAATGGACGGTTCGTGAAATCACTTCCCCATAACTTAGATGGGATAAACCAAAACAATTTTCATACTAAAGACAAAGTAAGGAGTGGATGTTCAAGTTCATAATGGATTTTATTAATGTTATGAAATGTAAATGTAAGGAATCTTAAAATTAAAACTCCTTTTCATGTGATAAAAAGCCCAACTAGTCGGCCTGTCTTCTAGTTACCTGCACTTTCACTCGCCAACTCCAATGACGATGTTAGATGGATTTTAATTTTAATGGAGGAGGGGGGGGGGGGGGGGGGGGGGGGGTCTATGGTATACTCTAAAAACCAAAATTATTTATATCTTTGTTGCTTGTTACATAAATGTAAATGTTTGTTTAAAATTAGATAACCCTAAAACCTTTTAAAATGTTTCCTGTTTTCTCCATATGGTTAATATTAATATACTGACTCAGCGTTTTTGTTTTTTTTACACATTACTTTATTTTGAGTACCGAGACATCGAGATCTCAAAACATATTCTCGTTTTTAACGCCTGATATTTGGCATGATAACTCCTTAGGACAGTCTCTAATACTAATACCGCAGAAGCTGATTTTGAGTATCTTTAATACTTTTACTTTTACACATATTCAGCCTCCTATTAATTCTTAGGATTTATCGAGAAAAATGTCCTAAACTACAGCTAATTAAAAGAATCTCTTTGTAATTGTAAGGTGATAAATTTACATCTAGAACTAGAGTGGCGAAATTCCCACAATTTCTGGCAGTTGTCTAGTTCAAAATGAAAATGACATTTTGATTCGAGAACGGAAAAAATAGGTAATTTCATTTTATTCATATCTGACCTTACGCTTACAACCTTAATCAATGGTAATTTTAGGAACTTTAGACAAATTTTTGACTTTTGAAACCTAAGAAAATGGATTCTCTACATATCTATGTTTACAAAGGAATCACCCCCCCCCCCCCCCAAAACAAAAAAAAAAAAACCCAAACAAAACAAACCGATTTTCGTTTTTTTTTTTTCTTTCTTATGAATCTCAAAATTTGAGTAGCACAGGATCCGCATATCTCCCTAATTAAAATTCTTGCGATACTGTTGGTGAGATTTTAATACTGAAATTTTTATTTAAGTCCACCAGAATTAGTGAATCCATATATTTCTATATTTTAAAACCAAACAAAGGCTGCGGCTATTCGGACTCGAGTCTTGATAGTATAATCTAAGCCGTGGCTATTCAGACTCCCAATTCCAATGCGCATGTGCAATCAACAGGTTTTTTGGACTCAGTCTGAATAGTCTTCCATGGCAGTATATATATATTTTTCATTTTATATTCTTTAAGTGTTGATAACTATAAATAGAATTAATAAAAATAAAAATAACAATTATAGTAACTTTATTTGATAAAAGAAAGACAAAATCATTGATCAAAACTAACAAAATTCAGTTAAAATCTTTAGAAAGGAAAAGCTTTGTTAACAACACAACGCGATGTCTAAACAAAATCAGGACAATATTTTTTTAATTAACATATTCTAAAAAGTAAAAGTGTTAGACAGGCAGCAATCCTTCTACAGTCTGAAGCAGGGGTTATGAGAGTCATGAGTCATTTTGACATGAGTAAAACAGAATTTCTTCTGAACTCTTTCTTATATTTCTTTATCAGTTTTGCCCACTGTTGCACTGTGTTTCATTGCGTACGCATATTGGACTTTGGATTCATACATCTTTCATACAGGTTACAATAAATTTCTCATTCAACCCTTAGAATCTCAATCATTACAGAGTCCGAATAAACTATTGTGCGGCTATGTGAATGTTGTCTTGTGGTATGACACTCGCTTTCGGATCGGAAGGTCCTGGGTTCGAGCCTCACGCTCGGCGCATACTTGAGTCCTTGGAAGAGGCTCTTTACTCACATTCTCTCACTGTACTCAGGTGTAAAATGAGTACCTGGTCGTTAACAGCGTTGTCTTTGTCCGAAAATTATAATATCGCCTAACAGACGTCATGTCCCGTCCTAAATGTTAAATGTTGCTGTTGACCAGGGACCCCTTGTAAAGCGCTTTGAGCACATTTAGTGGATATTGCGCTATATAAAGCTCAATTAAATTTAAAAAAAAAAAATTCAGACTCGAGTCCGAATTGCCACGTCGCAAAACAAAGCTATAGTCTGTTCCAAGTCCAGTGTGCATCTATTAAACATTGTGGCCAGAATATCACAAATTCCTCCAAAGTTATGAAATGTGGTGCCATGATTTTTTGCTTATATTTTAAGTGACATTACGAATTTTGAATACCATTAGTGATTGACCAAACAGTTTTCTCACAATTTCTAATTCTTTTAATCTTTTCGTTTGCCATAAAATATGACTCAAACATTAAACTGTTTACATAATGGTTTGTTCATTCTCTTTCCTGTGGGGAAAATAATCACAACAAAGTTGCATTCAGTGACGTAGCTTAGCAAATAATTTTGGGTTGTTTGAAATAGTTAATAATAGATAGCATACATCTAGTACTTTACAGAGTTGAAAACAGGCTCACAGCGTTTATACATTATCTCTTCCCTGGTGGACAACAGGCTTAAAATACACTGGACGACACAAGCAGCCATTAGCTGTTATACATTTTTCGGACAATGATGTAAAAAAACCCCAAAAAACAGGGGCTCCTCAAATTTTTACACTCATCTCCGATAGAACAAGGAGAAATGCCTTTCACAAAGACATAAGACCCGACCAACTATTGAGCAAGACAACTCATAAAGGTCAGACAAGACATGTCATGAAATCCCACTGGTCACCCATCGAGTACGCTATGATGTGTTCGCCATTCATGCATTATGTTTGCTGGAAGGAGGGGGGGGGGGGTGCTTTGAACTTTTTAATTGGAGATATCGCTGAATGTCAACTTCTCTAACACCAGATTCTTGTACGTTTTGAACAGTATAACTTTTCAAAGGAACCATGATTTTCAAACAAGAGATGCATAAAATTAAGATGACATAAATAAATTTATTAATATTAATTTGACCTCTACCCTCTGAGTTTCTGTTTGTGAGCCATATTGCTATTTGCCGCATGCCATGAAAATGAATTCTGCACTTCGCCTCTCTGGAAATTGTAAATTTACCTCTTTGTGACAATTTGCATGTTTAATCCATATTTTTTAAATTAGTTTTTATGAATGTAGAATTCACAACAGGGAGCTATGCCTCTAGCTTTCAAATATTAAATTGTAACAATTGTTTATGTCAAGTGAGTACAAAGTGTACAATTTGCTGTGTCATTTTGAACACAGGGTGGCAATTTTAGTGAGTAGTGCACACAAATCTCGTGAAAAGTAAACCACTGGTCAAGCCTGTGGACGAGTTCAGTGATCGTTATCACAATAGAATTCACTGTGTATAAAATTGTATAGTATAACATCAAAATGTTCAATCATCCTAGACCCTTCGTTTTTTTATATTCCGTAAAGAAGAAAAATCCTAAAGTTTGGTACTGTAACCAATGCACACAAAAAAATCAGCTTAATGTCACTAACAATTCTAGTGTTCGAGCCAATTATCATTAAGATTAAAATCCATCAGAAGGTTGTGAAGATATCCACAATGATATCAAATTTGGACTGATGTTTAGAAAAACAACTGATTTTTCAAATTAAAATAATAAAGTGAAAGAGGCTGTTATTGGTTTCCCTGCTATTTCAACATTTATTATACCATAAATATCCATGATTGCCCCAATTGTACACGTCATGATATCAGTTAACCTCCACTGACCTCAGACAGGCAGCTAACAGGGAAGGTTAATGAACCCTTGAGAGTTCCATCCACTTATATATAAACTTATTTTGCTTTCTTGGTTCCATATGAACTAGTGCTGATACCATGTGAATGTGTTCTGATTGGTCAGTAACAAAGCAATCTCATTGGGAAATTTTTGTTTGTTTAAGAGTAAGAGTACGAGATGATGTGATGATCGTCGGGTATCAAGCATCAGCGATATCAACTGCCAATTATTGTTTCAGGATGTCGCTAAACAGTGGTTTTGTTAAAATTCATGTCACTATTTTGCGTTTTTTATTACTAATAACATATATAGATAGCAAAAGAATCAGACCAGAGCAGAGGTCAATGTCACTATCCAGGGGTTGTCGTTATTCACGGGAGTGTAGTGTCATTATCAAGAGGTTGTACTGTACAATAGAAAAAAATTTGGTCAACCAACTTCAGTGTGCCATATTACAAGACTACTAGAATTAGGCATGCGAGTATTATACCACTCCATAGTTATATAATTTATATTTATTCATTACTTTAATGTAATCTTCTTTACTTTTCTGTTTCCACAGAGAAAATGGTGGAAAGAAGGGATGGCATATTCACCTTGTAGTTTATACATTCTTACTTTGTGCGCTTTGATGAGACGATACAAAATGAAAAAACATAAGATGAAGAGACGTGAGAAAGTCATATGATAGATGACAATGACATCTTCAAGTGCATAGCATCTTGGCATGATATGTGGACAAAAGTGAAGAGAATCCCATGTCTGAAATCGAAATAGATATATGGGATTGCCCCTTTGACAGCATCAGCTTCTTCTAATGGTTACATCTCAATATATATTATGACGATGACAATCTAGTGTAAAATCTGTAAAAGCTACTTTTCCACATTTTTGATCCCTCTTGAAACCACACAGAAGCTGTGTCGTGATGCACCTTTCAACCAGATGATCTTTTGACCGTTTCCACAATGAGACCATGTCGTATCCTTGCATACTCCAAATAATGGCTGTTATTAGACAGCTGCCTCCAAATGTTCCTTTTACTGGTTCAGATAGGTGAATAGGTGAGAGCAGAAAATCTGCTGATGATGTTTCTTTCTCTTCTAATGTTGAACTCCTCTCTCAAGAAAGTCCAGTGTTTATTTATGCAAAAGATTTAAATGTAACAAATTATGTGTAAGGACATGATCAGAAGGACCAAACTTTATAATTGGTTTGCAAGTCGGACAAGGTCTCAACAGATGCAACTGCTGAAGAGAGTCTATCCATCATGCCCATCCATGGTTTGATGTCGTTACCTAGTCATTCCATGAGGGAAATACAGATAATCTGTCAAACAAAAAATCTGATGTCAGCAGGAACCACGCATTTTGTCCAAGGGAGCAAGCATATTGGGGGTTAATAATCTATCTATAGAGTGGAAAATGGTTTGATGGTTTGTGTAAACTCTAGATGGATAGGACGGCAGGTTGACAAGGTGTTGTCTACAACATCTGGTCCATGGATTTGGGAGTCTTTTGAATCAAAATTGAAAGAAGTCTGCCTGTTATATCTCCTTTCTGGGACAGGAAATCTGAAGAAACCAATACAGAGGTAAGTAAATGTGTAACACACACACACACACACACACACACACACACACACTCTCTCTCTCTCTCTCTCTCTCTCTCTCTCTCTCTCTCTCTCTCTCTCTCTCTCTCTCTCTCTGTGTGTGTGTGTAACCAAATGCAATTATGGACTTCATTTAACATTGATGTAATGGACACTTCACTTTGATTTTAGAGTATTCCCATTAAAAGAATGTGCCCCTAATAATTGGGTTATCAGACTGGCAAAACAGCACACATCAGTTTTACGGCTCTTGTGAAACTATAGGTATATAAGTTACTGCATTTGTAGCAAAAACTAAAGTTTTAAAAAAAACTTGTATGTCACATCTTCTTTTCAACGACAGTGTAAACACAATAATATCTTGTACAACAGAAAAACAACATTACAAATAATATACTTTAAGCATTGGTTTATGAATACATACAAATGCTTTACATTTTGTTTTCCATTTTCTTTTAACTTTTACTCAGTGCACCTCAGTATGGTTGCCATTGCTACCTACAAGCAAATTCAAGCTATTTTTAAGGTCTGTCCATGTGTTTTGTAATAATAATAATAGTAATAATAATTCATGGAATTTATATCGTGCATTTTCATCACTGTGTAATGCTCAATGAACATTGCAAATAAATATACAAAATTTACTGAAAATAATAATATATAATTTTAATTTTTTTAAAACACGATACATTGTTTTCATAAAATGTCTAATGATTTGTTTTGAGAAAGGGGGAAACAAGAAATGTTAATTATCTTATTTTGTCTTATTTATTGAAGATTTACATTTCTTTTTATTCTGTTTTACTAGGTTGAAAGCTTCAGGCAGCATATTCTGATCATTTTGTACAATGCAACTACCACTTTATTTTTAAAATCATAACATTTGACACAGCCTGCTATTCATTACATGATTACAATATGTATGTGAAATTTAAATGACAAATCTGAATCAAGTTTTTATGAGTTTTGAAAAGCTAGTCACTTATTCTTAACATCTTGTCTACTTTCAACAGGTCCAGGGAGGACAGAATTCAATGAGAATTCTAATTCTTACATTTCGCAGGAGAAAGACAGTTGAGGAGATATTGTGAGAACAGATTCGACTTTTGACAGTTTCTTTCGCAGAGGATGGTCATAACTGTTAAGTATGTCTAAGTGACATATGTTTACTCACAATATAGTTGTATTTCTTCTTCAAAGATGAGGACATTCTTCTTCTTCTTCTTCCTCTACCTCTTCTTCTTCTTCTTCTTCTTCTTCTTCTTCTTCTTCTTCTTCTTCTTCTTCTTCTTCTTCTTCTTCTTCTTCTTCTTCTTCTTCTTCTTCTTCTTCTTCTTCTTCTTCTTCTTCTTCTTCTTCCTCTACCTCTAATTCTTCTTCTTCTTTTTCTTCTTCTTCTTCTTCTTCTTACTGCCTTCTGCTATCCTCCTCCTGCTCTTCTTCCTTCTCATCTTCTTGGTCTTCTTTGTGCCTTCAAATTCCAAAGGATGAAAAATATTTTTAAAATTGAGTGTTTTCATGTTATTATAATTCTATGCTGGATGCAAATCGTTTTTGTTACACAGTAGTGTGTATGAGATTGTGTATGAAGTGTATTGTGATTTTGTATTATATGACCTGTTGTTGAATGTGTGTTCACTGATAATGTTAGTGTTAGGTCCTTTCTTTGTACACCTTTTACAGGCTTTATGTTTTGCATCTTAAAGTTCCTGTGACTTGAATAATTTCTCCCAAACAAATTCTTCTATAATTAATTTGAGCTTTAATGTTCTCTAATGCCCTCGGTTCTAACATTGATCTATCAACATCCTCTTTTGTCAGAATTAATAATTTGGTCCCATTATCAGCGATTTCTTTTCCTTCTTTTTCACTTCTTTCTCTGTCTTTCTCTCATTGTTCTCTACCAATTTCTTCTTCATTCTTTCTAACACTGACAGCTGCTTTTCCCTGCTTTGACTTTTCCACTGGGGGCCTGTGTGCACTGCCTTTGCAATGAGCGTATTCTACTTTCTAAAACATAATTTTTGTAGCCAAGTAGAGATTGCATTTCGCTTCCACATTACATTTGTGGAACTTCAATGTCATAGTCCATGTGTCGAAATAATCTCTCACCAACTAAGTTGGTAAGAGAGCAGGTCATAAGGAGATACAATACTTATTTTTCACTATCACCACCAAAGATCATACCCTCTAAAAAATCACAGTTATCGCTGCAGAACAATACATTTCTCTGCCACGAGAGAAAAATTATAGGTACTTCACTTTGTCAAAATCAAATACAAAATCCAAATTCTGAGAGTGATTACAAGTACAAGTAACTTGGAACATTTGAAGCAATTGCTATAGGTAGTAGTAGTAGTAGCGTATGGCTACACCTCCAAAATATGTTTGTCGATCCACGATGTCAGGTCATCTCCGGCTTCAAAGATTGTTTCGTACCCCCCTTCTAATTTTGTTGCTGGGCATTGCAGGATCAGATGATAGATGGTTTGACGTGCCCCTTTGCAGTATTGGCAGATTGGTGAGTCAATGAGTCTCCATCGATAGAGGCTTTCTTTGCTGCGACCATGGTTGGTTCTAAGTCGGTTCGCGGTGACCCAGTGTTTTCTTTTTGCTGTTTTAAAGTCAGGAAGGCGCAGAGTGGGGTTGGTAATGTATTGTCCATTTTTTGGCAGGTTTGATTGCCATTCATTGGCCCAGGCAGTGGTGATGTCAAGGTTTTCTATTCCGGATTTATGGAAGGGTCGTCTGGATTTTAGTCGATTTGTTTGTGGGGTGTCTTTTACTATTTTTGTCAGGGGGGTATTTATTGCCAATATTGATTGGGCCATTGCTATAGGTAAGTGTCTAGCACGATACATTGTTCGACTCGTTTGAGCTTTCGGTTTGGGTAAGTTATTCTTATCAGAATAAGACTCGATATCAAACGTGCACCTAAACGGATACACGTAATCAGGATCAACACAAATTCCAGCTTCTGCTAATTTCTCCAAATCGGTGGGAAGAAGTTGAAAAATCCCACCCGGGTACCTAGATTGAGTTGCGTCTCCCTTACATATTTTCTCATGGCGTAACAAAGTCGAATGATTTGTCCAAAGTTTGCTACAGTGACAACAACCGAATATCTTAATAGCTTTATCGAGGTCTCTGATATAGCAAAAATGATCATTGAGAAGTAAAACGTACATCGTATTAGAAAAATTGTTAGCACTTCTCCTAAAAACGACATATCGGGAAATACGACTCACTATAGTTATGACAGCTCACTCCTTTTGTTTTCTATTCATTCAGTAATTTATTGGTCATCTGTGTCTGAAATTTCAATTGTATCACTGTCGGACGAGACGACTTCAATAACTTCGGGAACTGCTGGTGACGGTCGTTGGGTGTCTATAGAGCCTGAAATACAATGATTCATTTTGAAAAAGGGATCCGTGTACCCATAGGTAAGAAACATAAAGGTTGTCAAATAATACAGGATACCAAAAATTTAAAAAATACGTAAACATAAATATATAGATAACAACAAACAACAATTTTAAAAATCCCTATAAAACAAAACAAACACACAATATTATTATTATTAATAATAATAATAATAATAATAATAATCTTAATCATAATAATAATGATAATAATAAGAAAGAGCGATACTTAAACACGTAAATACCAAAAAAAATAGATAAAAAGAGCCGGAAAGCCCAGAATGTTACGGCTATAATCTATAGATAGAATATCTTTATCCTTGGATAATAATATTAAAATCACTATATATATATATATAGGAAAAAGTAACTCGCTGTTGATTGGACTGCTTTCTCCGTTATATCGTTGTCTTTGGACGTTCTTGGTTCCCGGTCATTACACAACCGCGTGATGTGAAGAGCTTCCACGCGGCCTAACACATCTTCAAGGAGTAATGTCTGTATGACTGGTTTGAATTTAGCAGTCAGAGTCTCTTTTGTGTTATCAAATTCCTCGTAAAAAAACCTAATTATCTTATCTTCCACGGGTATCATTAGACAGTCGTGTGACATTTGCCCGGGTGCAAAGATCCGACATCCTTCACAATTTGCGATGTCAATAGCATAAATATGTCTCATCAATTCCTCCTTTAATTTTGTTAAGAAATGATGTTAACGACGATTATTATAATTTCTTGCTTTTCGTGTTTGCCTTTTAAAATATTCTCGACGATGGTTCGTTGCTGTCCATTTGTTCCTCTTCTTCTTCGCCTCTCTGGTTAAGACAGAATTTACTTTTTTTATCAATTTTTCAAGCGCTCTCCACTAGTCTGTGTTGAGAGCTATGCCTTTTTTTCGATGCTAATTGCACATCGTCGTTGTCTTTTCCGTAATAGCGGATATGTACTTTTGTCTCACCGCTAAACTCACCGACGCTTAAGAAAATATGTCGCTTTCCGATAGGAATTGGCTCCATGCTGATGAAATTTTTCAAACAAAGTTAGAAAAAAAGAACTCACAAAAGTAAAACAATTAACCACGGTTGACTACAAGCTTTGAAACGAGAAAGTCGAGCTCACCGCAGTGGAATGAATATGACTGGTTTGAACTTAGCAGTCAGAGCGTGGCCTTCGTTATACTAGAGGCCCAAGACTGGATACAGTGACGTCACTCTCTAAATCATAACAAGTGAGAGAGAGGAGACAGCGAGCCGAGCGGGCGGCTGTGTGTGTTACCAGTGAAGCGAGGCAGGAAAAACATAGATTTTCCAGATTGGAACTTTTGTGGCCAACTTTTAGGAAACCCAGATTTAAAAAATTCGATATGCATTATTTAACGACTTTCCTTAGAAAATAGATGTTTATTAATTATTGATTTCGTTGATTAGCATTTATTTTTCATTCAAACTCATTTTGCCGATGCAAATGATCCTATATCAACCCGACTTCCATTTTTCTTGGACTTCGACGATAACGATTGCGAAGATTTATAATAAGATCATTTACTTTTGTCATTGAAATTTATAGCAAACCACTTTTTTACACTTCATTTTCACATTATTATATTATGCTTACTTTTAACAGTTTATAAATAACACGACAAAAAAATTACCTCCCCCCCCCCCCCAACCATGCTAGCTATATTTGGCATGGTTAAGAAGAAATAATTGGCATGAATTATTTTTTTCCACTCGCATACAACACACACCAATTCATTACTATTTCGCTGTACTACACACTGGATCTCAAGTCCTAGCAAAAAATACAAGTCGATTTTATTTCTCATAAAAAAAGAATTGTACAAGAATAATAAGGGGGCTAAATGCTCTTTTAAAATCTTTATTTCATTCAAAATTTTAATTGTAATATGGGCAATAGTAGGCTAATACTAATATAAAAAATAAAATAAACAAAACATTACCTTGCTCCGTCAATGATAATTATTGGGCACGAAACGCAAGAAGTTCAATCTGCAGACACTATATATAAACTATAGATTGACTATAAAAATATAGTGTTTCGCTGTTCAACAGCTCATCAGTGCAGCTTGGAACTCAAAAAAATCAGTTGGATACCTACAGGTTCCACAGAGTTCAATCTGCAGACACTATATATCTATTATAATTTCTGTAAATGTATACATAATGTTGATATGTACATACTGGTCAATTGTTAATCCTAAAAAGAATATGCAACAGTGATGACAATAAACAAAGAGATGTGATTTTATGGTAATAAGAAGGAAAAGGAATGAGAAAACATAGAGTTGGACTTGACATGGAGACACATGTGGCATGGAACTGGCGATTGATATATAAAATGGGCAGCCCTTACATCCCCCACATACGTCGTGAGCTCTGCAGGAATCTAAACCCGATGGTTGTCTGAAACATGTGCCTCCAGTCTTATCCAATAATGAGAAGGAAAAGAAGATGACCTATGCTCTTTTCGTTAAGAGTTTGAAGCTTCCTTTTGTTCTTTGATGTTGTTGCCTTATCTGTGAACATCTTGGAGTAATTGTTGAGGAAAATGTTGACAGCTGGTTTGCAGAATCTGTGAACAATGTCGAGCAGATCTGTGTTACAAATATCACAATTTTTCCCCAATAATTCTAAATCAGAAAGCCTTTGCAGAGTGAGTTTCATTAAAAGAAATCTCTGATTGGTGTTTGAAAGCAGACGCTGTTCATGATCATGATTGCCAATCAAGAACTGAAAAATTTTTAAAATGTGTGTCATGATTTCAACAGCATAATCAGTTGGCCACGTCAAACCGCCTCGGTCGAGAACAGAAATGTAAGCTAATGATTCTGCTGTTGATTCCACTTGAAGGACCCGTTCTTGTCGAAACTCACTCTTGCAGCCATCACAAGTCACATTAAGCAATGCTTTTCGAGCACAGTATCCAGAGACAAAGACAAGAGCTTTCAATTGCTCTGAAACAAGTTCAATATCATCACAATCATAAAGTAAAGGAGTAAAATATTGGATGTCATCATGACAAGAGGAATCATTTAATCTTATTTCTTCCAATGGTTCAGTGATATCTTTTAATTTCAAAGAACCACTTGAAGCAGAAATAAACTTAAGAACGCTAAGAAGCTTCAACTTTTTCTCGCCCTCAAGAAGTTGTTGAACGGAGACATGATAATTACCTCCGCTCAACTGTCTGTACTGGCTGAAACGAAACTCCAGATCATCAGTCTGAAACTTTCCCAACAAGACATATTTATATTTCTTATGAGATAAGAGATAAGGAACAAATTCAAGAAAAGTAGAAATAGTGTGAACAAGAGCATCCATGGTTTCTCTCGACAATACTCCTTCTCGTGGTTTCATCCCTAACCTGCTCCAGTCCTTGAACCAAGTCAAAGCATCTTGAAGAAATGAGAAATTGGAATCAGAGATGGAATTAATTGGCTTGCATCTCTCATCCCTCAATCTCCTGCCTTTCAGCGGATGCTTGACATTTAGAACATTCCATAGCTGTACAATGAACAATATAAATGATACTGTCCCACTGACATTGACATTCCATTTGGATCCAAAGTGCTCCAAGGCAGCAGCATTCCGTCTGTCAAAAATTCTCAACATCAGTGGAACACTCTGTTTCTCAGTAGGCGATGGATTCAAACATTTTCGATTCAAAGATGGAGCAAGTTTCACGACTGATGACTTCTCTTCCTCGTATACTTTTGTAATGTGACACATGGATGCTCTCATAACTGAAGATGAAGGATTTTCATTGTTGGTCAGTACAGGTGGTAAAATAAAAGTCTTCTCCAAGTCTTTTTGAGACGTCCAGTTATTTCTAATACATTTGAAAAGGTGGACAGTATCAAAAAGAAAAAAAAGTTTCTCTGAAGGAATGACAGGATTTGGAATAGATGGACAAAGACTTCCCCCAGACATTATAGCAAAGGCATTGCGGTTAATTCTGTTGTTGTCAGAAATAACACACAAAACATGAAAACCAACATCATGAAGAACTTGCAATGTTTTAAGAAGCAAACATTGCAAATAACGAGCATCAATATTTTTTACAGGTAAAATGGCAACAACATCTTTCTGTTTACAAAGAACTGAGGAAATCATGAAGACCTGGGCAGTGCTTGCCTCAGAAACCTGACAATTATATGCAGAGCCCTCAAGTTTCCCCCCTTTATACGACAACTGGTGAGAAATATGAATTTCGTCCATCATGAGAACGACATCACGCTCATGCTCTTGCATTTTAAGACATCGCTGTCTTAAATATGCTTCATGATCTTTAGAATTAGGAAAACCAGTCTTCATTTCAAAGACAGAGGAAAGTTTTCTAAGATAGGACTGATGAGGCAAAGTAAGAAAGGAATTCCTTAGAAGAGAATAGGCACGAGGAGCAGATGCAAACAACTGGAATGCCCAGATAAGGGTAGAGCAACTGTAACGTTTTACAGACAAGTTAACTAACTTAAGCTGCTCAACCAAAAACCTAACTTTTGGCATGAACAAAGACTTGGACTCATCATCTTCATCATTGTCAATACTGTTGCATAGACTATCAATAGCTGAAACATAAAGTTGCAGCTGGTCCTCCAAGTTACTTCTATCAAATCCATTCCCATGACAAAAATGGGAAAGGACAGTGTCAAATTGAGACCAGCATGTAAGAGTTGGGGGAGAAGTTTTCCCAAAAATCCATGCAATGGCGCTATCAGGAACCCTTTCTGAAAAACAAAGAAAAAAATAATGGTCAAGTCATCACACTAACATATATTATAATTTCCATGCTTCAATGAAAAATAAGTTGTATCTTTTTTATTGTCTTCTTTCATCATTTAAACAAGATCCTTATAAAATGGTTGATAGTGAGATAATAATATATCTTTTAATTGTATATAATAACATCACAGCATTAAGATAGACTTTAATAAAAATTATACTTACTATATTTATTACTACTTCTACTACCATTAGTGTTACTACTACCACTACTACTAATAATATTTCAAACTACTACTCTACCAAGAATATTATTACTGCAATTACTATTATACGACTACAACCACTACTAGAACTACTGTTAGTGGTAGACTACCATTGCCATTATTGGTGTCACTACTACTGATATTGCCATTGCTACTAGTACTACTATATTGGCGTTCCTACTACTACTGCTACTATTACCACCACCACTGCTACTACTACTTCTAACACCAGCACTACTCTTATATACTAGAAGTTCTATCTAGCACTATTACTATTACTATTTTAGAAATCATTTATTCTAATTCTAAACATGTCAATTTTCAAGGTAAATACTTACGATTATCAGAAAATATTTCCACATGCATGTCAGAGAAAACTTTGATTGAAGACAGCAACTTTGGAGCACTGTCAACAGTATCAATAATCCTGTAAAGGGTGCAGTGGTCAGGCATTGGTGGATCATCAGGTGAAGACGATGAGGCAAGAAAAAAACGATAAATCCATAATTTCGCATCAACTCTGGTATTGAAAATGCCACAGAATTCTGTATAATTCTTAATCCGATCATTTTCAGCCCATCGTTTAAAAGACTCATCGTCTCTCTTTAAAACTGCATCTCGCCTTTCGTCGGGGGCTTTCCGTTTCAGGGATATTTTCGTAGATAAATAGGAGGGACAGTTGGGAAAGATGGAAGGATAGGCATCTTTTGTCAATTTTGGTATGCTTCTCTCTACACTGAGAATGGAACCGTCAGGTCTTGTGACAGAATCTACTCTGACAATAAATCTGTCACAAAAATGACGCTCACATACCACAGCTGTAGAAGAAGGTTGGAAATCTTGTCTTGGTATCTTCCTCAACCAAAGGTTTTTCCTATCCAAATCCGAGGGAAATTCAAAGGCAGACACTTTCTCAGAAGGATAATAATTTCCTTTACAATTTGGCACACAGCACTTACGAGGCATGATGAAAATGCAAAACAATGGATGGTATTTATCAAAATATGAATGACTATTTAACAAATTATCTATAGAAAACAAGAGGGTACAATAATCCGATAAGAATGAATTGAAAATGAATGACAACACAGTCAACCATTAACCGGTTTTCAAAACGAAAGCGGATGGACCGGGAGTGTGACGTCACATCGCCAGTCGAGACGATGTCTCAGGCCATAAGAGTTCACGAAGGCCACGGTCAGAGTCTCTTTTGTGTTAACAAATTTCTCGTCAAAAAACCTAATTATCTTATCTTCCATGGGTATCATTAGACAGTCGTGTGACATTTGCCCGGGTGCGAAAATCCGATATCCTTCACAATTTGCGATGTCAAAAGCATAAATATGTCTCATCTAATCCTCTTTTAATTTTGTTAAGAAATGATCCATATTAAAGTTCTATAGAAGAAAAGAAGAAAAAAACAAAAACATGCCTTTTTCGATGGTAATAGCACACCGTCGTCGTCTTTTCCGTAAATGATCTAGTGCTGATGGTGATGATCACAATAATGTTAACGATGACAATTTTTTTCTCTTACAATTTCTTGTTTGTTTCTGTTTTTAATCTTTCTAGACGACGGTCCATCGTTGTCAATTTCTTCTTTGTCTCTCTTGCTCAAAAAAATTCCTCATTTAAAACATCGTTCCAATTGCAAAAGGCTATACATTGGAAAAAAATGAAATAATATATTTTTGATATTGATCATCATCATCATAACGCTGTTGACGACGATTATTATAATTTCTTGCTTTTCTTTTTTGTCTTTTAAATTTTTCTAGACGATGATCCGTCGCTGTCCATTTGTTCCTCTTCTTCTTCGCCTCTCTGGTTAAGACAGAATTTACTTTTTTGGTCAATTTTTCAAGCACTGTCCACTCGTCTGTGTTGAGAGCTATTCCTTTTTTCGACGGTAATTGCACACCGTCGTTGTCTTTTCCGTAATAGCGGATATGTACCTTAGTCTCACTGCTAAACTCACCGACGCTTAAGTAAATATGTTGCTTTCCGATAGGAATTGGCTCCATGCTGATGAAATTATTCAAACAAAGTTAGAAAAAAAGAACTCACAAAAGTAACCACGGTTGACTACAGGCTTTGAAATTAGAAAGTCGAGCTCACCGCAGTGGAATGAAAATGACTAGTTTGAACTTAGCAGTCAGAGTCTCTTTTGTGTTATCAAATTCTTCGTCAAAAAACCTAATTATCTTGTCTTCCACGGGTATCATTAGACAGTCGTTTGACATTTGCCCGGGTGCAAAGATCCGACATCCTTCACAATTTGCGATGTCAATATCATAAATATGTCTCATCTAATCCTCTTTTAATTTTGTTAAGAAATGATCCATATTAAAGTTCTTCTATAGAAGAAAAGAAGAAAAAAACAAAAACATGACGATGACAATTTTTTTCTCTTACAATTTCTTGTTTGTTTCTTTTTTTAATCTTTCTAGACGACGGTCCATCGTTGTAAAAATTCCTTTTAAAACATCGTTCCAATTGCAAAAGGCTATACATTGGAAAAAAATGAAATAATAAATTATTGATGTTGATCATCATCATCATAACGATGTTGACGACGATTATTATAGTCTCTTGCTTTTCTTGTTTGTCTTTTAAATTTTTCTAGACGATGGTCTGTCGCTGTCCATTTGTTCCTCTTCTTCTTCGCCTCTCTGGTTAAGACAGAATTTACTTTTTTGGTCAATTTTTCAAGCACTGTCCACTCGTCTATGTTGAGAGCTATTCCTTTTTTCGACGGTAATTGCACACCGTCGTTGTCTTTTCCGTAATAGCGGATATGTACCTTAGTCTCACTGCTAAACTCACCGACGCTTGAAATTACCTCTTCTATAGAAGAAAAGAAGAAAAAAACGAAAACATGCCATTTTTCGATGTTAATAGCACACCGTCGTCGTCTTTTCCGTAAATAATCTATTGCTGACGATGATGATCACAATAATATTGACGATGACAATTTTTTTCTCTTACAATTTCCTGTTTGTTTCTTTTTTTAATCTTTCTAGACGACGGTCCATCGTTGTAAAAATTCCTTTTAAAACATCGTTCCAATTGCAAAAGGCTGTACATTGGAAAAAAATGAAATAATATATTATTGATGTTGATCATCATCATCATAACGATTTTGACGACGATTATTATAATTTCTTGCTTTTCTTGTTTGTCTTTTAAATTTTTCTAGACGATGGTCCGTCGCTGTCCATTTGTTCCTCTTCTTCTTCGCCTCTCTGGTTAAGACAGAATTTACTTTTTTGGTCAATTTTTCAAGCACTGTCCACTCGTCTGTGTTGAGAGCTATTCCTTTTTTCGACGGTAATTGCACACCTTCGTTGTCTTTTCCGTAATAGCGGATATGTACCTTAGTCTCACTGCTAAACTCACCGACGCTTAAGTAAATATGTCGCTTTCCGGTAGGAATTGGCTCCATGCTGATGAAATTATTCAAACAAAGTTAGAAAAAAAGAACTCACAAAAGTAACCACGGTTGATTACAGGCTTTGAAACGAGAAAGTCGAGCTCACCGCAGTGGATTGAAAATGATTGGTTTGAACTTAGCAGTCAGAGTCTCTTTTGTGTTATCAAATTCCTCGTCAAAAAACCTAATTATCTTATCTTCCACATGTATCAATAGACAGTCGTGTGACATTTGCCCGGGTGCAAAAATCCGACATCCTTCACAATTTGCGATGTCAATAGCATAAATATGTCTCATCTAATCCTCTTTTAATTTTGTTAAGAAATGATCCATATTAAAGTTCTTCTATAGAAGAAAAGAAGAAAAAAACAAAAACGTGCCTTGTTTCGATGGTAATAGCACACCGTCGTCGTCTTTTCCGTAAATAATCTATTGCCGACAATGATGATCACAATAATATTGACGATGACAATTTTTTTCTCTTACAATTTCTTGTTTGTTTGTTTTTTTAATCTTTCTAGACGACGGTCCATCATTGTCAATTTCTTCTTTGTCTCTCTTGCTCAAAGAGATTCCTCATTTAAAACATCATTCCAATTGCAAAAGGCTATACATTGGAAAAAAATGAAATAATATATTATTGATGTTGATCATCATCATCATCATAATGATGTTGACGACGATCATTATAATTTCTTGCTTTTCTTGTTTGTCTTTTAAATTTTTCTAGACGATGGTCCGTCGCTGTCCATTTGTTACTCTTCTTCGTCTTCGCCTCTCTGGTTAAGACAGAATTTACTTTTTTTTGTCAATTTTTCAAGCGCTCTCCACTAGTCTGTGATGAGAGCTATGCCTTTTTTCGACCGTAATTGCACACCGTCGTTGTCTTTTCCATAATAGTGGATATGCACCTTTGTCTCACCGCTAAACTCACCGACGCTTAAGTAAATATGTCGCTTTCCGATAGGAATTGGCTCCATGCTGATGACATTTTTCAAACAAAGTTAGAAAAAAAGAACTCACAAAAGTAAAACAATTAACTACGGTTGACTACAAGCTTTGAAACGAGAAAGTGGAATGAAAATGACGGGTTTGAACTTAGCAGTCAGAGTCTCTTTTGTGTTATCAAATGCCTCGTCAATAAACCTAATTATCTTATTTTCCACGGGTATCATTAGGCAGTCGTGTGACATTTGCCCAGGTGCAAAGATCCGACATCCTTCACAATTTGCGATGTCAATAGCATAAATATGTCTCATCTAATCCTCTTTTAATTTTGTTAAGAAATGATCCATATTAAAGTTCTATAGAAGAAAAGAAGAAAAAAACAAAAACATGCCTTTTTTCGATGGTAATAGCACACCGTCGTCGTCTTTTCCGTAAATAATCTATTGCTGACTATGATGATCACAATAATATTGACGATGACAATTTTTTTCTCTTACAATTTCTTGTTTGTTTGTTTTTTTAATCTTTCTAGACGACGGTCCATCATTGTCAATTTCTTCTTTGTCTCTCTTGCTCAAAAAGATTCCTCATTTAAAACATCGTTCCAATTGCAAAAGGCTATACATTGGAAAAAAAATGAAATAATATATTATTGATGTTGATCATCATCACCGTAACGATGTTGACGACGATCATTATAATTTCTTGCTTTTCTTGTTTGTCTTTTAAATTTTTCTAGACGATGGTCCGTCGCTGTCCATTTGTTACTCTTCTTCGTCTTCGCCTCTCTGGCTTTTTGAATACGGATGGAATCCAAAACGCGTTGATCTACCAACACCATTTTTTTGGTGTGATCCATCTTATAAACTACCGGTCAGTAGTCCTCCTAAAGTAGCCAAAACGGGTGAAATTAGGGCTCCTAGCAGACCTCCTCTTTGTAATATTTTCTTTCGTCGAGCGGATGAGGAGCCTTTTTTGGATAAAAGTCTTAAACTTCTCTTATGTCCGGCCAAACGCTTCTTTTGAAATGGACTAAGTGCGATATTACCGTGTAATATATTCAACGCACATTCACAGAGAGTATTAACAAGATCGGGAGATGCTCCACCCAAAACGGCTTTTGCCACTCTAAGTTTAGCATCTCCCAAAAGTTTTAACATTGAAACATTACGTTTTACGCGCGCTGACATTACTTTTGTATATATACGCTCTGTTTTTCAGTGGATAATACGTCTGTTCTTACACGGAGATGGTCTGGTGTATCCTGTCGCAAATCAACCAACAAATAACCGTGAGGTTGGTCTGTAGCGTCCTTAAATGCTTCTAGTAAAAATTTTGTCTTCCCCGGATACAGTTGTTTAGCCAGCTGAGCAATCTGCGAACGATCGCGGGGATTTTTGAAAATTACGAGATAGTGAGCATTCAAGCTGATGGTGCGATGTTCTTTATTTTTTGAGAAAAGGTTTTGTACTAGATAAAACACTGAAATATTATTATGATGGGATTTTTTTGTAAATAATTTTGTAATACTCTCATCGGTCTCAGTCATTAAATCATCAACTATCACGAGACGGTGTTTGTTTCCATCCCAAAACAAAGATTTCGGTAACCCTTCTATAAAGTTTATCCCTTGTAAGGTTTCAAATGTTATCTGCCACTCGCCATAGCACCATATGATTTCCTCGAGTGGCATTGTTATCATTTGGGTTAATCGCTCGATAAATTTTGTAACCCATACAGTTTTACCACTCCCAGAAGGACCGGCGATGAGACATGTAAAAGGATGTTTGAAACGCGGGTCCATGGTTGTTACACCAGAAGAGGCTCTGTACTGATTCCGTCTGAACAAACCTTTCTCTTTATATAAAAGTAGGATAGACTAGCTCTCTGTTGTGTGTATGTGTATACGTCCGAGTCTAGTACACGAAAACCTTTATTTTCTCCCACACCGCTCTTTTGCGTTTGCAAAACCTTGAGGTACTTTTCTTTTGTGAGTTCATTCAATCGCTTTGAAAAACCCTTACAGCTCGTTTTAGACTTCCCTTCTCCGAAACAAATATAGGTCTTCGAACAAAGAGCCACACCCCCGTCTCCTTCAAATTCTAGCTTGAAGAGACCCGGTGTCCGTCTGTCATATTTTTGCTGTACGCGACAACAAGAATATGGTGAAAAGTTGCTTTGTTTTTCAACTAGCTCTCGAATGTGTTCAGGACAAGCAATACTCGGAAACCACGTATGATACTGTTTGTAAAATTCATCAATCAAGTTCGGTTTTAAGAGGCTTTGAATATTACAGTCGGAAAATGCAACGTATAAGCTATCGGTATCCATTTCAAAAAGTTGATAATCTGCCCTTGGAATAAATCTGTCTATGAAATTGTATTGAAACTGTAGCATTCTAAGTTTTGCGTACGAGTACACACATGATCCAATTTGAATGGGGAGCGTCCAAAGAACGGTACGTTTTGCGGATTCTATTTCATGTAAAGTTGTTGTCAACGGAGTCATTTTTCTGAAATAAGGGCTATTAATGGTTTTTGATACAACATTTTCATCTTCAGCATATAAAACTGTCGTGTGTTTATCAAGCGGCTCGAGAGTCTTACCATAAGCCAAGTTACCCATTAATTTCATGGTTTCGGCTAAGATGCTATTTTCAGGATTACGATCGCCTTCACGTCTAGCGTCTGAAACCTTTTGCACAAAATTTGAAAAGCATGCACTTGAATATCATCTACAATAAGACCGTGATTGAGATACCATTTGAGCAATGGTGTGGTCAGCAATATGCTTTCGGCATGGTAACTACTAATCAGAGTTCGTCGAGGTTGTCTTAATAGGTTATTTTTCACGGCGTATTGACACATGGTATCACCTATATCTTCTCTTGCAACGAGGGTATTTTTAAAGATGGGTGGCATGTCTGCGTAATAAGAATAAAGGTCTTTCGGGACCCTGATAGTACACTGAACAAAACCGAAAATTTTGTCTCTATCAACCGCGGACAGTATCGATTCTTTTGTGATGCGGGTCCCTTTCTTAAAACAGTTATTATTAAGCGGGCGTAATTTCCGTAAAAAGGCAGATATTCTAGGGTCTTTTTTCATTTTTTTCCATTCGCATTCATAGATTCCTATCAGAGTAATTCCCAAAATATCTCTAATATACGCATTCTTCTGCGCTGTTTTTTGTTTTCTTTGTTCAAATGTCTCATTACATATCATGGTCTTTTCCGAATACAGGAATGAGAATGATAGAAGCAACCTTGAAATTCGTAAGCAATTTGATTCGTCTCATCATACCCATCGACCTTGACCTGTTTTTCATGACCTAGATTTTTTTCCCTTCCGTTGAATTTATGACGAATAGGCACCCTTTGTATATGACTCATCCATTCGAGCCATTCGAACGCTGCCTGTCCAAACTTGTCTATTTTCTCAGATTTAAACTCATTACTTTTACGTCGTCGGACAAATAAACCACTAGGCATATCTTGCTGAAGGCAGTATAAGTACAAGGAATTAGCGTCATAACCTTTTGAAGATTGCACGGGTTTATCTCCCCTGATCAATGTACTACCTTTTTCTACGAAACGTGTGAAAATAATCGACGGTCCACCAACGATGTTGGACTTTAAAAGCTGATGAAGATGTTTATGCTTTTCGTTGAATAATGAAAAGATTACATCTCTAGGAATGGTCTTAAACAGGTATCTTAACGTAACCCCGGGATCGATATCGCTTGTTTGAAAATGTCTAAACCTAGCTCTTGATAGAATTGCGTCATGCGTTCAATAGCCGTTCACATTGGTCCTACGTCACGAATATTGTAGAAAACTAAAAAGTCTTTCATTGTACTCATTCCCTGTTCCTCCCATACTTTCTCACAGTAAGCGTAGTCTTCTTGAGAGATGGTGCAATTTTTTAATGAGCTGAAAAATGCTGATATAGGTGGGAGTGACGTTTCCTTTAATTTTCTAGACTGTCAAAGTACTCATAAGGAAAAAAAGATTTCTGTTCGGTTACATTATACGCTTGAAGAAAATTTGAGTAACTGAATCCGGGGGCCAGATAATTACAAACGTCCAAAAATTTTAGCTTATCGTTCGAAATGCAAAGAAAACTGTTGTTTTTCTTTACTACTTTGAAATCTTCTGTTTTCATTAGTTTCTTCACAAGGTAAGTTTTAAGAACGTTTAAATCATACATTTTAGAATTGAAACCTATTACAATCATTTGATGTAGATATTTATCTAAAACAGCTTTCAATTTCTGATTTATCACCTATTTGCTCGTATGTGTTTTTGAATGTTGTTTCACTGAGAATAGTGAAAGCGTGAATGCTGATTTCTTCTAAGTAGTCTACCACACGATTTACTAACTTTTGAGGATCACCTTCGGATATGTAACATACGGGTTGTTCATAACCTGGAACATTTGAAGCGATTGCTATAGACATGGGTAAGTGTCTGGCGTGATACACTGTTCGGTTTGCTTGAGCTTTCGGTTCGGGTAAGTTATCTTTATTAAAATAAGACTCGATATCGAATGTACACCTAAAAGGATACACGTAATCGGGATCAATAGAAATTCCAGCATCTGCTAATTTCTCTAAATCTGTTGGAAGAAGTTGAAAAATTCCACCCGGGTACCTAGATTTAGTTGCATCCCCTTTACAGTCTTTCTCATGTCGTAACAAATTCGAATGTTTTGTCCAGAGTTTACTACAGTGAGAACAACCAAATATCTTAATAGCCTTTTCGAGGTCTCTAATATAACAAAAATGATTATTGACAAGTAAAACGTACATCGTATTAGAAAAAGAGTTTGCACTTCTCCTAAAGACTACATATCGGTTGGGAACATGATCCGTATCATACTTGTAAACAATGACATTTATTTCAAATAACTTCTCAATTTTGTCTAGTTCTCCTGTACTTATACCCGGATGTGTTGTTGGAAATGTTGATGTATACAAGCTAAACAAGGAGAGAGTGTAGTCGTCTTAAGTCATTTACCCGTTTTCCCCGAGCCAAAGATAAGCATCTGAAGAAGCATAAATTATCGCTGAAAAAATCATTGGTCCTGTTATAATTGTACTGTAGAGTATATATGTATTTGTTATTTTTAACAGAATCGGGAATGTTAACATTACAACAACCAATAGGAAACTCTTTCATCTTATTGATATAAAACGTGGTCGATAAAATAGCCTGAACCCTGAAACGACTATCTGGTCTATGCTGACGGGCAAATTCCAAATGATCATTATTACTAAAATTTTCAATAAATTCCTCAAAATCTTTCCAATTACTAATAAGTCTGGGAATTTCTAATGCTCTGTTATTATTAATAGACGCGTGGAAAAAAACGATATTCCGAATTTTCTTGATTTTGCAAAAGAAAAGAATGACTAAAATTGATTTTGAATCTAACGCTTTGCCTGTTGAAAATTTCCTTTAGTTGTTGAAGGATATAGGGCGAGCCCCATTCTATTGTGTACAAGGACTGAAAGATCCCTTCTAAAAAATGTGTCTTAATAGATTCACGATGTTCTTCTAATAACTGCAATACAGTTTCATTTTCTTCCGTTTGTTCTACATAACTCGTAGACAATAAACTTGACGAATTTTGTTTCTGTTTTTGTATTTTATTTCATTTTTGTTCTTGTTTTTGTTGTTGACGTCGTTGTTGACGATTTTGTTTTTGTTTATCTCTACGCTGTTGTTTCTTAAAAATTCTTTGCTGTTTTTTAAGCTCTTGTTTTCTTAACTTCTGTTCGTTCTCTTGTTTTTTATTTTGTTCTTTAAACTGCTTTTCTTTCAATTTTTCTTCTGGTGAACTGCACTTTACATTTTTTTGATGGTTTTGTAAACTATCTTTCCTAGAGAAGTTCTTTTGACATTTCGAACAAGTATGTACTATAGAATTGTCATGTTTCTGTTTATGACGAATTAAATTATGTAATAATTTAAAACTAATGCCACATATTTCACAGATGTACATGCTTGGCAACTTAACTATAAATATACAATTCTACTATAATCAAATAACAATTTTTCTGTTTTTGTTTTTAAAAAAGAACGGGAGGAAAATGAAAGACATATCTAAAACAACAAAAAAAAACAAAAAAACAAAAAAACAACAACTAATAAAAAAATAAAAAAAATAACTATAGAAAAAATATTATCTCACTGTTAATCACTAGACGTTCTGTTTAAGAGTCTTGAAAAATTCTTCATTCAGATTTTGACTTGTCCTTGTTTTTTACACGCTGTCAATATACCACTGTTGGGGAGGCTCCGGTTTCGTTTGTATAGTCAATGGGTTTCTTCCGGTTCTGAAAATAACATATGGTTTAGTTTAAAACTAGAACTGTTTAACTTACAAGTAAAGACATATAGTACAATTTGTAAAAGTAAATAAATAAATAAACAAATAAATAAATACATACATTTTTTAAAAAAATGAATGAATGAATGAATTAAACGAAAAGAAAAATCAAAGATAGTGTAAGATAGATCCAAAAAAATTATAAATAAAATATTAAAATACATCAATTTTTGATTTTGGTCATCATGTATATACAAGTCATTATTACAGAGAAATAAGAGAAGATTGCTACTTACTATTGATGGGTCAGCTAACTCCTTTTATCATTTGGTGATTTATTGATCTTCTGTGTCCGAGATTACAATTGTATCACTGTCCGATAGGATTTCAATGACTTCGGTAGCTTTTGATGATGGTTGTTGAGTGTCCTCAAATTCTGAAACAAGATACGACTTATTTTAGTCGAGAAGTATGTAGCGTTATGAAGAGACATATAGGGTAATTAGATAAATTTGGATACAAACATTTAAACATTTCAATAATAATATTAAAATCAATCCTATTATAGCTCAAATGTATTAAGAGAGTTCTATATATAACTATTGAACGAAATATTGAATATTTATCACAATTACCTAAAAATACACACACAAAAACAACAAAAAGCAACAACAACAAGAAAACAAGCATACTACCATAATTAAAAAAAAAAGTTTTTTTTTGTTTGTTTGTTTGTTTTTTTTTTTGTTGTTTTTTTTTTTTGTTTGTTTGTTTTTTTTTTGTTTTTTAAAAAAAGAGGGAAAAATGCTAAAATAATAATTAAACTAAAATATTTTATATATAAAAGACACAAATGTAATCTTTAAAGGCGATGTCTTTTCATTTGAATAATAATGCTATTTATCATTTAACTCACGATTTTCTCCGTCGATATTTTCTGGCGATGAGGGTTCAGGGTCGCTGTTTAAGCACACTAGACGAACGGCTTCCTCTGTGCCTACAACATCTTCGAGCAGTAATGCCTGTAACACTGGTTTAAGTTTAGTCGTAACAGTTTCTTTTGTATTGTCAAATGCTTCTTCGAAAAATCGCACAATCTTATCTTCAGGGGGTAGCATCAAACAATCATGCGCCATTTGATCGGATGCGAAAATGCGACATCCTTCGCAGTTTGAAATATCAATAGCGTATATATGCTTCATTAAGTGGTTTTTAGAAAATTGCAGGAAGTTTTCCATATTAAAGTTCTTCTAAAGGAGAAGAAAAAACAAAAACAAACACATATCACAGATTGTTAAAAAAGTAAAACTTTTTGAAAGTGTTACACATCCTAAAATAAAACAGTCAGACTACCGTTGATGACGATAATAATGGTAATGACGAGGACTATTTCTTCATATTTTCTTGTTGTTTTCTTTTTTTTTTTTTTTTTTTTTGTTGCTGATTCATCGCTGTCTTTTTTATTCTTCCTTGGTCAATATGTCGTATATTTTCTTTGATAATTTTAACAAAGTTTTCAATTCTTTCTATGTTCAAAGCTATAAACTTATCGGACGGTAGAAGTATTCCTCAGAATAATAATGCCTAACTTTAATAACAAATGTTGATGACGATAACGATGATGATGATAATGACAATTTACATGTTCTTGTTTCTTTTCTTAGGTTTCAGTTTCTTTGTCGATGGTTCGTCGCTGTCCTCTTCATTTTCGACTTGGTTTGCTAATATATCGTTCACTTTTCTCGACAATTTTAGTAATGCTTTCCACTCGTCTCGATTTAAGGCAATGCCTTTTTTCGATGGTAGAAGTTTTCCGTCGTCGTTACTCCCGTAATAACGTATGTGTATCTTCGGGATACCGTTAAACTCACGTACACTTATGTGAATATTTCTATTTCCTATCGGTACAGGCTCCATCGTGAAGAAAATTGAAATAGAAAATAAAATCTAAGTTAATTAAAACTCAAACGCCCAAAAAATAGAAGAAATCACTTCGAACTTGTATTTTTTTTTAACGGAAAAGGCAAGCTCGCTGCAGTGGAATGGAAAAAACGAACAGCAGAGCTGAATTTATAGGGTAAAAGAATGCTGACTTTACAAGACTGGGCAAAAAAAAAAATGCTGACGTTGTAGGCGTGGCCAAAAAAAAATGCTGACTCCATAAGCGCGGGAATAGTTATATCAAACGATGGGAAAATACCCAGAGCAAGGTTAAGACTTTATGACCCGTCATCTCAAAACGGTATTAGATCGGAATGAACAAGATAAAGAAAATTGAGTTTAACGTCAAAAGAGTCAACATTAGGAAAGTTTATTATTTTGAAATTTAACTTACAAAACTCTATTTCCTCAACAAAAGCATTTATTTTAACTCAAATTTGATACAACAGGTTCAAAATTCAATTATACACAAAAGGTTAATCCAAGCTTAACACTGTTTTGAAGTGATTGGTTACGTTTGGTTTTTAAAGTGTTTTTATTTTTTTACGCAGAATATGAAATGTAAACATATGTTTGAACTTTTCAACGACAGAACGGTGCCATCGTAATGAATTACGGCGCCATCGTAATGAATTTTACAGCTGTAAAGGGCGTGAGAAAAGTAAAACGATAGCACAGATGTTTATTACAAAGTGCTTAAGAAGCCTCTGACCTAGAATATCAGGTTTAAGTGCTGTTTTCTCACGAATATAAAATATAAGTTAATTTTCCTCTAACCGAAATTACCGGACGCCTGGAAAAAAAATTATATAGACGAGAACGAGGAACCAAAGGGGATAAGGTTCAAATTCAGGTTCTGAATGAAAGAGGTATATTTAGGACGTGTCTGAAAGTATGGTGTTAACTAGTAACGAGTCTGAAAGAGGATTCGAATTATATTCGATAAACAGTACAGAAACTGGGTTAGCTTCAACTCTATGTATAATAGAGATAGACAGATAGATAGATGGAGATGGAGAGAGAGAGAGAGAGAGAGAGAGAGAGAGAGAGAGAGAGAGAGAGAGGGATAGATAGATAGATAGATAGATAGATAGATAGATAGATAGATAGATAGATAGATAGATAGATAGATAGAGAGAGAGAGAGAGAGGATTTCTATATCGTTAAAAAAAAAACCACGTAATAAATTGCTTGTCACTCTTTGGATAGGACGCTGGACTATCGAAAAGTACTTTCAGCTTGGTCCAACAGACCTAGCTACCTTATCATTGTGTTGTATGGATAGGGGAATAAAAAAACAAAACAAAACAAACAAACTCGAACCCACTCCTTTTGTGTGTAAAGCGAGAGCTCTACCAATTGATGTTCCCTTCTAGAGGTTAGGTAGCGCACTTTTATCCTATTGACCAGAAGACTGGTGATAATAATGTAACTGTATTACAAACCAGTATTTAAACGAGAGAACATCTAAAAAAAAAATAACAATAATAATTTTAAAAAGCAGACAGAACGTAGGGTTTTGACTTTTAACGTAAAATAGGCCACCAGGTGCAGTTGTAAGAAAGAAAACGAATACCAAGACTGTTTCTCACGATATTTAATCTTCGAGGTTGTTTGAAAACGGGTTTATCTAAATATAAACACGAGAGGGCGATAAAGCCTGTGAACTCTCAAGCAGGGAGGGTAAATGTGTTCCAGATGTGGGTGTGGAAACACGCTCAAAAGCTAATGAGATTTGTAGATATTTCTCATGGCAAAGTTTATAATAATTCTCTATAAAAAAAAAAAAATAGTTCAGGAGTCAGACCTGGGAATTGAATAAACACTCCTTATACGATAGCGTGGTCCAGCGGCGTGGTCTTTGCTTCTTATCTTAAAGGTTTCAAGTTCCCGTTACGCTGCGTGGTATTTAACAAGTTACCTTGTTTTACCTCATTTTTACGGCGCTGAGCTGCGGCTGATGCCTTGGTTATGTCAGTCTTCATTTGGACTAGACACTAAAGACACATTTCCCATTGGGAATTAAGAAAGGGATATTCTATATTTAATCAATAACTATAAGTCATTAGACTCAGGTGTACGAAACGGACGTATTATAAAGCATTTGACCATTCGATATATAATCGAACTCAAAATGGGAATTGAATAAACATTCAATAACAAATAATAACAATGAGTCCTTATAAATACATAATCAAACTAAAATCAATACATAATAGATCTAAAAATATCGATTAGCAGGTAAAAAAACGATCACACCAATCATCCACATCCATCTTTTAAATCTGGTTCTAGTCGTTCAGCTCACTATATACTACTTCCATGCTGATGAAATTTTTCAAACAAAGTTAGAAAAAAAGAACTCACAAAAGTAAAACAATTAACCATGGTTGACTACAAGCTTTGAAACGAGAAAGTCAAGCTCACCGCAGTGGAATGAAATGTAGGGTTTGAACTTAGCAGTCAGAGTCTCTTTTGTGTTATCAAATTCCTCGTCAAAAAACCTAATTATCTTATCTTCCACAGGTATCATTAGACAGTCGTGTGACATTTGCCCGGGTGCAAAAATCCGACATCCTTCACAATTTGCGATGTCAATAGCATAAATATGTCTCATCTAATCCTCTTTTAATTTTGTTAAGAAATGATCCATATTAAAGTTCTTCGATAGAAGAAAAAAAGAAAGAAACGAAAACATGCCATTTTTCGATGGTAATAGCACACCATTGTCGTCTTTTCCGTAAATAATCTATTGCTGACGATGATGATCACAATAATATTGACGATGACAATTTTTTTCTCTTACAATTTCCTGTTTGTTTCTGTTTTTAATCTTTCTAGACGACGGTCCATCGTTGTCAATTTCTTCTTTTGTCTCTCTTGCTCAAAAAAAATCCTCATTTAAAACGTCTTTCCAATGGAAAAAGGCTATACCTTGGAGAAAAATGAAATAATATATTATTGATGTTGATCATCATAACGATGTTGACGACGATTATTATAATTTCTTGCTTTTCTTGTTTGTCTTTTAAATTTTTCTAGACGATGGTCCGTCGCTGTCCATTTGTTACTCTTCTTCGTCTTCGCCTCTCTGGTTAAAACAGAATTTACTTTTTTTTGTCAATTTTTCAAGCGCTCTCCACTAGTCTGTTCTGAGAGCTATGCCTTTTTTCGACCGTAATTGCACACCGTCGTAGTCTTTTCCATAATAGTGGATATGTACTTTTGTCTCACCGCTAAACTCACCGACGCTTAAGTAAATATGTCGCTTTCCGATAGGAATTGGCTCCATGCTGATGACATTTTTCAAACAAAGTTAGAAAAAAAGAACTCACAAAAGTAAAACCATTAACCATGGTTGACTACAAGCTTTGAAACGAGAAAGTCGAGCTCACCGCAGTGGAATGAAAATGACTGGTTTGAACTTAGCAGTCAGAGACTCTTTTGTGTTATCAAATGCGTCGTCAATAAATCTAATTATCTTATCTTCCACGGGTATCATTAGACAGTCGTGTGACATTTGCCCAGGTGCAAAGATCCGACATCCTTCACAATTTGCGATGTCAATAGCATAAATATGTCTCATCAAAACTTAGCAGTCAGAGTCTCTTTTGTGTTAACAAATTCCTCGTCAAAAAACCTAATTATCTTATCTTCCAAGGGTCTTTGAGGCAGAGGGTAGACTGGTTCGGTCTCAAAATTTGGGCGATTGATCCCATGATACTAGTTGTGAACTTTTCGTTATCAACCGCCCATGGTTATTTATCCCTCAGAATTCTCAACGAGAGTTGTAAAACTGAGAGACAAAAAAAGTCCATTCAATTTCACTTTCCACATTTGTATATGGCAATCGGCATCTTAGGGCATTATTGACATTCAGATTGACTTAGATAGAACTCGTCAAATGTCGGATTATAATTGAAGACGCATATTGGAGAATCCTCGCATACGTTGAGATACGTAGCACATAGTATCTATCTTCGTCATGGTGTTAGGAATAAGTTTCCTCATTTGGAGTGTACACAGACGCGGCCCTCCATATACTTCGATTGTTACATAACTATAGTAACAGATCCATCGCTTCGTCTTCATAAACGAATTTTGTATCTGTCAGCATCGACAATCCACGTTTATAGAAGCTGATCTCCCCAGGAAGCTTGGGGCTCTTGTCTATAGTTACACTCGATTGACGTATCCCTAAATTCGGTCATCTGCTACCAATCTTTACTTGTTACAATTGGTTAGAACATTGGCTTCGTAACCAGGAGGTCTGGGGTTCGGTTCCCAGCCGTGTCATGGACAAAATATAATTTTTAACTTCTGAGAGAAAATTTTCAGTTGCTTCAAAATTACATTTACTCAATGGTGATTTCCATCCAAATGCCTTCATATTTCTAGAATTAAGGATGTCAAACAAACAATTAAACATTTTCAAAAACTGAATAGTTGCCTCACATCCTTCAAAACCAGGGATATTTTCTTTATGACAAAATTCAAGAGAAGAAGAAACTGAATCACTCAGAGTTTGAGCAGCTAATTTTACATTCATTTTTTTCTTAAACCATTGCACATGACTTGCTTGTAATTTATTACCCAGGTGCAATCCCTCTCTTTCTTGTAACTTATGTAATAGTTCAATATAGTCCCATTCGATAAATTTGTTACCTACACAAAAAGACTTTTTCTGCAAAAGTATTTCTTACCAATTTCAACATATGACAGGCATCAAGAAAAACATAAATAGGCGAATCAGTAACAGGATGAGAAAAGTATGGCTTTATTTTATCACTATCTACAATTACACCAAGAGACTTCAACATAGACATATTTGATGGACACCCGTCATGTGTGATTGACACTATCTCAACACCTACTTCATGCAGTTTTTTAATACATGAATTCAATAAAAAAATTTCTTTCCACCCCATTCAAACCATCTAATAAAAAAATACCCAACAGGCAATTTCCAACTGTTATTTAAGCATACTATCATAAAAGTTAAAGCTTCCTTTGCTTCGGGAAGATTATCATCATCAATTCCTGTACCAACATTCACATAGCCATGATACTTGCCGCCATCCCATTCCACATGTTGCCTAATAGACATTTCATCCATGACAAGATTACATAGAAAAGGTTTTGCAACCTTTGACAGTTGTACAATATTGGAAAGAGAAGTAAAAGCTGATTTTAGTAAAACCAGCTGACCCATCCACAGTTTTATACCACTTAGAAATGGTTTTCAGATGAGGAAGACAAGTATCAAAAGCTTTTCTTACATATCGATAAGCTTTAGGGGAGTAAAAATGCAATGTCATCGCAAAACTTCTAATTTCTGGAGAATACTTGACAGGTACAGACTTATTTTCCATCTTCGCTAATTTCCGTTTCAATAAATCACCAACCCCACCCCCATATCTTACTAAAATATCTACACTAGAGTCACTAATCATCTTTTTGTTTCTAAGCTCCATTACTATACTTTTTAAGTCTGCATTTTTAAAAATTAAACGTCTTTTCGACTGCTGAAGCATTTTAATTTTCTTTCTGCATGATTCTAATTTATGACTTTTATCTTCTAGAGCTCTTTTAAAATTTTGTTTGGTTGGTGTATCAACACTCGTAGACGTAGAAGGGATAGCAAGATCATTTCTTGCTTTTCTTGTTTGTCTTTTAAATTTTTCTAGACGATGGTCCGTCGCTGTCCATTTGTTCCTCTTCTTCTTCGCCTCTCTGGTTAAGACAGAATTTACTTTTTTTGTCAATTTAGCGGATATATATCTTAGTCTCACCACTAAACTCACCGATGCTTGAGAAAATATGTCGCTTTCCGATAGGAATTGGCTCCATGCTGATGACATTTTTCAAACAAAGTTAGAAAAAAAGAACTCACAAAAGTAAAACAATTAACCACGGTTGACTACAAGCTTTGAAACGAGAAAGTCGAGCTCACAGCAGTGGAATGAAAATGACTGCTTTGAACTTAGCAGTCAGAGTCTCTTTTGTGTTATCAAATGCCTCGTCAATAAACCTAATTATCTTATTTTCCACGTCGTGTGACATTTGCCCGGGTGCAGACTTTTAATTCGTTGGGGGAGTGGACCAGCTCAGTATGTGAATTCAATATGGTGTGGACCAGTGGCTCCTGACTAAGTCACTCACCGAAAGGTACTACCACTCCCTTATTGGTTTTTGACTCTTGATTAAACAACGACCTAACCGCCGAGCTTTTAAAATTTTATTTTATGATTATTATTATTATTTTATTTTTTTTTTCAATTTCCTTATTCATTTCCTTTTTCAATTACTTATTTTTATTTAATTGAAACTAATTTCTGGATTATTAACATTATCAATTATTTATATATTTTTAATTATTTATAATTCTCTTCTTTCATTCTATGGACGTTACTCCCCTACCAACCCCATATCTAAGGAATAGTTCATTTCTATTTGTCCCTACCCGATAGTCTATAGGCACTATCGAACTGGCACAGGCATGGTGTTGAATCAGAGCATGAGTGTTGTTATCCTCCCAATCCATCCCGTGCTACATAAACACTGGCCCTACAGTCCTTTCACCATTAGCCAATAATTCAGCCTTAGTGAATAGTCTTTCTAAAAATATGTTGTTCCTCCACAAAAACGATCCTATGGGAGGCAGTTCCAAATTTGCCACATAGGCTGCTCTTCTTTTATGGAGAGGTGCTGCAGTTCTCAAATCTAATTGAAACACTTCACTCCTCCACCTATCTTCCCCCGGCAATGGCTTCATAAATTCTCCCCAATAGTTTTTATTGCTTCTCTTTTCCATTCTCAATGTTAATTCATCTTGAAATTTCCTGTCTGCCCATTTCCTCTCTCCCACGGCAGGCAGCATCATGTCCTGAATGCAAATTCTCAAAAATTGAGAGAGAAAATATCTTGGAATAATAATTTATTCTCTTATTTTATTTTTAATTAAAAAAAAAAATAATAATTTCTTGATTATTTAAGTTATCAATTATTCTTATACTTTTTCTAGAACATTTCTTTAAAATCTTCTATGACGTAGTCATGCTTCATTCATAATGGTTGGGTAGATTGCCTTTAATGGGTCTCTTTCCAAGTCCTTCCGTTCAACCACATTGTTTCCTCCCCTTAATTGTACTGATTGTAATTTTACAATTATACTATTGTACGCATTTCTATGTGTAAACGACATTTCAAGAACACGACAACTGTTTCCTCTCACTGAGTGGACTCCATCATCCAGTGAGTGATTTAGTTTAAAGAATTTTGAGAGGCATCATTATCATTACCGGCAAATCTTCTGTAATTAGTTGCTCGCCCCCTCCTATAATTATTGCGTGGTTTGTCACAGTCTCTGATAAGGTGATGCGGACTATTGCAGTTATAGCATCTTCTATGATCTCTTCTTTCAACTTCTGCAACCAATCTATTAGGTGCTCTTCCTTGTTGATTATCCTGATTATTATTTCTCAACCAACCATTTCTTTTAGTCCTAACGTGACTCGTATCCATCGGCTCAACATGTCTATTTTCTACTCCACCCTGACGACCTACTCTCAGTTGAAATCTCTTCTCAACATTTTGATCCTTCATGGCAATAGTTATGCATTCAGCTAAGGTCCGCGGTTCTTCCCTAATGATTCTGTATTTAGTTCTCTGGCTTACAACCCATCTGTAAAGTACATTATCAGCTGTTTTTCAACAATTTGTCTAGCCTCTGGTTGTCTAGTGTCGGCTTGTCTGTATGCATCGACTGCCAGTCCATATAATCTTTCAGCAAAATACTGATAGGTTCACCTAATTTTTGTTTGATTGTACGCAAGAGAACATGGGCGTGTTCACTCTCAGTAACCTGCGTAAAATTTGCCGTTACCTCACTCTGCAATTCCTCAAATGTAATTAGCAAAAATGATCATTGAGAAGTAAAATGTACATCGTATTAGAAAAAGTGTTAGCACTTCTCCTAAAAACGACATATCGGGAAATACGACTCACTATAGATATGACAGCTCACTCCTTTTGTTTTCTATTCATTCAGTAATTTATTGGTCATCTGTGTCTGAAATTTCAATTGTATCACTGTCGGACGAGACGACTTCAATAACTTCGGGAACTGCTGGTGACGGTCGTTGGGTGTCTATAGAGCCTGAAATACGATGATTCATTTTGAAAATGGGATCCGTGTACCGATAGGTAAGAAACATAAAGGATGTCAAATAATACAGGATACCAAAATTTGCCGTTACCTCACTCTGCAATTCCTCAAATGTAATTTGTGGATTAGACTCCTTTCTTCTATGCAAAAAGTCACTAACAGGTCCTCTCGCTGTTAACATCATTACCCTTATCTTCTTTCCATCATCTAACTCATTCAACGTAGCATTCTTAGAAATTGAGCTCTCAGTTGAAATCTCTTCTCAACATTTTGATCCTTCATGGCAATAGTTATGCATTCAGCTAAGGTCCGCGGTTCTTCCCTAATGATTCTGTATTTAGTTCTCTGGCTTAACAACCCATCTGTAAAGTACATTATCAGCTGTTTTTCAACAATTTGCCTAGCCTCTGGTTGTCTAGTGTCGGCTTGTCTGTATGCATCGGCTACCAGTCCATATAATCTTTCAGCAAAAATACTGATAGGTTCACCTAATTTTTGTTTGATTGTACGCAAGAGAACATGGGCGTGTTCACTCTCAGTAACCTGCGTAAAATTTGCCGTTACCTCACTCTGCAATTCCTCAAATGTAATTAGCAAAAATGATCATTGAGAAGTAAAATGTACATCGTATTAGAAAAGTGTTAGCACTTCTCCTAAAAACGACATATCGGGAAATACGACTCACTATAGATATGACAGCTCACTCCTTTTGTTTTCTATTCATTCAGTAATTTATTGGTCATCTGTGTCTGAAATTTCATTTGTATCACTGTCGGACGAGACGACTTCAATAACTTCGGGAACTGCTGGTGACGGTCGTTGGGTGTCTATAGAGCCTGAAATACGATGATTCATTTTGAAAAAGGGATCCGTGTACCGATAGGTAAGAAACATAAAGGATGTCAAATAATACAGGATACCAAAATTTGCCGTTACCTCACTCTGCAATTCTTCAAATGTAATTTGTGGATTAGACTCCTTTCTTCTATGCAAAAAGTCACTAACAGGTCCTCTCGCTGTTAACATCATTACCCTTATCTTCTTTCCATCATCTAACTCATTCAACGTAGCATTCTTAGAAATTGAGCTCTCAGTTGAAATCTCTTCTCAACATTTTGATCCTTCATGGCAATAGTTATGCATTCAGCTAAGGTCCGCGGTTCTTCCCTAATGATTCTGTATTTAGTTCTCTGGCTTAACAACCCATTTGTAAAGTACATTATCAGCTGTTTTTCAACAATTTGCCTAGCCTCTGGTTGTCTAGTGTCGGCTTGTCTGTATGCATCGACTCCAGTCCATATAATCTTTCAGCAAAAATACTGATAGGTTCACCTAATTTTTGTTTGATTGTACGCAAGAGAACATGGGCGTGTTCACTCTCAGTAACCTGCGTAAAATTTGCCGTTACCTCACTCTGCAATTCCTCAAATGTAATTAGCAAAAATGATCATTGAGAAGTAAAATGTACATCGTATTAGAAAAAGTGTTAGCACTTCTCCTAAAAACGACATATCGGGAAATACGACTCACTATAGATATGACAGCTCACTCCTTTTGTTTTCTATTCATTCAGTAATTTATTGGTCATCTGTGTCTGAAATTTCATTTGTATCACTGTCGGACGAGACGACTTCAATAACTTCGGGAACTGCTGGTGACGGTCGTTGGGTGTCTATAGAGCCTGAAATACGATGATTCATTTTGAAAAAGGGATCCGTGTACCGATAGGTAAGAAACATAAAGGATGTCAAATAATACAGGATACCAAAATTTGCCGTTACCTCACTCTGCAATTCTCAAATGTAATTTGTGGATTAGACTCCTTTCTTCTATGCAAAAGTCACTAACAGGTCCTCTCGCTGTTAACATCATTACCCTTATCTTCTTTCATCATCTAACTCATTCAACGTAGCATTCTTAGAAATTGAGCTCTCAGTTGAAATCTCTTCTCAACATTTTGATCCTTCATGGCAATAGTTATGCATTCAGCTAAGGTCCGCGGTTCTTCCCTAATGATTCTGTATTTAGTTCTCTGGCTTAACAACCCATCTGTAAAGTACATTATCAGCTGTTTTTCAACAATTTGCCTAGCCTCTGGTTGTCTAGTGTCGGCTTGTCTGTATGCATCGGACTGCCAGTCCATATAATCTTTCAGCAAAAATACTGATAGGTTCACCTAATTTTTGTTTGATTGTACGCAAGAGAACATGGGCGTGTTCACTCTCAGTAACCTGCGTAAAATTTGCCGTTACCTCACTCTGCAATTCCTCAAATGTAATTAGCAAAAATGATCATTGAGAAGTAAAATGTACATCGTATTAGAAAAAGTGTTAGCACTTCTCCTAAAAACGACATATCGGGAAATACGACTCACTATAGATATGACAGCTCACTCCTTTTGTTTTCTATTCATTCAGTAATTTATTGGTCATCTGTGTCTGAAATTTCATATTGTATCACTGTCGGACGAGACGACTTCAATAACTTCGGGAACTGCTGGTGACGGTCGTTGGGTGTCTATAGAGCCTGAAATACGATGATTCATTTTGAAAAAGGGATCCGTGTACCGATAGGTAAGAAACATAAAGGATGTCAAATAATACAGGATACCAAAATTTGCCGTTACCTCACTCTGCAATTCCTCAAATGTAATTTGTGGATTAGACTCCTTTCTTCTATGCAAAAAGTCACTAACAGGTCCTCTCGCTGTTAACATCATTACCCTTATCTTCTTTCCATCATCTAACTCATTCAACGTAGCATTCTTAGAAATTGAGCTCTCAGTTGAAATCTCTTCTCAACATTTTGATCCTTCATGGCAATAGTTATGCATTCAGCTAAGGTCCGCGGTTCTTCCCTAATGATTCTGTATTTAGTTCTCTGGCTTAACAACCCATCTGTAAAGTACATTATCAGCTGTTTTTCAACAATTTGCCTAGCCTCTGGTTGTCTAGTGTCGGCTTGTCTGTATGCATCGGCTGCCAGTCCATATAATCTTTCAGCAAAAATACTGATAGGTTCACCTAATTTTTGTTTGATTGTACGCAAGAGAACATGGGCGTGTTCACTCTCAGTAACCTGCGTAAAATTTGCCGTTACCTCACTCTGCAATTCCTCAAATGTAATTAGCAAAAATGATCATTGAGAAGTAAAATGTACATCGTATTAGAAAAAGTGTTAGCACTTCTCCTAAAAACGACATATCGGAATACGACTCACTATAGATTGACAGCTCACTCCTTTTGTTTTCTATTCATTCAGTAATTTATTGGTCATCTGTGTCTGAAATTTCAATTGTATCACTGCGGACGAGACGACTTCAATAACTTGGGAACTGCTGGTGACGGTCGTTGGGTGTCTATAGAGCCTGAAATACGATGATTCATTTTGAAAAAGGGATCCGTGTACGATAGGTAAGAAACATAAAGGATGTCAATAATACAGGTACCAAATTTGCGTTACCTCACTCTGCATTCTAATGTATTTGTGGATTAGACTCCTTCTTCTATGCAAAAGTCACTAAAGGTCTCTCGCTGTTAACATCATTCCCTTTCTTCTTTCCTCATCTAACTCTTACGTGCATTCTTAGAAATTGGCTCTCAGTTGAAATCTCTTCTCAACATTGATCCTTCTGGCAATAGTTTGCATTCAGCTAAGGTCCGGGTTCTTCCCTAATGATTCGTATTTAGTTCTCTGGCTTAACAACCCATTGTAAATACATTATCAGCTGTTTTCACAATTTGCCTGCTCTGTTGTCTAGTGTGGTTGTCTGTAGCATCGCTGCAGTCCTATAATCTTTCAGCAAAAATCTGATAGGTTCACCTATTTTTGTTGATTGTACGCAAGAGACATGGCGTGTTCACTCTCAGTAACCTGCGTAAAATTGCGTTACCTACTCTGCAATTCCTCAAATGTAATTAGCAAAAATGATCATGGAAGTAAATGTACTCGTATAGAAAAAGTGTAGCACTTTAAAAACGACTATCGGGAAATACGACTCACTATAGATATGACAGTCACTCCTTTTGTTTTTATTCATTCAGTATTTATTGGTCATCTGTGTCTGAAATTTCATTGTATCACTGTGGACGAGACGACTTCAATAACTTCGGGAATGCTGGTGACGGTCGTTGGGTGTCTATAGAGTGAAATCGATGATTCATTTGAAAAGGGTCGTGTACGATAGGTAAGAACATAAAGGATGTCATATCAGGATACAAATTGCGTTCCTCACCTGCAATTCTCAAATGTATTTGGGTGTCTTTTCTAGCAAAGTCATACAGGTTCTCGGTAATCATACCTTATTTTTTCATATCACATCAACGTGATTAGAATTGAGCTTCAGTTGAATCTCTTCCAACATTTTACTCATGGCATAGTTATGCATCAGCTAAGTGGTTCTTCCCTAATGTTCTGTATTAGTTTCGCTTAAACCATCGTAAAGTATTACGTGTTTAAAATTGCTGCTTGGTTGGGCTGCCAGTCCATATAATCTTTCAGCAAAAATACTGATAGGTTCACCTAATTTTTGTTTGATTGTACGCAAGAGAACATGGGCGTGTTCACTCTCAGTAACCTGCGTAAAATTTGCCGTTACCTCACTCTGCAATTCCTCAAATGTAATTAGCAAAAATGATCATTGAGAAGTAAAATGTACATCGTATTAGAAAAAGTGTTAGCACTTCTCCTAAAAACGACATATCGGGAAATACGACTCACTATAGATATGACAGCTCACTCCTTTTGTTTTCTATTCATTCAGTAATTTATTGGTCATCTGTGTCTGAAATTTCAATTGTATCACTGTCGGACGAGACGACTTCAATAACTTCGGGAACTGCTGGTGACGGTCGTTGGGTGTCTATAGAGCCTGAAATACGATGATTCATTTTGAAAAAGGGATCCGTGTACCGATAGGTAAGAAACATAAAGGATGTCAAATAATACAGGATACCAAAATTTGCCGTTACCTCACTCTGCAATTCCTCAAATGTAATTTGTGGATTAGACTCCTTTCTTCTATGCAAAAAGTCACTAACAGGTCCTCTCGCTGTTAACATCATTACCCTTATCTTCTTTCCATCATCTAACTCATTCAACGTAGCATTCTTAGAAATTGAGCTCTCAGTTGAAATCTCTTCTCAACATTTTGATCCTTCATGGCAATAGTTATGCATTCAGCTAAGGTCCGCGGTTCTTCCCTAATGATTCTGTATTTAGTTCTCTGGCTTAACAACCCATCTGTAAAGTACATTATCAGCTGTTTTTCAACAATTTGCCTAGCCTCTGGTTGTCTAGTGTCGGCTTGTCCTTATGCATCGGCCGCCAGTCCATATAATCTTTCAGCAAAAATACTGATAGGTTCACCTAATTTTTGTTTGATTGTACGCAAGAGAACATGGGCGTGTTCACTCTCAGTAACCTGCGTAAAATTTGCCGTTACCTCACTCTGCAATTCCTCAAATGTAATTTGTGGATTAGACTCCTTTCTTCTATGCAAAAAGTCACTAACAGGTCCTCTCGCTGTTAACATCATTACCCTTATCTTCTTTCCATCATCTAACTCATTCAATGTAGCATACTTAGAAATTGAGCGCATCCATTCCTTAAATTTATTCGGATCTCCATAGAAAGGTTCGATAAGAGAACCAATTGCACTGTTGGCAAAAATATTTCTAAAGATTACTTAATGCTCTTATATCTTGGGTCTGTGGCCCTAATATGCATTTCAATCAATAATTAAATGAAGATTTAAGTTTTATGGCCACAATATAAAATTTATTGACTATTTTGATAACATGCCAAATTGGGGTGACTTTGCAACAACTCAAGTAAAGTGTCATAACATCTCAATACAAAAGACATTAACTAAAAGAACAATCCAAGATAACTTCTTAAACAGAGTACAAGGCAGGCTCCACACAATGTATCTTATGAAAGGTCCTGAAAAACATTTCTACATCTAGCTTTCTTAGTGACACTGGGCTGCCACTCATCCTCACTGCTGACGACTTCACTATCACTGGATTCACTTGCAGAATCACTAAGAACTGGTGTCTGAGTCTGACTTTGCAATTTCCTTCTGTCAGATGAACTGGAGGATGTGGATCCATGAGCAGAGTCAGTGCTGGTCATAGATGATGAGGTACCGGTAGCATCAGGAAGTGCAGAGGGGTTGAGCTAGAGGATGATGAAGATGTGGAGGCTAAGTCCTGGCCAGAGATGGATTTGCCTGGTTCCACTAACAGCCTTTTCCGTGCTGTTCTCTGTTTTTGGTTGCCCCCTGGGTTGTACTTGAATTGCTGAAGGTACTCCAGCAGAGCAGGTGAAAGTTGAGCTGTTCTGGTTCTCTCTGTTGTCCCACCAGCTCGAGGAAACTTCCTCAACACGACGTCCATGTTGAAAGGGGCGATTCCACAAGCCCTAAACCCAGCCTTGAGGTTTGCAGGGATCCTTATCCCCATTCTCTCCATAAGCTTTGACAGCAGGCGAGGGAACAGAGCTTTGTCAAGGGATGTAGAAGAGGGTCGTTGCATCTTGTGTTCTTTCATAATTTGCTTCCATTCTCTCTTCATTGGACCAGGAAGAGGGAGTTCCACAGGGTAGCATTCTGTCTCCCATTCTGTTTGAGATTAAAATAAACTCAATAGTGAATGCAATGAGACAGAATGTTGACTGTTCCTTATATGTTGATGACTTTCTTGTATGCTATCGAAGTAAATCGAGTATGGACACCATTGAGAGACAGTTACAACTCCAACTAAACAAACTGTCGGAGTGGGCAAATCTCAATAGTTTCTCCTTCTCCCCATCAAAAACAGTAGCTGTCCACTTCTGCCGAAAACGCACCTGCATTAGACAGCCTGACCTTTATCTCAACAATTCCAGAATTGAGGTAAAGGACGAAGCCCGATTCCTGGGTTTGATCTTTGATAGGAAACTAAATTTCCTCGCCCATATCAAAGATCTCAGACTGCGATGCATGAAAGCAATGAGAATAATGAGAGTTCTGTCGAGCATGGAATGGGGTTCGGACACAAACACTCTTCTAAAGATATACCGAACCCTTATTCGATCAAAACTGGACTACGCATCTTTTGTATACGGCTCTGCAAAACCATCCTACTTAGGCATGCTGGACCCAATTCATCATCAGGGACTGCGCTTGGCACTCGGGGCTTTCCGCACTTCTCCAGTGGCAAGCCTTTATGCTGAGGCAGATGAGCCACCTCTCCATCTCAAGAGGAAAAAACTGGCTCTCCAGTATGTTACTAAGGTCACATCGCTGCACGACAACCCAGCACACAAACATGTACACTACACGGATAGGACACTAGAAGAAAAATTTCGTAAGCACCCAAAAATGACACCACCATTAGGTTGCAGAATAAAAAAAGACATCGCAGACATGAACATCAGTCTAGATAGGATACATCCATACGTCCAGGCAAAGACACCACCATGGTCCATACATAGACCAAACATAAATTTGGACCTAACAAAACTGGAAAAATCACAAACAGACCCACATATTTACAAACAGACACTAAAAGCAATATTACAAACATACAAAAACCATACTCACATATTTACGGATGGTTCAAAGAGCGCAGATGCAGTAGGATGTGCCTATCACTCATCGGAAGGCACAGGATCACTTCGCCTGGATAGAAATGTTTCGATCTTTACAGCGGAATCGAGAGCAATCCTAAATGCTCTCCGTTTGGCTGAGAGATCGAATAAAAATAAATTCTTGATCTTGTCTGACTCGCTGTCCGTACTTAAGGGGATCTCAAATTTTTATTGCACCGATCCAAGACTCATAAGTATCTTGGAAGGTGCAAATAAATTATTTATTAAGAAAAAGAAAGTTTGTTTTCTCTGGGTACCTAGTCATGTGGGTATCCAGGGGAACGAAGAAGCGGATCGACTGGCAAAAGAGGCGGTGAACCAAGAATTACAAGAGGGCAGTAAAATCCCACACGCTGATTTAAAGATCAATATAAAAAAACATGTCCGAAAGGAATGGGAACGATCCTGGAGTCGAGATGTACATAACAAATTAAAACAAATTAAAAGTGACCTCGGCCCCAGACCCAACTCGGGGCTAAAAAGAAGAGACGAGGTAAAAATAACTCGACTCCGGATCGGACATACTGCCCTCACTCACCGTTTCCTTCTGGAGAGGGATGAAAAACCCCTCTGCAGAAGATGTAACTGTGACCTGACAGTTCAACACATTTTAATTGAATGTACAGAATTAGAACAGATAAGGTCACAACATTATGATAACAGAGACTTGAAGTCTCTGTTCCAGTCGGTCGATCCGCTTACAATTTTAAAGTATCTGCAGGAATGTGAACTCCTGCAGAAATTGTAAATAGATATTTTTACTTAACAAACATGTAACTATTATGATTTTATAAAGATTTTATTACAACAGTACACGTTTTGATCAGCTGTGGCCCCTCGGGGCCGATAAAAGATTGATGAAAGACAGAAACGGGCGCTTAAATGACCTAAATAGTGTCGAAAGCGCCGTTAAATACCTAAAAACAAACAAACAAACATCTTCATTGGACCGAAAAAACTGACATCAAGGGGCTGGCATTTATCAGTACTGTTTGGGGGTAAGAGAACAAAGCGGATATCAAGTTGTTGGCACTTTGAGATGACCGCCTCACTGAGGTGTGAGCTTAAATTGTCACCTATCATAAGTTTGGGTCCTTCCCGTCTCCGAGCCCAGGGTACGATTATGACGGAGAACCATTCCTCAAAGCATGCGGCATCAAACCAACCGCTTTTGCTTCGGGCAAACCTTGTCCCCGTGGGACCTCCTTGTCGCCATGAGTCGTAGAGGTGAGCGGCTTTGTATACAACAAAGGGGGGCAACAATTCCCCCTCTGCTGTTCCCGAAAACATTATTGATATATTTCCTTTGGAATGGTTGATAACCCTTTCGGGATACTTAACTCCTCTCCTGAAGATACACTTTGTTACTCCCGGGTCATCGGCTAAATTTGTCTCATCATAATTCACAATATTACCAGTAGGAACACCCTCCAGGGACCCTTTCAAGTTTGAAAAGTACTTCTCCACGTTCTCTGGTTGTACTTGAGCCCTCGAGCGTTTGATGTTTTGGCACATACGATTGGTTAAAATGTCATTTCGTTTCAGAAAACCCCTCACCCAGTCATCCCCAGGAACATTATTTTTGAACACGGTGATTTTTTGCTGTGTGCGATTTAGGTACCCTGAAACCACAAGCTTGACATCTCTGTGTTCCAAGGGCATGCCAAATTCAGAACAGATGAGAAGGCAGTTCACAAGTTCATCTTCCACTTCCTTCCTCAAGGCTGTCTGTCCACCACACAAATTCTGGTGAAGGCCCTTCACCTTGTTCCACAGCGTTCGAAATGGGATTCCGCATCGTTCTGCCACCTTCTTCACACTGTCACTCTTACAATCTTTTATTGCTTGGAGAAGAGTCTGTTCGTCATAATCTCTGTAGCGCCTGGCTCCAGGCTTTTTAGCATACTTTCTCGGCATTGTGGTTCTGGTGAGAAAATTCTGTGAAAAGAAGAAAATGACCCAAAAAAAGGTTAGATCTAGATATCTAGAACTAGGCATTTCATATAATATTAGCCTCTATATTATTCTTAAAACCTTTAAACCTAAAGAAAATCATATCTTTAATTTCAATAAGATATAAGAAACTCACAATCTCCCTTAATTCACATAATACTGCTGCTAAACAAACAAAGTGTGCACCCACTAATATTATTATTGGGTGGGGTGACTTTGCAACACTCAGATCTAGAAGCTGGGGTGACTTTGCATCAAGCCATTGTAAACAGACAGACAATGAATCATTACTGGGAGCCTAATTGGGAAATGTTAAAGTATTTTGCACTATAAATCAATAGATTATAAAGCTTAAGTCTTAATTTGAGAGTATGAACCAAATAAAGTTTGCACTCACCTGAATTGAGGACGAAATAGGGCTGTTAATTCACCAACCACAAAAACAGGCTTGTCCACCATTGACATTGAAGCAGGAAAGGAAATTGAAAGGCCAAATGTATTTCCTTCACAGAAGAGCTACATTGGAAGCCTTATGAACTCTTCCACTTCGTCCATAAGCACATTCACTTTTTTAATGAAAATGTTGCAAAGTCACCCCAGCATGCAAAGTCACCCCGTTCTACGGTACTGACTGGGTGGGATTCCTACCTCCCATAGCGGGCAGGGAGGTACATACTGTGTCTTCTATCCCCTTATACTGTTTTCCAACATGCTTTCTATCTTTGTCTTGGAATGAAATTACTTGGTTTTTACCTGGCCCTAGTCGGAGTCCTGGCTGGGAGGGAAACAGTCGAATGCATAGTTATTGTTTTGGGAGATGATATTTTTTTCCTTGTAAATCATCTCTCTGTTATGTATTATTGTATGTGTTATTTTTAATGTATAATGCAAGTATTTGAGTGTGTTCCTCTTTGTTGGATTTTGTGCTTGTGTCCGGATGAGACTTATAGGTGATCTCAAACTAAGTACATTGGTGGTATGCTCTTGGAATTTACATCTGATCCCTATTTGTTCCCAGTTCCCCTTTGTCTTACTTTCTCTTGAGTGCTTTAACTGTAATTCTAGAACTTTTTACTATCCCATTTTCTTCCTTTTTACTGGCGCTGATATAACCTAAATGTGCTGCAAGCGCCGTAAAACCCTTAAAAACAACAAACAAACAATACTATTGATGTCCCCCATCTCCATCCTTTTAGCCAATAAAAAAATATATCTGTGTGTAGTCGCAAAGAAGAAAATCTTTACACAGTAACGCTGGGTATTCCTCTTAGTTGGGACCTGTGCGTGTGTCTGGATGAGATTTTTAGGTGATCTCAAACTAAGTACTTTGACAGTGTGCTCTTGGAATCTACATCTGTTCCCTATTTGAACCAATTCCCTTTGTCTCATCTTTTCTTTTGTGCATTTATTGTAATTCTAGAACTTTTTACTATCCCATTTTCTTCCTTTTTACTGGCGCTGATAGGACCTTAGTGTGTTGCAAGTGCCGTAAAACCCTTAAAAACAAAAACAAAACAAATCTTTAAAAGGCAGAATTTACGTAAAGGAATCTTTTAAAAAGTTGGAAGCTTTCTCTATTGGGACCTTGGTGAAACAAAATACAGGGTGTCCCTAAAGTCTTTCCCTGATTTCAAAGACTTATTATTCTTAAAGATACTTATAGATATTTACATCTGGATTTCACCATCTTCTAGGGAGAAAAGCCCATGTATTCGTATGTTGTGCCCATGTATTCGTATTATATAATCAATGTCGTTTTCATTTTGAATGTTTTTTCTTGATTATTATCAAATAAAACGTTTTATCACCATGTTTTCCAATAAAATTATTTCTCAGCGTTCATTACTGAGTTTGTACTTTTCTCACTCACAAGTTCACCCTGGACACACGAACTGCATTCCGCGCACGAAAACATTTTCAAAGCACTACTACTACTATGTATATGCAGTATGCTGGTCGAGTGGAAACAGGGAAAAAAATGACTTTTACCCACTAGAGCCATAGCAAAACATAGAACCCCCATTATATCAGCCGAAACTCGATAGTATGAAGTAAATGAAATAGTAAAGATAGTATGAAGTTGACGTCTCTCAGGTCTTTGTTATTGCTTTTTGCCATCCGTGTTTATGAGTAATTCTCACTAAACTGTATTAACCAGACTATAAACATTCAATGTTACAGTTACATATAGTTTTGTGTGTTGGTCTGTTATATTTCCAGATGGCAATGTTGTGAGCTTCTTAGCCAAGCGCATACTATCTATAGAACAACGTGGACACTATTCATTCCCTGTGTCTTCATCTCTATTTTCACCGAACTTTTTTTTTGTTTTTTTTTTTGTTTTAGAGGGGGGTAGGGCACGATAGGCACGAGTTCTAATTGGCTATGACGAGAGCTTCCCAAAGCGCATTATTATTAGGCTAGCACTATTCAGTATCTGATACTGAATAGCGGTTTTGTACTATTCAGTATCTGACACTGAATTAATAGTGGTTTTGCACTATAATACGGTGTTTTTTCTCTCCGAAACCTGACAAAGTTATGGGAAGAGGGCAGCTGTGGGAGTGAATCTGGGACTCAGAGAAGTGTACACCTGTGGGGAGTGAACCTGGGACTGGGTTTCGTAATAAAAAGCAATTACTTTTTTGGGAAACCCGACGATACCTGGCAATATCCGACAAAGTTATGGGAGGTAGGCAGCAGCGTATGTGTGTGTGTGTGTGTGTAAGGGGGGGGGGGGGAGAGGAGGGGATGAACCTGAGATTCAGTGAAGTGTACACCAGTGGGGAGTGAACCTGGGACTCTGGGTTTTGTAAAACAGCAATAACAAAATGGGGGGGGGGCTTACTTTTTTTACGAAACCCGACAAAGTTGTGGAAAGTAGGCAAAGCGTGGGGACTGAACCTGAGATAGTGAAGTGTACACCAGTGGGGAATAAACCTGAGACTATGGTTTTCGGCGGGTTTCAGCTAATTTCATATAAAAGCAATTACTTTTTTACGAAACCCGACGAGACCTGGCAATATCCGAGAAAGTTATGGGTAGTAGGCAACAGTGGGGAGTGAACCTGAGATTCGGGGAAGTGTACACCTGTGGGGAGTGAACCTGGGTCTGGGTTTCTGCGGGTTTTGTAAAAAAAAAAAAAAAGCAATTACTTTTTGTTTACGAAATGCGCCAAATTCCAACAAAATGGGGCAAAGTTATCGAAAGTAGGCAAATAATGGGGAGTGAACCTGAGACTAAGGGAAGTGTACACCAGTGGGGAGTGAACCTGAGACTCTGGTTTTTGGCGGGTTTCAGCGAGTTTCACATAAAAGCAATTACTTTTTTACGAAACCCGACGAAACCTGGCAATATCCGACAAAGTTATTGAAGTAGGCAACAGTGGGGAGTGAACCTGAGATTCATGGAAATATACACCAGTGAGGAGTGAACCTGAGACTCTGGTTTTCAGCGCGTTTCAGCGAGTTTCATATAAAAGCAATTGCTTTTTACAAAACCTGGCAATATCCGACAAAGTTGTGGGAAGTAGGCAACAGTGGGGAGTGAACCTGAGACTCAGGGAAGTGTACACCAGTGGGGAGTGAACCTGAGACTATGGTTTTCTGCAGGTTTCATCGAGTTTCACATAAAAGCAATTACCTTTTTACGAAACCCGGCAATATCCGACAAAGTTATGGGAAGTAGGCAACAATGGGGGGTTAACTTGAGTTTCATGGAAGTGCACACCAGTAGGGAGTGAACCTGAGACTCTGGTTTTAGGCGGGTTTCAGCGAGTCTCATATAAAAGCAATTTCTTTTTTACAAAACCCGACGAAACCTGGCAATATCCGACAAAGTTATTGAAGTAGGCAACAGTGGGGGGTGATCCTGAGATTCAGGGAAGTGTACACTGTGGGGAGTGAACCTGGGACTCTGGATTTTGTAAAAAAGCAATACCAAGGGGGAGGGGGAATTACTTTTTTATGAAACCCGCCAAAACCCGACAAAGTTATGGGAAGCAGGCAGCAATGGGGAGTGAATCTGGGATTCGGACACCGATGAGGATTGAACCTGGGACTGCGAGAGGCTGATACCAGTGGACAGTGAGCTCAGAATGCACTTTTATTTCGAAACCTACCGAAATAGTCAAAAGTTATGGGAAGTGGGCACCATTGGGCAATGAACCGGGACTCAGGGAAGTGTACACCGGTTGGGAGTGAACCTGCGACTGTGAGAAGAGGATAACAGTGGAAATGAACCTGGGACTATGGAAGATGGATACCAGTGGGAAATGAAGCCGGACTATGGGAGTTGGGTAACAGACGAGAATGAAGCAATTACTTTTTTTTACAAAACCCGCCAAAAACCCGTCGAAAAATCATAGACTAAGGTTTACTCCCCAATAGTGCACACTTCCCTGAGTCTCGGGTTCACTCCCCCACTGTTGCCTACTTTCTTTCCATAACTTTGTCGGATATTGTCGGGTTTTGTAAAAAAAAGTAATTGCTTTTTTTTTACAAAACCCAGTCCCAGGTTCACCCACTGCTGCCTACCTCCCATAACTTTGTCGGGTTGAGGCGTGTTTCGTAAAAAAAAGAAACACCCCTAAAAATACCACGTGTATTCAGTAAATAGATGTCAATTGTAGTCTAATATTCAGTATCTATTTAAATTATTATTATTATTATATTATATATTATTATATTATTATTATTATTATTATTTATTTTATTTATTATTATTATTATTATGTTATTTTATTATTATTATATTATTATTTTATTATTATTATTATTAATATTATTATTTTATTATTATTATTATTATTATTATATTATTATTATTATCACGTAAATTTTAATATAATACGGCAATTAATTCACGGAAGTACATCGCTCAATTAAAAATGGCAGAAAGTCTGGCTACATATTTATAATGAATCGGGTTTGTCTTAGATGACAAAAAAAAAACAACAAAACAAACAAACAAACAACAACAACAAATGAGACAAACAGAAAAAAAGCAAGATTTTAAAAAGTAATAAACAATAGAAGAGCACATCAATGAGATACAACAACGAGATTATAACACATAAAAGATATTCGTAATAAATCGATAACTGATTCAATTACTCCAACTATTTGATTAAAAAAAATAAATAATCATAATCATAATAATGATGATGATGATGACGATTACAACAACAACAACAATAATAATAATAGTAAGTAAGTAGAAATAATAATAATGATAATAATAATAATAATAATAATAATAAATAATAATAATAATAATAATAATAATAATAATAATAATAATAATAATAATAAAATAACAATGTATAATATCAACATTAAAGTATATTACAAGCAAATAAAATTACTAAAACAAAATTTTTAAAAATATCAATAAACAGAAGGAATTTTAATAATATTGGTGGGGAAAAAAAAAAGTTGTCACTGCCGGGACTGGAACTCTCGAAACAGCTTATATCCACCAAGCCATGGTGTCACTGAACATTAAGTGACGTTTAATCATGTCTATTTAGACATTTAAAAATGTATTTGAATGCCACTCTTACTTTGATATTTTGAACCAGGGCTGGCGAGTCGGAGTCGGAGTCGGTAGGAGTCGGTTGTTTGAGGGTGGAGTCGGAGTCGGAGTCGGTTTTAGAAGTCCCGACTCCGACTCCTTACCACTTTCAGACATTGCATTTTTATGTGTGTGTCTTTTTTACGAAACCTGCCGAAACCCTGCGAAACCCGACGAATCCCGACAAAGTTATGGGAAGTAGGTGGCAGTGGGGAGTAAACCTAGAACTCAGGGAAGTGTGCACCATTGGGGAGTGAACCTGGGACTGGGTTTCGGCGGGTTTCGTAAAAAAGAACTAGTGCTTTTTTACGAAACCAGCCGAAACCCGACCATATCCAGCAAAGTTATGGGAAGTAGACAACTGTGGGGAGTGAACCCGAGACTCAGGGAAGTGTACACCAGTCGGGAGTGAACCTGTCTAAGGTTATTTGCCGGTTTCGGCGGTACGAAACCCGCCGAAACCCGACAATATCCGGCAAAGTTATCGGAGTTTGGCAACAGTGGGGGGTGATCCTGGGAGTCAGGGAATTGCACACCAGTGGGGAGTTAACCTGGGACTGTGGGAGATGGATAACTGTGGGTATCCGAGCCGAACTATAGGAGTTTGGTACCAGAGGAGAATGAACCTGACACTATAGAAGGTGGGCGCCAGTGGGGAGTGAACCTGGGACTATGTAAACAGGATATCAGTGGGAAATAAACCTGGGACTAAAGGGAGATGGATACCATTGAAAGTTGAAGCCGGATATGAGAGCATGGTACCAGAGGAGAATGAACCTGACACTATAGGAGGTGGGCGCCAGTGGGGAGTGAACCTGGGACTATGTAAACAGGATATTAGTGGAAAATAAACCTGGGACTAAAGGGAGATGGATACCATTGAAAGTTGAAGCCGGATATGAGTTTGGTACAAGAGGAGAATGAACCTGACACAATAGGAGGTGGGCGCCAGTGGGGAGTGAACCTGGGACTATGTAAACAGGATATCAGTGGGAAATAAACCTGGGACTAAAGGGAGATGGATACCATTGAAAGTTGAAGCCGGATATGAGAGCTTGGTACCAGAGGAGAATGAACCTGACACTATACGGGGTGGGCGCCAGTGGGGAGTGAACCTGGGACTATGTAAACAGGATATCATTGGGAAATAAACCTTGGACTAAAGGGACATGGATACCATTGAAAGTTGAAGCCGAATATGAAAGTATGGTACCAGAATGAACCTGACACAATAGGAGGTGGGCGCCAGTGGAGAATGAACCTGGAACTCAGGGAATTGCACACCAGTGGAGAGTTACCCTGGGAATATGTATAAAGGATATCAGTAGGAAATAAATCTGGGACTAAAGGGAGATGGATACCATTGGGAGTTGAAGCCGGATTTATTTCCCACTGATATCCTTTTTTAGATATTCACAGGTTAACTCCCCACTGGTGTGCAATTCCCTGATTCCCAAGTTCACTCCCCACTGGCGCCCACCTTCTATAGTGTCAGGTTCATTCTCCTCTGGTACCCAACTCCTATAGTTCGGCTCGGATACCCACAGTTATACATCTCCCACAGTCCGAGGTTAACTCCCAATTGGTGTGCACTTCCCTGAGTCCCAGGTTCACTCCACACTGGCGCCCATCTCCTATAGTGTCAGGTTCATTCTCCTCTGGTACTCAACTCCCATATCCGGCTTCAACTTTCAATGGTATCCATCTCCCTTTAGTTCCAGGTTTATTTCCCATTGATATCCTTTTTACACAGTCCCAGGTTAACTCCCACTGGTGTGCAATTCCCTGACTCCCAGGTTCACTCCCCACTGGCGCCCACCTTCTATAGTGTCAGGTTCATTCTCCTCTGGTACCCAACTCCTATAGTTCGGCTCGGATACCCACAGTTATCCATCTCCCACAGTCCCAGGTTAACTCCAAATTGGTGTGCACTTCCCTACTCAACTCCCATATCCAACTATCAACTTTCTATGGTATCCATCTCCCTTTAGTCCCAGGTTTATTTCCCACTGATATCCTTTTTACACAGTCCCAGGTTTATTTCCCACTGATATCCTTTTTACACAGTCCCAGGTTCACTCCCCACTGGTGTACACCCCCCCGATTCCCAGGATCACCCCCCACTGTTGCCAAACTCCCATAACTTTGCCGGATATTGTCGGGTTTCGGCGGGTTTTGTAATAAAGCACTAATTCTTTTTTACGAAACCCGCCGAAACCGGCCGATAACCTTAGTCTCAGGTCCACTCCCGACTGATGTACACTTCCCTGAGTCTCGGGTAAACTCCCCACAGTTGTCTACTTCCCATAACGTTGCTGGATATTGTCGGGTTTCGGCGGGTTTCGTAAAAAAGCACTAGTTCTTTTTTACGAAACCCAGTCCCAGGTTCACTCCCCAATGGTGTACACTTCCCTGAGTTCTAGGTTCACTCCCCACTGCCACCTACTTCCCATAACTTTGTCGGGATTCGGCGGGTTTCGGCGGGTTTCGTAAAAAAGACACACCGCAGTTTTATATCATTCAATGTGTAATATTTTAGATACTAGATATAGATAGTATCCAGGCCTATAGAATTTGAAAAAAATTACATTGGTAATAGCTAAAGGTGAACTATGCTTCCAAAACCCCCTTTCCTCCCCAACCTTCATGCTCTCGTGCTGTACATTTAAGTTGGCATCAATGCCAATCACCCCGTACCTGACTTGAGGGAGGGGTGGGGATGCTGACTCTTCAATGTTAAAGTTAGGTTATTAGAAAGTGGGATAACCATAAGACCACAAGAAGTGACTTTATCTTATTATAAAAGGTTTCAGTTTCAATATTGTCTTAATTTCACTTTTCCTCTTTTGTTGGTCTTAATGACAGTTTTATTCATATCTTAGTTTCAGTTTCCTTTTTGTCTAGTTTCAGTTCCTTTTTTGTCCTAGTTTCAAATATGAAGCGGCTTGTATTGTTATAATACATATACTGGGGAAAAGCTAAAAGTAGCTGCGAGTGTTGGTTGCATATTATTACCTATTAATACTGTGCTTGAGGAGTCGGAGTCGGAGTCGGGAGTCGGAGTCGGAGTCGGTTTCAAGGCTGGAGTCGGAGTCGGAGTCGGTTAAAAAATAACCGACTCCGCCAGCCCTGTTTTGAACTATGTTAATTGCACAACAGCAGAAATTTAAAAATTACGATCAAAATATTTTTACAATTTACTGCACGTGTTCAATCTGGAAGTAGGTCAGCAGTTTATTTACATTCAACCGAGATTGTCGCACTTTTCACTCTCTCTATAAAAAAGAGTTCCTTATGGATACTGAATAGTAGCAAAGCACTATTCAGTATCTGATACTGAATAACCACTTCGTATCTTTATTTATAGCCTTAAGGTAATGTGATATTGTTGTCATTTTACAACTAGCATCTAGTTGGTTTTTTTTTTTTTTTCTTTTTTTCTTCCTTTTTACCCTCAGTGGTTACTATTACAGTAGTGATGTTTTACCTTCTACAAGATCTGAAAACTGGGTGGGGTTCCTGACCTCTCATAGTGGGCAGGGAGGTACATACTGTGTCTTCTATCCCCTTATATCTGTTTTCCAACAGGCTTTCTGTCTTTGTCTTGGAATGAGATTACGTGGTTTTGTCCTGGCCATAGCAGGAGTCCTAGCAAGGAGGGAAACAGTCAAATGCATAGTTATTGTTTTGGGAGATGATATTTTTTTCCTTGTAAATCATTTGTCTGTTATGTATTATTATATTTGTTATTTTGAATGTATAATGTAAGCATTTGAGTGTATTTTTCTTTGTTGAATTTTGTGCTTGTGTCCGGATGAGACATAGGTTATTTCAAACTAAGTACTTACTGCGTCCTACAGCCCCCTATAGCTGTTTTCCAACTTGCTTTCTGTCTTTGTCTTGGAATGAGATTACTTGGTTTTGTCCTGGTCCTTGTCGGATGCACTGGCTGAGAGGTAAACAGTCAAATGTATAGTTAGTTTTGAGAGATGATATTTTTTTTCCTTGTAAATCATCTCTCTGTTATGCACTGTATTGTGTTTTCTTTATATTATTTAACATTTGATTGTATTCCTCTTAGTGGGGACCTGTGCTTGTGTCTGGATGAGACTTTTAGGCGATCTCAAACTAAGCACTTTGATAGTGTGCTCTTGGAATCTACTCCTGTTTTTTATTTGAACCAATTCCCCTTTGTCTTACCTTTTCTTGTGTGCTTTAATTGTAATTCTAGAACTTTTTACTATCCCATTTTCCTCCTTTTTACTGGCACTGATATGACCTTAATGTGTTACAAGCGCTGTAAAACACTTTAAAACAAACAAACAATCCCCAGTTGAGTCGGGCTAGTATTTTTCGGGATGTTTTTTTTTTTTCCTTGTATTTTTCCGTCTTGATTTGTCTGGCACTGTTTCATACACACTTTTTCAGATCTTTATCTTACACGAAAAGGTCTTTGGTTCGAGACCTGCTCTCAGCGGCACATAATTGGGTCTTTTGAAAAGGCTCTTTACTCACATTCTCTCACCGTACTCAGGTGTAAAATGGGTACCTGGCCGTCAACGGCGTTGTCTCTATCGGAAAAAAATGTAATATCGCCTTACAGACATCATGTCATCCAGTTCTCCCTTGGAATTTCCCCTTGGGGATGAATAAAGGGGAATCTATTTTTTTTAATAGTGTTGCTGTTGGCTAGAGACAACTTGTAAAGCGTTTTGAGCACATCTAGTGGATATTACGCTAGATAAATGCTCTAGTTTTTTTTTTTTTTTTTTTTTTTTTTTTTTTGTTTGTCTTCGACGAGGTGAAATGGGATTTTACTGGTTCACAGTTCGAGCAAATTCTATTCCTCAATTTTTTTTAGTTCACCTGGTATATACAGCCTTGCACCAATCATATTATATACATTCCTATGATATTATTGTTGTATTTATATGTAGCCAAAAATGCTTTAAAAAAATAAAGTAATAAACAAAAATGAATATAACTAACATCTAAAAAGAACAAAATACACGAAACGTTTCGGGGTCAAAACCCTTCTTCAGCAAACAACAACAACAAAAAAAGAAACAAACAATAAAAAAACAGGAAAAGATTTCATGTTTGTTATAATTTGCTTTTGAAGGGTTTTGAGCCCGAAACGTTTCGTGTTTGGTATTTTGTTTTATTTTGAAGCTGTTCTATTCATTTTTGTTTAATTTACACAGCTTCTAGCAGCTTGGTATCACAATGATTTTTTATGGTTTTATTTTTTTTTTTTTTTTTGGGGGGGGGGGGGGGGGGGGGGCGGTTGTTCTATACGCAATCCCGCTTTCTATAGCGTGAAACGGTCAATAGTAATTGCTTGCTACCCTTTGGGTACTTTCCACCCGGTCTAAGAGACCCAGCTACCCAATCAATGCTAGTTGGACAGGCGGGGGGGGGGGGGGGGGGGGGGGGGGTCAGAAAAAAAATCTCGATTGCACCCGGGATCGATCGATCTCGGTCTCATTGCGTGTGAAGCGAGTGCTCTACCAGCTGAGCTATCGGGACCTCACCCCCAGTGTATATGAAACAGTGACACAATACCGTTTTGATACATTGATCTCAATAGTTAACTATTTGCCCATACTGCTGACTTATAACATGTTACAATAGCATCTATTTTATTTACCATATCAATAATATTAATAATGATTAAACTCTCTACCTTAATTCGTATGAAGACGTGTTTTTATTATTTATTTGTCTCCGTGTTTTTGCTTTGTTTTATTTTATTCTGTTTAAATTCTTCTGGTCTTTATTATTATTATTATTATTATTATTATTATTATTATTATTATTATTATTATTATTATTATTATTATTATTATTATTATTATTAGTATAGTAGTAGTAGTAGTAGTAGTAGTAGTAGTAGTAGTAGTAGTAGTTAGTAGTAGTAGTAGTAGTAGTAGTAGTAGTAGTAGTAGTAGTAGTAGTAGTAGTAGTAGTAGTAGTAGTAGTAGTAGTAGTAGTAGTAGTAGTAGTAGTAGTAGTAGTAGTAGTAGTAGTAGTAGTAGTAGTAGTAGTAGGAATAGTAGTAGTAGTAGTAGTAGTAGTAGTAGTAGTAGTAGTAGTAGTAGTAGTAGTAGTAGTAGTAGTAGTAGTAGTAGTCTCCCATAGCGGGCAGGGAGGTACATACTGTGTCTTCTATCCCCTTATATCTGTTATCCAACATGCTTTCTGTCTTTGTCTCGGAATGAGATTACTTGGTTTTGTCCTGGCACTGGCCGGAATCCTAGCTGGGAGGGAAACAGTCAAATGCATAGTTATTGTTTTTGGAGATGATATTTTTTTCCTTGTAAATCATCTCTCTGTTATGTATTATTATTTTTATTTTGAATGTATAATGTAAGCATTTGAGTGTGTTCCTCTTTGTTGGATTTTGTGCTTGTGTCTGGATGAGACGTGTAGGTGATTTCAAACTAAGTACATTGGTGGTATGCTCTTGGAATCTATATCTGATCCCTATTTGTTCTCAATTCCCCTTTGTCTTACTTTTTCTTGGGTGCTTTAATTGTAATTCTAGAACTTTTTACTATCCCATTTTCTTCCTT
>NC_088370.1:14141858-14144358 GCF_034508935.2 Berghia stephanieae
ATGAAGATGACGTTTAATAACTCTAACATACTCTCTCTTACTCACACGCACATCTCCACACACCCCTACACACTTACTTACTTACACACACACAAACACACATACACACACACACAGAGGCAGGAGCATAAAAGCTTGTAAAGTTTTAGATGTGTAACATCGATAAGCAATTGTCTAAACATAGATACTGTGTTCCAAAAGTTCTCTCCAATGTTGATGTGTTTTAATTTTTACTAACGCTTTTTACAACTTGTCCACAATGAATTTCTCGCCCATTTTTTCTGCCATTGTGTTGTCTTGAAGAATGAAAACAACTCACCCAGTCGTGCCATGTGCTAAAGTCGATAAGATCGTATTTTGACTTATAAAATCAACCGTGCTCATCCAGAGTGTTGTTTTTAACACAAAACACACTTAGTGAATACACGATCCAAAGGCAGTATCGCTTTGAGATTTGAACGAAAACTTTTATTGTGACTTTATTATTCATGTTGGATAATTCAGCGCGTGATCGTGTAACTGGTATAAATAATTCTGGGATTGAAGTTTCTGTCGTTTCCAGGCATTTTGGCGTGTGAGTATGTTTATAAGAATTTTTATAAATTGTATTTACATAGCTATATTTATTGCTTTAATCGCAGGTGGTATTAAAGTAAATTTATATCTGTGTGTTCAACATTTTGTCTCTAAATGTCGTCTGCCCGATGGTAGGAGAGTAAATTCATATTTTAGAAGATGTGTCTTGTCATTGAGAATTTCAAGTGCTTTCATCTCAACAGCTCTTATGTAGTGTTTGTTGTTCAACGATTTTCAGTTTGCAATGGGAGCGATCTTTATTCATGTTTTCATCCAACCGAGTCATCATCAATCACGTGATTTGTTGCTGTCCAACGATTGGACATTTCTGAACAAATGTAAATACGCTGCTTTCTTTATGAAAATTGTAAACACACCCACATACAAAACCAATCGTTGTGTTAGATAGTTAAAATCAGTGATTACTTTTCACCATGTAGGTCACTTTGAGCACATTTTGCAATGTGATCAATGACCTCGTGCACATGGAAAGTTAATATAGAACATGCCCATTCATTATTTTACCCGATTCTTTAATTATTCTATTTAATTTTGATTTCTCTTTCACTCCACACCCTCCCCACCAGATTATTAAAATGAAAGTTACTATACTAAGTAGAAGGGAATTATAGATTTGCAACATCGTCTTTCTGCTAACATCAAAATTTCTGCAGGTACGACTTCCGTAGTTTCACAGCGCGCCGAAAGAGGGGATTTTGTGTGCCTATGTGTTCTTGTGGTATGACACTCGCTTTCGGACCGGAAGGTCCTGGGTTCGAGCCTCGCGCTCGGCGCATATTTGAGTCCTTGGAAAAGGCTCTTTACTCACTTTCTCTCGCCGTACTCAGGTGTAAAATGAGTACCTGGCCGTTAACAGCGTTGTCTTTGTTCGAAAAATTGTAATATCGCCTAACAGGCGGCATGTCCCGTCCTACATGTTAAATGTTGCTGTTGACCAGGGACCCCTTGTAAAGCGCTTTGAGCACATTTAGTGGATATTGCACTATATAAAGCTCAAAGCTAAAAAAAACTTTATTTTGCCATATATGGGGTTTAACACGTGGCCTTCGTAAAGTTATAACGATGGCTACAGTTAACATGGCCTGACACTAGAATCCTCTAGGACTGGCAGTTTGACGTCATTTTCTAGGTTTGTGTAGAGTCTAGTGAGTTGTCCTTAGTAGAGCCAAAGAGCGTGTAGGTAACGATTGTTATGTTACCAAGAGCTCTCACTTCCCGCTTTTGGTGAAGCCAAGCATCTTCCGTCTTCTACTCGTATTTTCTTCATTGTATCAGTAAGCCTAGCGCGCATGATACACGCGGAGCACACCCACCTCGCTGTCTCGCCTGGCACGCGACAATAGCATTGCGGTTAAGAGAAGTGAGAGCTCTTGGTAACTACGTTACCCTACACACTCTTTGGTGGAGCTCATGGAAACAAGTTATTTCATTGGTTGAACTATTGAATACAACTCACGATTTGTTTTCTTTTGTGGCAAAGACTGGCATTTTGACGTCCTTTTTTGGTCAGTGTCAGGCTATAACTTTACGATGGCTATGGGTAGACCCCCCGAACCCCCATCAACCCTAACTAAAGATACTATAACCCGATGAAACATGTTTGTCATCACTTGCAATATCGAAACTGATGGGAAACACAGTAAATAATAATGGCGTCGGCCCGAGTCGTAAACGACAACCTACTCAGCAAATGGGAGCGATCTATATTCATGTTTTCGTCCAACCAAGTCATCAATCACACGATTTGTTGCTGTCCAACGATTGGATATTTCTTCAGAAATATAAACACGCTGCTTTGTTTACATGATATGTTATATACATACCCATGTGTCCAGCTGAATCAAATGACCAATAGTGATGTTAGATATTTAAAAATCTGTGAACACTTTTCACTAAGTGGGTC
>NC_088370.1:14149358-14156858 GCF_034508935.2 Berghia stephanieae
ACACAAAACTATGTGTAATCTTAAAGGTTTATAGTCTGGTTAATACAGTTAAGTGAGAATTGCTCATAAACACGGATGGCAAAATACAATAACAAAGGCTTGAGTGACGTCATATTTGTTCTGTCTATAATTACGAAATTCAATATGTTATAAACTCTCAGTATATTTCTAATCATCTGATAAACTGGAAAAAAGTAAGTACATAATGTCTGTCTTTTTTTATTGGAGTTTTACTCAGAAATGGGGTCGGTCTATGTGTTTGTGTAAAAGTTCAATAATTTTATACCTCCTAAAATAGCATCCCTGCACGGTATTATGTCGTGACGAACAGTGTGTTGTGTACTTAGATCATACTGCAAACACATTAACTCTCTCTTTACCAGCTATTTTTAGAATTTCCCTCGAATATTCACACCCACCCAGCACAAAAATAGACTTTTTTACTCAAACAAAAAAGTACCAAGTGAGCTCTATAACACGGTGTTTAGTATTTATAGCTATAATCATAGCATTTCTTTAAATTTTGTGAAATCAGAATGAGAAAATTGTCGGTTACATCGTAACGAATGTGACGATTTTCATAAGGGTGGTAAGGAGAGGGTTAATATGAAATGTCCATTTCCACAATTATGAATAATTATTATTATTAGTCCACAATTTGTACAGAAATCCTCGTCGCCATTTTGTTGTGTTCTTAGATCATTAATTAATAAGACATTTTATTCCAAGAATCAACAAGCCAAATTGTTACAGTAAAGAATCAGGGTTGCCAATTTGGCAAATTTTCTACCAAATGTCCTTTTTTTGGCAGAATTTCAAGTCGTCTGGCAGAGAAAAATCGGTTTGGCAGTTTGGCAGATATTTGGCAGATTTTATTTTCCGAGGCCTAGGAATGAATATATAGGTCTACTCCACGTTTTCCATGGCAATTTTTATGTATTAGTGATTTTTTAAACTTGGAAAATGAAAAAAAAAAATTATGACATCGGCCTTGAGAATTTTTTGTTTAACAAAACTGATGAGTTTTCAAAGGAGGTACTATAAATAGTACGGTTGGGCATATTTTTGTGGTATTTGGCAGATTTTTAAAATCCAGTTGGCAGAATGCCCGAAATTAATCTGGCAACCCTGTAAAGAACATTTATTAAACAACATAACATAAGATACATGTGTACAGGATGCTAGTTGTGAACGATACTACATCAGATGGACGATACAAGTTTCGATACTTGAATACAATAACTTTCATTCACAACACAGTGTAAACCAATTTTCTGTATGACTTAAGACTTATGCCTCTTGGCCCCTGACAGAGCATAGGGCCTCAACAACACTCTTCCGTCTTCTTCTGTCCTTGGCACAGACCTTTGTCTCACTCCATGTAAGATTGGAGACGCACAAATCTTGGTGAAGGCTTCTTCTCCTCCAAGTCTGTTTTGGACTACCCCGTTTCCTTTTGCCCTGTGGGTTCCATTCGAGTGCCTGCTTGGTTATATTACAGGGCTCTTTCCGCAGGGTATGGCCAACCAACCCATCGACACTCTCTGCGTCTGACCAGGACATCCATTTGTTCTTGATTTGTTCTTGTCCAAAGGTCAGCATTCTGTATGGTGGAGCATAAATCCAACTTCTTTGAAAAATATTCGAAATTTGTATTTCTTACCATTATATCTCCAAACTCACTTCTTTTTTTTTTTCTTTTTTTTTTCTGACAGAGACAACGCTGTTAACGGCCGGGTACCTACTCATTATACGCCTGAGTACAGTGATAGAATGTGAGTAAAGATCCTTTTCCAAGGACTCAACTATGCGCCGAGCGAGGCTCGAACCCAGGACCTTCCGATCCGAAAGCGAGTGTCACACCGCAAGACCACACATAGCCTCTTGTACTTCTGTGTTTGACATTTTGAACTCGTTCACAATCGTTGTGTCTTTTTTACAAAACCCGCCGATAACCATAGTCTCAGGTTCACTCCCGACTGGTGTACACTTCCCTGAGTCTCAGGTTCACTCCCCACTGTTGTCTACTTCCCATAACTTTGCTGGATGTTGTCGGGTTTCGCCGGATTTCGGCAGGTTTCGTAAAAAAGCAATAATTCTTTTTTACGAAACCCGAAACCCAGTCCCAGGTTCACTCCCCAATGGTGTACACTTCCCTGAGTTCCAGGTTCACTCCCCACTGCTACCTACTTCCCATAACTTTGTCGGAATTCGTCGGGTTTCGGCGGGTTTCGTAAAAAAAGACACAACCTTCACAATGGTCGCGCAGGGGCATTGGGAATTTGTTCGAAATTCCAAACAGAAGAGCTGAATGTGGCAGAGAGGTCGTGGGGTCACATCTACTACTTTTCAGGTTCCAAAATCATTAGAAGTGTATACATTATTACTCAACCATTCTTTCGAATGACTAATAATGAATAGATAACATAATACTGAATCATATTATTATGGTGGCATAACTATTTTTAGTAGTAGGGTAGGATGTACCTATAGATAGATCGAAGATGACGTCACTCGGGTCTTTGTTATTGTTTTTTGCCATCCGCGTTTATGAGTAATTCTCACTGAATTGTATTATCAAGACTATAAAAGTTCATGGTTACACACCGTTTTGTGTGTTAGTCCGTTATAATTCCGGATGGCAATGTTGTGAACTTATTAGCCAAGCGCATACTATCTATAGATAGTATGCGCTTGGCTAAGAAGCTCATAACATTGCCATCCGGAAGTATAACGGACCAACACACAAAACGGTGTGTAACCATGAACTTTTATAGTCAGCTTAATAAAGTTCGGTGAGCATTACTCATAAACGCGGATGGCAAAAAACAATAACAAAGACCTGAGTGACGTCATCTTCGAACTATCTATAGGCAGATTCTTAGGATCACGGTACGTAAAAGAGAGAGGAAAATGATCTTTATTGACGACCAGCATTTATTTAGTCTAGAAAATAAGATACCATCACTCTGAAACCAGAAGTTCGGATGCACAAGGTATGTATCTACTCTCCCGACGGACTAGATCCACACTTCCAATGAGATTGGAACCAGTTTTTTACATCACACTTTTGTTCCCTGTTGACGTCACTCAGCTCTTTGTAATTGTTTTGCATATATCTACTCTCCCGAGGGATTAGATCCACACTTCCAATGAGATTGGAACCAGTTTTTTACATCACACTTTTGTTCCCTGTTGACGTCACTCAGCTCTTTGTAATTGTTTTGGGTTTTGTATGTATCTACTCTCCCGACGGACTAGATCCACACTTCCATTGAGATTGGAACCAGTTTTTTACACCACACTTTTGTTCCCTGTTGACGTCACTCAGCTCTTTGTAATTGTTTTCTATGTATCTACTCTCCCGACGGACTAGATCCACACTTCCATTGAGATTGGAACCAGTTTTTTACACCACACGTTTGATCTCTATTGACGTCATTCAGATCTTTGTAATTGTTTTTGGAAAGCCATTTCAATGATTAATAGTTCTCACTAAATTCTATCCATCAGACCATAAACATTCACGTCGTTTTGTGTGTTTTGTGTTTGTACGTTATATCCGACTGGCGGATGTTGTGAGTAGTTTACCTAAACCAGAGCTGCCTACTTGAAATTTCAAAAATTCGTAGTTTCCAGGGCGGAAAAAAATTAAAAAGTCTCTTTACATAGCTTTAGGAATAAATTAGATAATTTGCCCTCAAAAATGCTCCAAGGCCTAACTATAGGTACTACGGAACTAAACTTTCCTTTTCAACTACATTTATTGAGCCAAAGAAGCGAATGTTGTTATGTGGCTGTAGCCAAATTTTTGTATTTCTACGATTTTTCCTAGTAAAAGGCAGGTCTGACCTAAACGCCATAGCATCAATAATGTATCGAGCTACAACAGCAGGCGGTATTTAACACCCATCCCATCCCAGCCCACTCCCTCCCTCTTTAGTTTAAACGGCGTAAACATTCCCCCTGTTCGCAGGAAAAGTCAATAAACATTTAAATAGCATTCATGGTCGCGGTCGGTTTATTCCCCATTTTAATGGAAGCGATCTTAATTCGGGTTTTCGTCTAAATCGAGTCACTAGTCACATGATGATATATTATAGAAAGATCGAAGTTGACGTCACACAGCTTTTTGTAATTATTTTTAGACAGTCTGTTTTCACTGTCGCCATCGTTACATAATATAGCCTGATACTTGAATCGTAGCCATCGTTAACTTATAGATAGAATGCGCTTGGCCAAGGAGTTCACAACATTGCCATCCGGAAGTATAACGGACCAACACACAAACTCTGTGTAACCATGAACTTTTATAGTCTGGTTAATACAGTTTAGTGAGAACAACTCACAAACGCGGATGGCAAAAACAATAACAAAGGCCTGAGTGACGTCATCTGCATACTATCTATAGCCTGACACTGACCAAAAAATGACGTCAAAAGACCAGTCTTTGGCGTGAGTTGTATTCAATAGTTCAACCAATGGGACCACTTGTTTCCATGAGCATTACTAACGACAACTCACTAGGCGGTGCAAAAACCAAATAATGACGTCAAAAAAAAACCGTCCCTTTGCGTGGCCTTCGTAAAGTTATGGCCTGACACTGACCAAAAACATGACGTCAAATTGCCAGTCTTTTACCACAAATGAAAACAAATCGTATTCAATAGTTCATCCAATGAAATAACTTGTTTCCATGAGCACTACTAACCACAACTCACTAGGCGGTGCAAAAAAAAAAAAAAACAAAACAAACAAATAATGACGTCAAACTGCCCGTCTTTTTGGATTTCAGTGTCAGGCTATAGATAGAATGCGCTTGGCCAAGGAGTTCACAACATTGCCATCCGGAAGTATAACGGACCAACACACAAACTCTGTGTAACCATGAACTGTTATAGTCTGGTTAATACAGTTTAGTGAGAACAACTCACAAACGCGGATGGCAAAAACAATAACAAAGGCCTGAGTGACGTCATCTTCGAACTATCTATAACATAACGATGGCTACGTTCAGTGTCAGGCTTATAGATAGTATGCGCTTGGCTAAGAAGCTCATAACATTGCCATCCGGAAGTATAACGGACCAACACACAAAACCGTGTGTATCCATGAACGTTAATACAGTTCAGTGAGCATTACTCATAAACGCGGATTGCAAAAAACAATAACAAAGACCAGAGTGACGTCATCTTTGAACTATCTATAACCAAATGATGGCTACGCTAAACCATCTAGGACTTATAGTTTGACGTCATTTTAAAGATTTGCGTAGCGCCTTGTGAGTTGTTGTTATAGAGCTCATGGAAACAAGTTATTTCATGGGTTGAACTATTGAATACAACTCATGATTTGTTTTCTTTTGCGACTTCTTTTGACGTCATTTTTTGGTTAGGCTATAAGTCTACGAAGGCTACGGTTTTCACAAAATGATATGAATCACCAGGCGAAAAGCGGTCAAGGCTACACACAGTTTTGTGTGTTGGTATGTCTAATTTGAGTGAAGGGTGTTGTGAGTGGTTTACCTAAACTTATGGCATCAATTGCTGTCCAACGATTGGATATTTAATTTCTGAGTATTGTTAACACGCTGCTTTGTTTACCCATTATATGAATTTTTAACATCAATTTTGTTATAACATTTTGATTCTCAACTTTGTGATGTTCTAATTAAAATTCCATAAGCTAAAGGTGTAAAATCTCTCTATGGTGACACACAATGGTACAATGTTGATAAGAGGCAAGAATATTATTTTTTATGTAACGTTTGCCACAAGTTTGTTATTTATTTATTTTTTTTTTTATGCCAGACTCCCAAATTCGGTCGCAAATCGGGTATCAACACAGATAATTTATATTTTTCACCAAAAATGTTGTTTTTAACCTATAATGACCATACAGACTTATTAAAATCGTCCAATGTAGGTAATTTTTTAAAATTTAGAAAAGACCCAAACCGCCCCTTAAAATTTAACAAATGGAATCCTCAGTCATCCCATCATTATAACTCAAGTGTTCGGCTATGTATGACACTCGTCTTCAGACTGGAAGGTCCGCGGTTCGAGTCCCGCTTGGAACAGCGCATAGTTGAATCCTTAGAAAAAAAACAAACAAATTTTTACTCACATTCTCTCATCGTACTCTGGTGTAAAATGAGTACCTGGCCGTTAACAGCGTTGTCTGTATCGGAGAAAAATAATTGTAATATCCCCTAACAGGCGTCATGCCTGGCTATACATGTTAAGGGTTGCTCTTTGGCTTGGGACCCCTTGTAAATCGTTTTGAGCACGTTTAGTGGATATTGCGCTTTATAGATTATGTCCTAGTGGTAAAGAGATTAGTCCTGTACGATGGGGTAGTTTGTAGTACAGGATTTAGCGTTGAAAGTATGGCTTACTCTACTCAGGCCTGACCAACGTGCGGCAGTAGACAAAATGTGGAGGCGATAACAGGTTTATCTTAACAGTTGGGTTTTTAATGGTAAACAATGCAGTTATCTAATAAAATCATTAATATACTCATTTAGGCACTGTATGAGTACTATAAGCCATTTAAAAAGCCAGAAATATTATTTTTGAGAAAAAAATAATAAAAAGAATTTGAATACAAGATTTACCTCTATGATAGCTTTAAAATCTTTTGTTTTGGCTCCTTGTCAGATGGCATGTTGGACAACTTGCAGTAATTGTTAAGCAATATGTTGCTCAATTTGTTACAGTGGTGCTCTTTAATTTGAAAATCAAACATTTCCGAAATTTTATACAAAGTATTACTTAATGAATTTCGACACACGTTGTTTGCAATAGACTGAAAAATAATGTAGGAAAAAATTGTCCACTGACAGGTTAAATCATTTGCCTTCTTCAAACCCCCTCTGTCTAAATTTGATGTATAAGATCCAAACTTATTAAAATAGGTAAATAAAACGTCCTCCTCTTCACCTGCGTGATCCTTACGTGTGACATAACCAGCAATGTATACTAAACTTTGTTTTACTTCATCTTTGACGGAAGATTCTAGATCTGGCAAATTGTCAACAATTTCACAAACTTCTTCTGACCACACAAATCCACATTTGTCACAAGAATGACCTGACTCAGAAGAAAGCTCGTCAATATCAAAACGTAGACGAAGTAGTAATTTAGTTTGAAAGATATTAACTTTTTCAAGAATTTGCTGGACATTAATGAAATAAGTACCACCACTGCCTTGTCTCAATTTACCAAAAGCTTTTTCTATGGGATCAGTTGTAAATTTTCCAAGAAGAACATATTCAGAAGACTCCAATAAATACTTTGTTAGTTCAATAATTCCTTTACATGTATGTTGAATGGCTAAAGAAGTATCACGAGTAAATTTTTTCTCTCTTTTACCCTGTTGGCTTTGTAATTGAGAAGCAAAATCAGAAAACTCCTTAAGTATTTTTAATCCTAAATCTTTATCAGTAGAAATGGCTGCGCGTAATGGATCTTTGAATCGTTTGTCTTCAAAGCGTGATTT
>NC_088370.1:14164358-14166858 GCF_034508935.2 Berghia stephanieae
CTCACAAGATCTTACCTATGTCCCAGGTTTGAGAGTTCTTTTTGCCAAAGATGGGGGTCGCTCAAACCAATCGATATTTGAAGGACGATTTTTCTGGCCAAATGTGACCCATCGGCTCAAAAAGGTATTATGTCGGAACGAGCCATATGCTTAAAAGCCGAATTTAATGTTAAACTGGTCAAAAATATAAATTGTTGGCATTAGCACCCTGAAATATGGTATCCATTCTCCTCAATAAATCATATAAACTCAACACAAGTCTGATATTTCTGGCCATAAATTCAATTTTCAACATCTTAACCAACCCGACTTAATACCGTTTTGAGGCGAAGGGTCACAAATTATTTTAATGCGTGTCTTTCTTGAGTAGGACAGTGAATGATAACGTTTATTTGTATAGCTCCCAATCCCGTTGACAAAACAACTCTAGTTGCACCAAATTGTAAATCATCACTATAAACATGCTTGTACACACGCACACCCATTTATTCAAGCGCGCGTGCACACACATTCCCTCACAACGACACACACATTCACCAAAACGTGCATAGGCATATAGAGACGAAAAATAGCGGTTAACATGAGTAATAATAATAATAATAATAATAATAATAATAATGCTGAAAACTTATATAGCGCAATAACTCAGAGACACCAGACTCTAAGGGCTTAAATTACAAATTACTTTGGCTGAAACATACTCATTCACACACACACACACACAGACACACACACACACACACACAAAGACAAACACACTCGTGCGATACCCAAAAAAAGATAACAATGCATGATATTTACATACAAGATTGAAAGCCATGTCAACAGCAGTGCAAACAAGTATTATTCGTCATATTATAGCATTCCAGCCCTCTCATTGGAAAACTCTATCATTTCGTTAAATAATCCTTTGAACACGTTGAATAAAAAGTTAATTCAACGATTGCAGAATATTTTCGCACATTTTATTGGTGCGAAATTATGTGTAAAAGACAGCTGCTTGGTAATTATAAATTAATCTTTTGGTGTGCAGGAATACAAATCCAATGTTTTTAGTTGAAACAGGGACGAACCTGGGACTTTCCGGATCACAGTGCAATGATGATTATTCATCTTAACTACGCCACTACCACATTCTCATTCATCTGTGGTGTTTCATTCATACTGTTTTGTTGATAAAGGGGAAACCCGAAACGTTCATTTGATCTGTTTTTGTAATTAAATTGAAGTTTATATTCAATTTCACATTATTATTTAAAACAAACAAACAAACAAACAAACAAACCATCAAACAAATCTTCATTTTTCTCATCCTCCAGGTGCCGTGTTGCAAATCAACATCGCCATTGACACAAGCCTATAAATCGGAAATTCCCAATAACAATATCAACGACAAACCAGCCTAAAACGGATGATGTCCTGTTGTTCTCTCAGCCTCACAGTCGCTGTGATGGCCACTACCTTTGTCATAGCAATGTGTGCAGGTAAATTGAAACAAAAAGAAAATTTTGGATAGACGAATAAATGAATACATTAATAATTGAATAAATAAATAAATAAATACATACATAAGTAGATAGATAGATAAATAAATAAATAAATAAATAAATAAATAAATAAATAAATAAATAAATAAATAAATACAGAGCTGCCAAGATTAAATAACTGTAAAAGACTATATGGTCTAGTGGTTTGACACTTGCTTTCGGATCAGAAGGTACTGTGTTCGAGCTTCACTTGGCGCATAGTTGAGTCATTGGAAAAGACTCTTTACTCACATTCTCTCACTGTACTCAGGTGTAAAATGAGTACCTGGTCGTTAACAGCGTTGTCTCTGTCGGAAAAAAATAGAATGGTAATATCGCCTAACAGGCGTCATGTCTCGTTCTACATGCTATGTGTTGCTGTTGGTCAGGGACCCCTTGTAAAGCGCTTTGAGCACATTTAGTGGATATTTCGCTATATAAAAGCTCAAGCAAAAGAAAAAACAAATCAAAAACAAGTCAAAGTGATACTGAGCAAGCTGCTGGATGCTGTGGATGGAAAGTAATTTTAGAAAATTAAAAATTATGCCCTTCTGCCAGGTCATCATTGGATGCCATCGCCAAGGCATTCCACGAAGGAATATAGATAGATAATTCATCAAACAAGATGTCTGATGTCAACAGGAATCACCCATGTTGTCACAGTGAGATACCATCGCCAAGGCATTCCACGAAGGAATATAGATAGATAATTCATCAAACAAGATGTCTGATGTCAACAGGAATCACCCATGTTGTCACAGTGAGATACTATCGCCAAGGCATTCCACGAAGGAATATAGATAGATAATTCATCAAACAAGATGTCTGATGTCAACAGGAATCACCCATGTTGTCACAGTGAGATACCATCGCCAAGGCATTCCACGAAGGAATATTATAGATAATTAATCAAACAAGATGTTTGATGTCAACAGGAATCACCCATGTTGTCACAGTGAGATACCATCGCCAAG
>NC_088370.1:14171858-14216858 GCF_034508935.2 Berghia stephanieae
TCCCCCTATATTTGGGTGGGGTTCCTGACCTCCCATAGTGGGCAGGGGGGGTACATACTGTGTCTTCTATCCCTCTATATTTGGGTGGGGTTCCTGACCTCCCATAGTGGGCAGGGGGTACATACTGTGTCTTCTATCCCCCTATATTTGGGTGGGGTTCCTGACCTCCCATAGTGGGCAGGGGGGTACATACTGTGTCTTCTATCCCCCTATATTTGGGTGGGGTTCCTGACCTCCCATAGTGGGCAGGGGGGTACATACTGTGTCTTCTATCCCCCTATATTTGGGTGGGGTTCCTGACCTCCCATAGTGGGCAGGGGGGTACATACTGTGTCTTCTATCCCCCTATATTTGGGTGGGGTTCCTGACCTCCCATAGTGGGCAGGGGGGTACATACTCTCTTCTATCCCCCTATATTTGGGTGGGGTTCCTGACCTCCCATAGTGGGCAGGGAGGTACATACTGTGTCTTCTATCCCCCTATATTTGGGTGGGGTTCCTGACCTCCCATAGTGGGCAGGGGGGTACATACTGTGTCTTCTATCCCCCTATATTTGGGTGGGGTTTCTGATCTCCCATAGTGGGCAGGGGGGGGGGGTACATACTGTGTCTTCAATCCCCCTATATTTGGGTGGGGTTCCTGACTTCCCATAGTGGGCAGGGGGGGTACATACTGTTTCTTCTATCCCCCTATATTTGGGTGGGGTTCCTGACCTCCCATAGTGGGCAGGGGGGTACATACTCTCTTCTATCCCCCTATATTTGGGTGGGGTTCCTGACCTCCCATAGTGGGCAGGGAGGTACATACTGTGTCTTCTATCCCCCTATATTTGGGTGGGGTTCCTGACCTCCCATAGTGGGCAGGTGGGGGGGGGGGGGTGACATACTGTGTCTTCTATCCCACTATATTTGGGTGGGGTTCCTGACCTCCCATAGTGGGCAGGTGGGGGGGGGGGGGTACATACTGTCTTCTATCCCCCTATATTTGGGTGGGGTTCCTGACCTCCCATAGTGGGCAGGGGGGTACATACTGTGTCTTCTATCCCCCTTTATTTGGGTGGGGTTCCTGACCTCCCATAGTGGGCAGGGGGGTACATACTGTGTCTTCTATCCCCTTATATCGTTTTCCAACATTATTTCTGTCTTTGTCTTGGAATGAGATTACTTGGGTTTTGTCCTGGTCCTGGCCAGATGCCCTGGCTGAGAGGGAAACAGTCGAATGTATAGTTAGTTTTCGGAGATGATATTTTTTTCATTGTAAATCATCTCTCTGTTATGCACTGTATTATGCTTTCTTTATATTATATATTATGATTTGTTAAACATTTGAGTGTGTTCCTCTTAGCGGGGACCTGTGCTTGTGTCTGGATGAGACTTTTAGTGATCTCAAACCAAGTACATTGATAGCGTGCTTTTGGAATCTACACCTGTTTCTTATTTGAACCAATTCCCCTTTGTCTTCCCTTTTCTTTGGTGCTTTATTGTAATTCTAGAACTTTTTACTATCCCATTTTATTCCTTTTTACTGGCGTTGATATGACCTAATGTGTTGCAAGCGCCGTAAAACCCTTAAAAACATAAACATAGAATATACTTGTTGATAATCTGTTTGAAAAAAAAAAATCTTTTTTTTTTCTGTGTGTTTGGCGAGTATGAAGTTTAGGGTAAAATTCTAAAAATATCTGGTAAGGAGCGAGTTAAAACTCAATTAATTGATTTTTTTTTCTTTTCAGTGATGTCAGAGTGTGCACAAATGAATTTCAAGCTCCTGGTCTTCATACATATTATATTAGAGTGGAGATAAACAATACAACAGCATCAGGTTTACCATGTGATTCCTCCAGACAACTCTTCATTGGAGAAGGTAAAAAAACATGTATTATAGTTTATTTCTAATAATGTCAGACCTGCATATATGTGACCCATCGGCTCAAAACGGTATTATGTCGGAACGACCCATATACTTCAAAACCGAATTTAATGTTAAACTAGTCAAAAATATAAATTGTTGGCATTAGCACCCTAAAATATGGTATCCATTCTCCTCAATAAAACATATAAACTCAACACAAGTCTGATATTTCTGGTTATAAATTCAATATTCAACATCTTAACCAACCCGACTTAATACCGTTTTGAGGCGAAGGGTCACATATGTATATGTTGCTTCTATCGATTCTTAAACTTTTGATCTTAAAAAAGAAAAGAATTATTTTTCTTTAAAGCAAAAGAGGTCTGATGATGTGCATCTAAATTCTATAAATTATATTAAAAAAAAAAAAAAACCAAAAAAACCCCAAAACAAACAAAAACACAAAAAAGACCTTGATCATTTATTTGGCACAAAATCCACTAATTATGCTAAAAGCGCATTACAAGGGGTCCATAGCCGAAAGCAACACCTAACATCATCATCATCATCATTATTATTATTATTATTATTATTATTATTATTATTATTATTATTATTATTATGATTATGATTATGATTATGATTATGATTATTATTATTATTATTATTATTATTATTATTATTATTATTATTATTATTATTATTATTATTATTATTATTATTATTTCCAGCCAAAGAAGGAGCAACCTTAGAACGTGTCTGTGGTCCTGGGACGTTTTCTAAGACATACCCTGCAGGCGTGACTCTTCAACTGAAAGGCGACACAGGAGCTGATGTGTCAGAATTGGCAACTTACTTCTGGTTGCACGGTATGTTTTAGTATTTGATGATTAACTTACTCGCTTGACCTTTAACCCTTAACCCCAGTTGTAACATAGACCATCAATGAGCTATTTCGCCACTTGACTCTTCTTGGGGCTCTGGGTGGGGTTCATGACCTCCCATCGTGGGCAGGGTGGTCCTTACTTTGTCTTCTATCCCCTTATATCGGTTTTTCAATTTGCTTTCTGTCTTTATCTTGTAACGAGATTACTTGGTTTTGCCCTGGCCCTGGCCGTAGAGCTTGGCTGGGAGGGAAACAGTCAAATGCGTAGCTATTGTTTTGGGAGATGTCATTTTTTAAATTGTAAATCATCTCTCTGTTATGTATTGTTATATATATTTTGAATGTATAATGTAAGCATTTGAGTGTATTCCTCTCAGTGGGTGAGACATTTAGGTGATCTCAAACTAAGTACATTGATAGTGTACCGTCTCTCCACCGCGCTTCTTCACCAACTATTTTTTGGGCCTCCCTGGTCTTCCTCTTCCTTGGGGGTTCTATGTCAGAACCTGTCTTGTGATATCGCAGACAGGTTTTCTAAATGTATAGCCTATCCATCCCCACTTCGTCTTTCTGATATGTATATATATATATATATTTAGGATATATATATATAAAATATAAATTGCCACTCCCATTATATGGCCAAGACGTTCGTTTCTGTGGCTTTCGTCCACGTCTTCAGTTGGCATAATGTCCGAAGAAAAAAATGTATTCCGTTTGAGGTGCGTGTCCTTGAGGTGATGGGTCGCAAATATGAAGTGGGATTTTTTGACCTCCCATTGTGAGCAAGGAGGTCACTTACTGTGTCTTCTATTCCCCTATATTATCTGTTTTCCACTTATTGCTTTCTTTCTTTGTCTTGGAACGAGATTACGTACTTGGTTTTGATCTGGACATGATCCTATTCCTTGTACGGCTATGTGGTCTAGTGGTATGACACTCGCTTTAGAATCGGAAGGTCCTGGGTTCGAGCCTTGCTCTGCTCATAGTTGAGTCCTTGGAGATGGCTCTTTACTCATATTCTCTCACCATACTGAGGTGTTGAATGAGTACCTGACAGTTAACAGTGTTGTCTCTGACCGAGAAAAATGTAATATTGCCTAACAGGCGTCATGTCCCTTCCTACATATTAAATGCTGCTTGTAAAGCGCTTATTTTTTTGTTTTCAATAATAATAATCTTAAATAATGAAACAATTTCAAGAGTTGATAAAATGGATTTCATTCTCATCCAGCTTCAGGAAATGGCAGGGACACAAATATTATTGTTGATTTTTACCCTCTTCTTACCAACCTGGAAAAAAACTTTTTAACTAACATTTTCTCACTATATGCAGGTGTAAAATGAGTACCTGGCCATTAACAGCTGTGTGTCTGTCAGAAAAAAATGTACTATCGCCTAACAGGCGTCATGTCATGTCTTGTCCTACATGTTAAGAGTTGCTGTTTGCAAGGGGCCCCTTGTAAAGCACTTTTGTGTTTTTTAAGTGTTTTATGGCAATTGCGACACATGTTTGGTAGATATTCTTATCTTATTTTATCTTCTCCCATAGTGGGCAGGGGGGTACATCCTGTGTCTTATATCCCCTTATATCTGTTTTCCAACATGCTTTCTGTCTTTGTCTTGGAATGAGATTACTTAGTTTTGACCTGGTCCTGGCCAGATGCCCTGGCTGAGAGGGAAACAGTCGAATGTATAGTTAGTTTTGGGAGATGATATTTTTTTCATTGTAAATCATCTCTCTGTTATGCACTGTATTATGCTTTCTTTATATTATATATGATTTGTAAAACATTTGAGTGTGTTCCTCTCAGCGGGGACCTGTGCTTGTGTCTGGATGAGACTTTTAGTAATCTCAAACTAAGTACTTTGATAGAGTGCTTTTGGAATCTACACCTGTCTCTTATTTGAACCAATTCCCCTTTGTCTTCCCTTTTCTTGGATGCTTTATTGTAATTCTAGAACTTTTTACTATCCCATTTTCTTACTTTTTACTGGCGCTGATATGACCTTAATGTGTTGCAAGCGCCGTAAAACCCTTAAAAACAAACAAAAACATTATTTTATCTTATTTTACTAAAGGCTTAATAGGAATTATCCTTTAAATGCCTTATACAATTGTTTATAATTACAGAATCTCATACAGCTTGCATTGTATCATTCACAGACAGCTTTACATAACTTTGAATGTAAGGAAAAATATATCAATACGGCAATGCAAAATCGAAAAATACTATCATTAAAAATTGGTCGTGATCGAATGAATCCTAAATGTACAAAGTTCATTGTACAATGAAATAATATTGCACTATATAAAATGTTCAAATCAGGAAATGAACTCAATTATTCTTATTATTGCTTTTATATCTTGACAGAGGTGGAGTACTTGACGACGTGTAATTCGAATATGTACGATCATAGTGACGCACTGGTCATTGACAAAACCTTCCAGCCGGATGTTTACCTGTTTTTGTAAGTTTTGACACACTGGGTGGGGTTCCTGGCCTCCCATAGTCGGCAGGGAGGTACTTATTGTGTCTTCTACCCCCCTATATCTGTTTTCCAACTTGCTTTCTGTCTTTGTCGGGATGAAATTACTTCAGGTTTTGTTCTGACTCTGGCCGGATACCCAAGCTGGGAGGGAAACAGTCAAACGCATGGTTAGTTTTAGGAGATGATAATTTTTTCCTTGTAAATCATCTCTCTCTGTTATGTATTAGTATATTTGTTATTTTGAATGTATAATGTAAGCATTTGAGTGTATTCATTTTAGTGGGATCTTCTGCTGGTGTCTGGGTGAGACATTTAGGTGATCTCAAACTAAGTACACTGATAGTGTGCTCCTGTTTTTTCCTCAAGTCCATTTTTTATTGTACATCTAGAATCTTTTTACTGTCCAATTTTCTGGGTGGGGATCCTGACCTCCCATAGCAGGCAGGGAGGTACATACTGTGTCTTCTACACCCTTATATCTGTTTTCCAACATGCTTTCTCTCTTTGTCTTGGAATAAGATTACTTGTTTTTTTCCTGGCCCTGGTCGGAGTCGTGGCTGGGAGGGAAACAGTCAAATGCATAGTTATTGTTTTGTGAGATGATATTTTTATCCTTGTAAATCATCTCTCTGTTATGTATTATTATATTCATTTTGAATGTATAATGTAAGCATTTAAGTGTATTACTCTTTGCTGGATTTTGTGCTTGTGTCCAGATGAGACTTATAGGTGATCTCAAACTAAGTACATTGGTGGTATGCTGTTGTAATCTACATCTGATCCCTATTTAATCCCAGTTCCCCTTTGTTTTACTTTCTCTTGGGTGCTTTAATTGTAATTCTAGAACTTTTTACTATCCCACTTTCTTCCTTTTTACTGACGCTGATGTAACCTAAATGTGTTGCAAGCGCCGTAAAACCCTTAAAAACAAACAAACTGTCCAATTTTCTTCCTTTTTATTGGCGCTGATATGACCTAAATGTGTTGCAAGCGCCGTAAAACCCTTAAAAACAAAGTTTTGACACTGAAATGACTCTGAGAGCTATTTAAAGCCTTCGCCTTTTTGGTGAAAAGCAGAGAAGATTTGCTAGATTTTATGAAGCGTTGTTTTACTACAGAAAAAAAGAATGGCAGAAAACAAGAGTATAAAGATCTTTCAGTCTTATGTTTTTAAGATATTTATGTGGTTTGAATATGTGTGGCTATGTGGTCTAGTGGTATGACACTTGCTTTTGGGTTGGAAGGTCCTGGGTTTGAGCCTCACTTGGTGAACATTGAGTCATAGGAAAAGTCTCCTTACTCCCATTCTCTCATCATACTCTGGTGTAAAATGAGTACCTAGGATTCGGCAGCTTTGTCTATGTCGGCAGGCTGCAAATCGTCACTTGCTATTCTTTGCACAATGCAGGGTTGATTGTGTGAAAAACATTTGGGGGCTGGAAAATAGCAAAGCATAGTGCAGGTTACTGTACTGTGTAAGTCCGTAAATAAGGCTAACTTATGCAATGTCAGTGTTATTGTGGTTGGACATTTTTTTATATTTTAATGTCATAAAACCAGTGACAATGACAATTACAAGAGGGCAATCCCAGAAAGAAACAGGTGTTATGTCCTGTCCTGCCTGTTAAGTGTTGCTGTTGGCTAAGGACTCCTTGTAAAGTGCTATGAGCACGTTTAGTGGATACTGCGCAATATAAATGCTTAAATACTCAAGTTACAGACAATGTGGCTCAGCGGTATGGTCTTTGCTTCATACCCAAAAGATACCGAGTTCAACTACCTACCGTTGTGTGGTCTTGAGCAAGTCACCTCACCCTCGCTCTCTTTGTAGCGAGCGCTGCACTGTGGCTGATGTTGGATTATTCCAGTCTTCCTTTGGAATAGACCCTAAAGACAAATTTCCCTTTGGGGATGAATAAAGGGGATTTTTTTTATTTTAATTTTTTTAAAGGGGGTGAAGTGACGGAGTGGTTAAGGCATTGCACTGTGGTCCCATGATCGAGCTCCCATTCAGGCACTTTGTTTTTTTTTCTTGGGCAAGATTATTAACCCCGCTAATTTGCTCACTTTGGACAACATGGGTAATTTCTGTTGACATCAAACATATTAACTTGTGTCCTCTCAACAGACCTTACAATTGCTATTGGCAGTTCGTGGCTCCCAAAGGGAACAACGACAGAATGATGATGCACTTGCATTCGGTCGACCTCAAGGGACCAAATTATGATTCTCTTGGATGTCAGAACAACAAACTCACTGTTATTGATGGTAATGTATCCTTATCTGAATCTGTATGGTTGGCGCTGAAGAAACCAATGGTCTAGTTGTATTTCAGCAGCGTCCTCATTGGGTGCGGGCCCATGTCAGTTGGGCCTTGAAATCGTTTAGGTGTGGTGCCATGATGACCAGTTCATCCAGCCCATTCCACTCCGAGATAGTTCTAATGAAGAAAGAATTTTTGTAGTTTTGTGTTCTTGTCTGTGGGATTTTGAAGCAGTTCGAATTGTTTGTGGCGTATCTGTCAATGGGGTTTTCGGTTATGTGGTTGGCGAAAGTGAGTGCTCGGATTTTTCTTTTGTTTGGTCGTGGCGTGAAAAAGGAGTCTGCCTTTATTGATGGTATTTGATCTGTTATTATCTTGAACATGAATGACAGACGGCTTTCTTTTCTTCTTTGTTGGAGGCTGATGAGATTTCTTTCTTCTAACATTTTTGTCATGCATCCTGGAGTTTTGCTCTTATAGTTCCCAGTTATGAACCAGGCGCCCATGTCGCTGGACTCTCTCAAGTTTTTGAATATCCTCTTTTAGGTAGGGCTCCCAGGCAACTGCTCGGTATTCCAATTGTGATCTCACAAGTGCGAGGTAGGCGTCTTGTTTGCATGACATTGGGGCGTGGCTAAGATTTCGGCGGAGAAACGCGAGGGTGCAGCTTGCCTTTTGGGTTATTATGTTAATGTGTTTCCCCCATTTCAAGTCCTTTGAGAAGGTGATGCCAAGGTATGGGTGATCGTCGACTTGTTTCAGGACGGTGTTGTTTAACTTGTAGGTCTCATTATACTTTTTAGCTGTGCTGAGGATGTAGCATTTGTTTGCGTTAAATTTCATTCCCCAATCATTAGCCCACTGTTCGAGACTATTCAAGTCCTCTTGTAGCAATTTTTGATCATTTGCAGATTTTATTGGTCGGTATATTAGACAGTCATCGGCGAATAACCTAATCTGAGATTTTACTCGTAGAGGTAGGTCATTGATGAAACAAAGAAATAGTATGGGTCCTTGCACCGTTCCCTGTGATACTCCTGATATGACTGGACATTCATCCGATGACGTGCCGTCTAGGACTACTTTCATGGTACGTTTTGTGAGGAAATTACAAAGCCATGTGTGTAAAGAGCCACGAATTCCGTAATTTTCTAGTTTCTGCAGGAGTTTTTGGTGGGGCACAGTATCAAATGCTTTGGAAAAGTCGAGGATGCCGATGTCTGCCTGAGTGTTGGCATTCTGGAGTCTCAACAGGTCGTTTATATATTGTAAGATGTGAGGATGTTGTGATACATCCGATAACGGGCAGGGAATGAGATTACTTGGTTTTGTCCTGGCACTGGCCGGAATCCTAGCTGGGAGGGAAACAGTCAAATGCATAGTTATTGTTTTGGGAGATGATATTTTTTTCCTTGTAAATCATCTCTCTGTTATGCATTATTATATTTGTTATTTTTAATGTAAAATGTAAGCATTTGAGTGTGTTCCTCTTTGTTGGATGTTGTGCTTGTGTCTGGATGAGACTTGTAGGTGATTTCAAACTAAGTACATTGGTGGTATGCTCTTGGAATCTACATCTGATCCCTATTTGTTCTCAGTTCCCCTTTGTCTTACTTTTTCTTGGGTGTTTTAATTGTAATTCTAGAACTTTTTACTATCCCATTTTCTTCCTTTTTACTGGCGCTGATATAACCTAAATGTGTTGCAAGCGCTGTAGCACCCTTAAAAAAAAAAAAAGATGTTGTGATCTTACTAAGTTAAAAAGAAAAGAATGCCAACGACAAGCGAAAGACAAGATTATAAGTTTAATAATAAATAGACGAAGTGACTGTTACTCCAATCAGAAGTAGTCAACTGGAAAGTAAACAATATAGGAAGTGGCCAGATAATTTAGGGAGAATTCCACTAAACACTATTGAACGCCACAATATCAATATGTTATAGTGAATGACATAATCAGTCGGATGGTGAAAAGGTTTGAGATATTTTTAACTGTTAAAAAAAGTCCTACAGATCCATTAGACCTATGGAGCCAGAGTGTATCCCTGTTTCTATAGCGTGAAATAGACAATAGCAATTTCCTGCTACCTTTTGGATAGGATGCTAGTCTATCGCAAAGTACTTTCCACCATATCTAACACACCCAGCTCCCCAATCCCTGCTGGTTGGACAGAGAGGTCAGAAGAAAATCTCCGACTGCCCAGTGGATCGATCTCAGTGAAGCGAGTGCTCTACCAACGGAGCTAACCGGACCCCCATTTTGTATGTTAATTGCTACAATATTTTTTAAATATCTTCACATGTTATTTCTACAGGCTGGAAGGAAACACAGACAAAGCTGTTTGAATCATGCGACAACAGCACCGAGCTCACATTTATCACATCCCAGACAGCAATCCGTGTAAAGGTGTTGATTACAGAACCAAGCAAAATAGAACCACTTTCGTTTAACTTCACGTTGGTACCTTTAAGTGGTAAGTTGTGGTTGTAACACCCTTTTAGCACTTTAGGGGGAGCATGGTTCAGCAGTATGGTCTTTGCTTCGTACCCAAAAGGTACCGAGTTCGACTACCCACAAGTTGTGTGGCCTTTAGCAAGTCACCTCGCCCTAGCTCACTTCGAGGCGTTGCACTGCAGCCAATGCCTGGGTTATTCCAGTCTTCCCTTGGAATAGACCCTAAAGATAAATTTCCCCTTGGGGATGAATAAAGAGAATTTATTTTATTTTATTCTTTTAAAAGGGGGCGACGTGATCGAGTGGTTAAGGCATTGCACTGTGATCTGGAAGGTCCTGGTATCGAGTTCTGCTTCAGGCACTTCCGTTATCTTTTTCTTGGGCAAGATTACTAACCCCCTAATTTGCTCACTTTTGAAAACGTGGGTGATTTCTGTTGACATTAGATATCCGATTGATGGATTATCTATTTCCTTCATGGAATACCACTCCCATAGTGGGCAGGGAGGCTCTTCTATAACCCCCCCCCCCCCCCCCCCCCCCCCCCCCTTGTATCTGTTTTCCTACTTGCTTTCTTTCTTTATCTTGGAATGAGATTACTCGGTTTTGTCCTGGCCCTGGCCAGCAGATACCCCAGCCTGGAGGGAAACAGTCAGATGTAGGGTTAGTTTTGTGAGATTAATTTTTTTTTTGTCTTGTAAATTATCTCTCTGTTATGCACTGTGTTTATTTTTTAAATATATGATTTGTAAACATTTGAGTGTGTTCCTCTTAGTGGGGACCTGTGCTTGTGTCTGGATGAGACTTTTAGGTGATCTTAAACTAAGTACTTTGATTGTGTGCTCTTGGAATCTACATCTGTTCCTCATTTGAACCAATACCCCTTTGCCTTACTTTTCTTGTGTTCTTTAATTGTAATTCTAGAACTTTTAAAAACAATAGGATTCTTATAGCAGTCAACTTGCATATTTTAGACTTTAGAAAAGACTCTTTACTCACATTTACTGTACTCAGGTGCAAAATGAGTATCTGTTTGTTATATATATATATATATATATATATATATATATATATTATATATATATATATAAATATATATATATATATATATAAATTATGCCCTTCCGCCACATCATAAGATATGGTCGCCAAGGCAATCCACGAGTGAAAATAGATAATTCCTCAAACTAGATGTCTGATGTCAACAGGAACCACCCATGTTGTCCAAGTGAGCAAATTGGGGGGTAATAATCTTGCCCAAGGAAAATAACGAAAGTGCCTGAAGCGGGTTCAAACCCAGGACCTTCCGGGTCACAGTGCAATGCCTTAACCACTCGGCCACTTCGCCCCCATATATACATATACAAAAATTCCAAAGGCCGAAACGTTGTTTGTTTTGTGTTGTTCCCTTATATATATATCTGCTTACTTATCCGAACCAGCGACCACCTGAGCTCTAGCACTTTGGTCTTGTGCCATGACGTAGAAGTTAGACGTCTTTTATAGTTGTTCCAGGTGACCATAAAGTGTGTTACTGATGCTTGGATTTGGTGGAAGGATTGTGCATCTCGTATATATATATATAAATATAAAATCTCAACAACTTGTTCTCCTGATTTTCAGGCACTGAATGCTATGGACAGGTTTTGACACTGAAGGCTTCATCGGATGATAAATACTTCAACTCTCCAGGATATCCTAATGAGCTATACGGGTAAGTGTGTTGTTTTTTTCTGCATGTTGACAATAAAGAAATAATTTGGAGAGAACGATAAAGGGAGTAACTGTGACTCATAAATAAGGGAACAACACAAAACAAACAACGGTCTTTGCTTCGTATCCGAAAAGTACAGTTTGATCACCTACCTCTGCGCTGTGTGGTCTTGAGACCTTGCCTTAGCTCAAATTGCGACACTCCACTGCGGCTAATGCCTGGGTTATTCCAGTCTTCCCTTGGAATTGACCCTAGAGACACATTTTCCCTATGAATAAAGGGGATTTTATTTTATTTTTCAAATTTATTCATCTTCATCTATTATCAGTTTGTGTTTCCTGATTCGTAACTTTGACTTTTTTGTTTGTTACAGAACCATGAACTGTCAATGGAAAATTGAATCAGAAGATGGAAACCAGGTTGAGATTGAGATCGAAGATCTTGATTTAACCGACTACGATTGTGAGAACGATCGGTTAAAGGTGTATGACGGTATGAATAACAAACCATAGCATGTCATTGTAAGGTCAAAGGCAACATGTACTTCTGCGGCTATGTGGTCTTGTGGAAAGACACTTGTTTTCAGATCAGAAGGTCCTGGGTTCGAGACTCGCTTGGCGCATGGTTGAGTCCTTGGATGAGACTCTTTACTGACATTCTCCCACTGTACTCAGGTGTACAATGAGTATCTGGCCATTAACAGCATTGTCTCTGTCCAAAAAAAAAAATATAATATCGCCTATCAGGCATCAGCGTCATGTCCTGTCCTACATGTTAACTGTTGCTGTTGGCCAGGGATCCCTTGTAAAGTGCTTTGAGCACGTTTAGTGGATATTGCGCGATATAAAAGCTAATTTTATAAAAATAATTTAATTCTGGGTGGGGTTCATGACCTCCCATAGTGGGCAGGGAGGCACTTACTGTGTCTTTTATCCCCCTATATCTGTTTTCCAACCTGCTTTCTGTTTTTGTCTTGGGCGGTCTTGGGATGAGATTACTTAGTTTTGTCCTGACCCTGGCCGGATCTTCTGGCTGTGAGGGAAGCCGTCTAATAGTATGTGCAGTGTTTTAACAAGTTTGAAATATAATACTCTACAAACTGGACAATATTGGAGGTTTCCACAAGAAGAAGAAGAAGAAGAAGAAGAAGAAGAAGAAGAAGAAGAAGAAGAAGAAGAAGAAGAAGAAGAAGACAAAACTGTTTGGAGATTAGGATAGTTAAAATAATATTAGTAATATCATTGATTTTCGTCATCACAGGTCCTGATCAGACGTCTATGGTTCTGTCGGAATTGTGTGGTGACCTCAGTGAAAAGAAGAAATATCGTAGCTCTGCCAAGGTCTTTCTGGTTCGACTGGTATCCAACGATTACAACACAAATGGTCGGGGTATCAAGATTAGGTATTATACCAAGGCTGACCCCTCACCAGACCTTGTGCCAGGTCAGGAAAGTTATATATATATATATATATATATTATATATATATATATATATATATATATTATATATATATATATATATATATATATATATATTATTTTAATATTTACCACAATGTTGGAGTCAGTCTACATCGATGTTTCAGCTTCAACAAACAACAACAACACACAAACCAAACTCATGTAACACACATTCCTGACGATGGCTGAAAAGGCCTGAAACATCGATGTAGACTGACTCCAATATCGTGGTAAATATTACAAAATAATTTACTCCATTGTTACATATTATATATCTGTTAGATTCTTATCATTTTGATCGTTTTTTGTTGTTGTTTAGACCCTGTTATTAAAAGGATGATTTCTAATTAGAGTTTGTATAGTGATTCCATATACCGGTTGAGTGCCATAGAACATTGACCAAATTCATTATACCACATACTCTACATACCGTCAAAGTTGCCTTGGTCCCAAACGTGGCGGTATAACGAGATTTCACTCTATTAATAACAATATTAATACGAAATGAATTGGAAACTTCAAGTTATCTATCTTTGTTCAATAAATTGAATCGTCCATTTGGGTGGGGTACCTGATCCCATAGTGGGCAGGGAGGTACTTACTGTGTCTTTTATCAGCCTATATTTGTTTTCCAACATGCTTTCTGTCTTTGCCTTGGAATGAGATTACTTGGTTTTGTCCAGGTCCTGACCGGATACCCTAGCTGGGAGGGAAACTTTCAAATGTATAGATAGAGTTTTGGGACATGATATTTTTTATCATTTAAATCATCTCTCTGAATGCACTTTATTGTTCTGTTTACACATTATAAATGATTTGCACACATTTGAGTGTATTCCTCTTAGTTGGGTGGGTGGGGATCCTGACCTCCCATAGCGGGCAGGGAGGTACATACTGTGTCTTCTATCCCCTTATATCCTTTTTCCAACATGCTTTTTGTCTTTGTCTCGGAATGAGATTACTTGGTTTTGTCCTGGCACTGGCCGGAGTCCTAGCTGGGAGGGAAACAGTCAAATGCATAGTTATTGTTTAGGGAGATGATATTTTTTTTCCTTGTAAATCATCTCTCTGTTATGTATTATTATTTTTATTTTGAATGTATAATGTAAGCATTTGAGTGTGTTCCTCTCCGTTGGATTTTGTGCTTGTGTCTGGATGAGACTTGTAGGTGATTTCAAACTAAGTACATTGGTGGTATGCTCTTGGAATCTACATCTGATCCCTATTTGTTCTCAGTTCCCCTTTTTCTTACTTTTTCTTGGGTGCTTTAATTGTAATTCTATAACTTTTTACTATCCCATTTTCTTCCTTTTTACTGGCGCTGATATAACCTAAATGTGTTGCAAGCGCCGTAAAACCCTTAAAAACAAAAACAAAAACAATCCTCTTAGTTGGGACCTGTGCTTGTGTCTTTTAGGTGATCTCAACTGAGTACACTGATAGTGTGCTATTGGAATCTACATCTGTTTCCTATTTGAACAAACTCCCCTTTGTCTGCCTTATTCTTGAATGCTTTAATTGTAATTCTAGAACTTTTTACTATCCCATTTTATTCCTTTTTTACTGGCGCTGATATGACCTTAATGTGTTGCAAGCGCCGTAAAACCCTTTAAAAACAAAAAAAAAAAAAAAAACCAATCGTCCATCTCATTGCGTTTTGTTATTTATTCCTTTGAGCTTCAAGCAGAAACCTTTTCAATAACATATAAATAAAATAGACTGTTTGATGTTGATTTTACCATTGCAGACATGAAATGCAGGTGGAACACCGTCCATTTGGAGGCAACATCTGAACGGAAACAACTCACGTCTTTGAACTACCCAAACAATTACCCTGTGTAAGTTCTATGTGTGACTCGACGTCTCAAAACATTGTGATGTTGGGATGACTGGCTGGGGTTCCTGACCTCTTTTAGTGGGAGAGGTTCTTCTGTGTCTTCTATCCCCATATATCTGTTTTCTATTTATTGTTTTCTGCCTTTGTCTTGAAACGAGACTTGGTTTTGTCTTGGCCCTGGCCGAAGACCCTGGGAAACGGTCAACTGCATAGTTAGTTTTGAGAGATATTTTTTTCATTGTAAATCATCTCTCTGTTATCAATGTATTATGTTTTATTTATATTTTATATATGATTTGTAAACATTTGAGTGTTATCCATCTTAATGGGGACCTTACCTTGTGTCTTGGTGAGACATTTAGGTGATCTCAAACTAAATACATTGATATGTAATCTTGGAATCTACATCTGTTTCCTATTTGAACCAATTCCCCTTTGTCTTACCTTTCATTAGGTGCTTTAATTGTAATTCTAGAAATTTTAACTATCCCATTTTCTTCCTTTTTACTGGTGCTGATATGACCTAAATGTGTTGCAAGCGCCGTAAAACCTTAAAAACTTATCGGGGTTAATCTGATTCTGAAAAGTGGATTTAGAAATGAAAGAATTAGAAATATGAACTTTTATTAACCTGTATGTCTTTAATCTACAGAAATTCTAATTGTAACTGGATGCTCGAGTCCGACAATGACAACATAGAGGTTGAAATCCTGGAGCTTCAGGTGGAGGAGAGTGCTCTGTGTTTTAGGGACTCATTGGACATTTATGGTGGTAAGACGTGTCGGCAGTTTTAATTTTAAATGGGATAGACTTGCACCATTCTGTAACACTCCTCAATCTGTTGTTATCAGGGTTGCCTACTTAAAATTTTAAAAATGTCTAGTTTCTTTCTTACTTATAGTAGATTTCCGATACAGGTCCACAGGACTCAATCATCTTTGGCTTCATTTCTGCCTCACTTCCAGTTTCTGAAATTTTGGCTTTGAAGTTGTCATATAACATTTTTTGATCTGACCAGAACTTATCAAGACGGATTTTAAACTTATTTATGGAATTAGCAGTGACAACAGATTTTGGTAAACTGTTCCATATGTTGGCGACTCTGAAGGCAAATAATTTTACTTTCCCATTTTCTTTTCCAGTTTCCAATGGAAAAAATGAAGAGTCACTATAAATAGCTATACAAATCAATAATTTGCCATCAACATGATCCATAAATGCTTCAAAATCCTGAATATAGGATTTAAGGAACTAAAGTTTCCTTTTCAAAAAGATTTATTGAGTCAAAGAGGCGAATACAGCTCTGTAGCTGTAGTCAAAAATTCGTAATTCTATAAAAAAAATGTTGGTACCAGGCAGGTCTGTGTTGTGTTGTAAGTGTTGTTTTTATTGTTGTTGTTTTTCATTTTGTTGTCACTAGGTGGGGTTCCTGATCTCCCATAGTGGGCAGGAATGTACTTTCTGCGTCTTCTATCCCTCTATACCTGTTTTCCAACTTGCTTTCTGTCTTTGTTTTGGAATGAGATTACTTGGTTTTGTTCTGGTCCTGGCCGGATATCCTGGCCTGAGAGGGAACAGTCAAATGTATAGTTAGGTTTGGGAGATGATATTTTTTCCTTATAAATCATCTCTCTGTTTGCACTGTACTATGTTTTGTTAACATATCATGTATTATGATTTGTAAACATTTGAGTGTATTCCTCTTAGTGGGGACCTGTGCTTGTGTCTGAATGATACATTTAAGTTGATCTCAAACTAAGTACATTGATAGTGTGCTCTTGGAATCTACCTCTGTTTCCTATTTGAACCATTTCCCCTTTGTCTTACCTTTTCTTGGATGTACTTTAATTGTAATTCTATAACTTTCTACTGTCCCATTTTCTTCCTTTTTACTGGCTATGATATGACCGTAATGTGTTGCAAGCGCCGTAAAACCCTTAAAAAGCAAACAAAAACAACAGCCTACTTACTTGCATAACTTTTACATTTCTCAGATGATGATGGGGACAAGTCTCCTTTGGCGAGTGTCTGTGGAGACTTAAATTCCTTGACAACGGGAAAGAAGTTTAGAAGCTTCGGTCAGTCCATGTTGATTCACTTCAAGAGTGATTACAATCATGCTGGAAAGGGATTCAAACTTGAATACTACACCAGAGCCAGTCCATCACCTGACTTGGCAACAGGTAAGATCCAAAAAAAACCCCCCCAGAAATGATTTTAATAACTTGAGCCTTTATATAGTTCAAAATCTTCTTCATAGACTATTATGATGTTATTTAGAGTAGACTTGAATGTTTCGGGCTTATATTGCTCTGCTGTCTATCTGGTTTTAAATAAATAATTTATGTTTTTATTGGTTTTTTTTTGTTATACGCTGAAGAAGGGCCCAAATCGTCTGGTATTTTCTGTTCTTTTTTTAAGCTGTTGTATTAATTTAATTTTATTACTAGAAATGATATGACATTTTAGTAATCGTAACTTTAAGAATCATCATTTATTATTTGTGTAAAACATATAGACTTGACCATAAAAATTAATTTTAGCATCTACATTTTGATAAAACACATCGTCTTATTATGGAATGATTTAGCATCTACAGACATTATGATAAAACACATCGTGTTATTATGGAATAAGTTTAGATTAAGACAATTTAGTTTAAAGGCAAAATGACAGAGTAAAAAAAATTTTTACAAAAAAACAAAAAAAAAACAGAACAAAATCAAACAAACAATAAACAAAACGAAAGCACTCTCCTCAATGGACGTATTTATTGTTAAGCCAGATGTTTAAAGTTCAGTTTAAAATCCAATTTTGGGCATTAGGTTCACCGCCAACATGATACTGTTATGAAGCCATTGGTAACATAATGTTCCTTTTCCTTGGCAGTCAACAGCTGTAGGGGGAAAATTGTGTACTTGAACTCAACGGAAGAACCACAGAACTTGACATCTCCTGGTTTTCCTGCCTCATATGATCCGTGAGTTGATTATGATTATTATTTATCATCATCATCATCATCATCATCATCATCATCATCATCATCATCATCATCATCATCATCATCATCATCATCATGATCATCATCATCATCATCATCATCATGATCATCATCATCATCATCATCATCATCATCATCATCATCATCATCATCATCATCATCATCATCATCATTATCATCATCATCATCATCATCATCATCATCATCATCATCATCATCATCATCATCATCATCATCATCATCATCATCATCATCATCATCATCATCATCATCATCATCATCATCACTATGATATTGAAACTTGCCTAAGTACAACATGTAAATATTATTGTTTCAAACAACCCTCTATTTTTAATCTATGAGAGAGTTAAAGTTAAAGGAAAAAAATAGTTGTCTTCTTTACTTTATAGAACAACAGCCTGATGTTCTATAAATCCAGCTTTTATCTAGTAATTCCTTCATCCAGTGATTCCAAGCTGTTCAAAAAATTTCAAGAAAGTGTTTTCATTCATTTTCTGCGTTGATGTCACTTAGAAAACTTTGCAAGTCACATCTAGTTGACTTCAATCAATTTTTCTAGCTCTTTAATGTTTTGTTTTTTTTTTCACGTTTTTGTTCTTAGTTCGTGTACGGCTATATGGTCTAATGGTGTGACACTCGCTTTTGGATCGGAAGGTCCTGGGTTTGAGCCTCGCTCAGCGCACAGTTGAGACCTTGGAAAAAGCTCTTTACACACATTCTCTCACCATACTCAGGTGTAAAATGAGTACTTGGCTGTTAGCAGTGTTGTCTCTGTCAGAAAAAATTGTATTATCACCTTTTTTTGTTTTTCTTCCATTTTTTGCATCAAGCTATTACTTGAGTCAAATTTCTTCCTTTTATCTAAAAGCCCGACTGTATTGTAAGGCTTATAGCATCTTCCTGAAAGTTTTACCACAAGAAAACTTGAATAATAATGGAAAATTATGCAAAGACAACTAGATGTTTCTATCAGCTTTTTCAATTCTTTATCGTTTGTAATATAAAAAAAACATCCTGTATTTTAAAAAAAAGAACAAAATACCTAATACGGAACGTTTCTGGATCAAAACCCTTCTTCAGCGAATAAAAAAAAAACAAAAAAACAAAACAATGATTACATTAATACATTACTGAAAAAAACAGAATATTTCTATGTTGTCAATTTGGTTCTTTTAGTAATGCATTTACGGTTTCATTGTTTCTTTGTTGATGGCTGAAGAAGGATTTTGAGCCCAAAATTTTTCATGTTTGGTATTTTGTTCTTTTTCGAAGCTGTTATATTAATTTTTGTTTATTATATTTTACATTTATTTCAGGAATTCTGACTGCCGCTGGCAAATCAAAGCTGATCCAGATAAAACAGTCAAAGTGGAAGTTACCTCCCTTCAGATGGAATCGAGTAACAAAAACAATTTCTGCGTCTCTGACTATGTGAGGATTTTTGATGGTGAGTTTGAATCGAGATAGCTAATGGAGATTTGTATCTCGGTCGATGTGCACTTAATTGTAGGTCTGATAACCCAAATTTATCATCATAGCTTGTCGCTCCAATATGGGAAGGTCCTGGGTTTGAGTCTCGCTCGGCGCATAGTTGAGTCTTTGGAAAAGGCTCTTTACTCACATTCTCTCACCGTACTCAGGTGTAAAAATGAGTACCTGACTGTTAACAGCGTTGTTTCTGTCCGAAAAAAATTTTGTAATATTGCCTAACAGGTGTCATGTCCCATCCTGCGTGATATATGTTAATGTTGGTCAGGGTCCCCTTGTAAAGCGCTTTGAGCATGTTCAGTGGATATTGCGCATGCGCTATAATTTAAAGCTCTTGATCAATAGAACTAACACAGACATCTATGTGTAAATTTAAACGCTCATAATCTGATCGAGAAAATCGTATGATAACTTGTCACCCATTTGGTAGTATAAAAACAACAATATCAGAGAGAGGTCGATTTCATGTTACTGTTAATAAACAACCATGTTTGTCCGAGCACGTGTGAGGGTGTGTCACAAATTCCATGTTTTGATTGGACAAAAATCTACTGGTTAATTGTATTCTGACCTGCACTTGTGCATGTTGGCTAGGTGATTGCAAAACTTTAGTATTATAAAATGAGTGATAGGCCTATTGTAAATATGTGACTAATATTCTCAAAACAGTAGGATTGTATTTGAGTGTTCATACGTCAAAATAAAAAAAAAAATAAAAAAACAAAAAAAAAAAATAAAAATTAAAAAAAAAAAAAACAAAACAAAAAACAAAAGAAGATATATATATATATATATATATATATATATATATATATATATATATATATATATATATATATATATATATATATATAATATATATATATATATATATATATATATATATATATATATATATATATATATATATATATATATATATATATATATATATTATATATATATATATATATATATATACTAGTAAAAAGCCCGCAATTTCGCGGGGAATGAACTATTTCCATTCGATATCATACCCACCATTATTTAATGAGGGTAGATTGGTAAACAACGTTGTCTGTGTAACTTGGTACATCCTCTGTTGATTTTTATGTGTGGCCCAACATGAAGTGTAAGCCGCTATAGCCTCTGACCCGTGACACAGCAACATATAGTTGTCCGTGTATGAAAACAGGTTGTGGTAATAAAATCAACTGCGAAAATAAACCTGAAGTAGCAGACGTGAGCAGAGTTGAAAGACGATCCTGGGATCGAGAACTTACCTTACAGTACAGTACTCTGGTGAAAATGTTTGGTGGCATTTGGCACCATTTTTATGCACCTCCACTGACTTTAAATTATAAAAGGAAATCAAATTATCTGTTTATCTATCTGTAAAAAAATACATTTCTAATTTTCAAATCTTTCAGTAGAGTTGTGCGCCGTATATTTTTTAAAATTGACTCAAATGGCACAATGTTCTCCACAAGGCTAGACTATATTTAAGAAAGGATTTTCAATTCCATTGTATTTATCTTCCAACAACATTCTACGTGTTTTTATATTTCACTTTCTAAACTGCATTACACAGTTCCTCCCCGCCTCCCCTCTTTTCACTTAATTAATTGCACATCTTTTTAGAAATATCTAGCATTCTGTTTTAATTCATGCTTCCTTACAAAGGAGCATACTAATTTCCTGCCAACCAATGTTTTGTTTATTCATCTTAACTACGCCACCACCGCATTATCTCATTCATCTTTGGTGTTCCATTCATCCTGTTTGGTTGATAAAGGGGAAACCCAAAACGTTCATTTGATCTGTTTTTGTAATTAAATTGAAGCTTACATTCAATTTCACATGATTATTTATTTCTTCGAGCTTCGTGCAGCAACATTTACATTAAGTGAATACATTATACTGGGGATGTAGGAGCTTTCGGAATGTCCCCCCTTTACTTTACTTATGGAAAAACAAACATCCTAGCATCTTGACTAAGACTTATGACTAACCCTAATAGAAAAAAAATAATATACCTCCGATATAGAGCTAACCCTAATAGAAACAATGATGACAAATTGAATAAATAAACGCCTGACAAAAGATACAAAGAAAATACAAATTTAAAGAATACTGGGGATGTAGGAGCTTTCGGAATGTCTCCCCTTTACTTAACTTATGGAAAAACAAACACCCTTACACCTCTAATAACACTTATGACTAACCTCTCGAGCTAACCCTAATAGAAAAAAAAAAAACAACTCTCGGACTGCTTTGCACTACCTTTCAATACTTAACAAATCACAATGGCGGCCGAAAATCAAAACAATGGTCAAATTAGGAAATTTTAAACTTTCACAAATCTATCAAGGTTTGTTCTAGAGTTTAAAAAATACTTCTATATAATGACAAACTGAATAAATAAATGCCTGACAAAATATCAACGGTGAAAATATAAATTTAAAGAATACTGGGGATGTTGGAGCTTTCGGAATGTCTCCCCTTTACTTAACTTATGGAAAAACAGACACCCTAGCACCTTTAATAACACTTATGACTAACCTCTCGAGCTAACCCTAATAGTAAAAAAAGAATCAAAATGGCGACTGAAACACCTTCATGTGGTCAAGTGAATAATATCACTATGAATGCTACGATTTGCTGAAAAAATGCCAACACATACACACACAACACACACAACACACACAACACACACAACACACACAACACACACAACACACACAACACACACACACATACACACACATACGTACACACATACATACACGCAATTAGAACATACTACTACATAACAAAACTGATCACCGCTAAATCAACAACACAACGGAAGTAATAATAATACTTGATGTCATAAATAGATGACGCAAATTGACAACTTTTCACAGTGTCAAAATTAGTTGATTTTGAGAGCCAAGTGTCGTTGGTACGTATTTTATGATATTATCTGTTTGACTCAACGAACTTTCAAACTGACTTTAAATTATAAAAGGAAATCAAGTTATCTGTTTATCTATCTGTAAAAAATACATTTCTAATTTTCAAATCTTTCAGTAGAGTTGTGCGCTGTATCAATTTTTTTATTGACTCAAATAAGCACAATGTTCTCCACAATGCTATATTTTTTAAAGAAAGGATATATATGTATATTGCTTAAATACTTCGGGGATCCCATTAGCTCAGTTGGTAGAGCTCTCGCTTCACAATCAAAAGGACCGAGACCGATCACAGTGAGTGGATAGCTGGGTCTGCTAGATTTGGCAGAAAGTACTTTTTGATAGATTAGCGTTCTATCCAGAGAATAGCAAGCAACTGCTATTGTCTGGTTCATGCTATAGAAACGGGGATAAACTCTGACTCTATGAGTCTCATGGCTCTGAAGGACTACTATTTTATTTTTATAGAATGTAAATTCCTTCAATACTAAGCAATGTAAATGGTGCTGCTCGAAGCTCGAAGAAATAAATAACAATGTGAAATTGAATGTAAGCTTCTTAACAACGCCACTACCACATTATCTCATTCGCCTGTAGTGTGTCATTCATGCAATTTTGATGTTAAAGGGGAAACCTGAAACGTCCATTTTATCTGTTTTCGTATATTAAATTGAAGCTACATTCAATTTCACATTGTTATTTATTTCAATACTATGCACAATGTTAATACTTTTTAGCTGATATGATGGGTTGTGAGACTTGTCGTCGCTTATGGCTTGACTTAATCCTCTTCACTCCTTGTGGAAAAAAAAAATTAATAAAGCTTTTATATAGAGCAATATCCACTAAACATGCTCAAAGCGCTTTACAGGGGGTCCCTGGCCAACAGCAACACTGAACATTTTGGACGGGACATGGAGCCTGTTAGGCAATATTACTATTTTTTCCGACAGAGACAACGTTGTTAATGACCAGGTACTTATTTTACACCTGAGTACAGTGAGAGAATGTGAGTAAAGAGTCTTTTCAAAGGACTCAACTATGCGCGAATGAGGCTCAAACCCAGGACCTATGCGATCTGAAAGCGAGTGTCATACCACTAGATCACATAGCCGTGGAGCATCAGGACCTCTACGAGTGTCCGCCATCTTCTTCTGTCCTTGGCTATCTTCTTGGTAGCCTCCCAGGTAGGGCCTGCTATTTTCAGTTCAAGGTCGCTTATGATAGTGCCACCACAAACAAATACGTTGCGTAATCGGAATTTATTGGCCAGAGACAATTAAAAATACTGATCTCTATGAAAGAACCAGGGTCCAACGCCTGAGTACAATAGTAAAAGAATAGCGATGGAAGCTATTTGGTCACATCTTACATCGAGAAGATAACATCCCAGCTCAAATTGCAATGACAGAATATTTCCTTCATGGCAACAACTATGTAGCGAGACCACCACCATCAGTAGTAACTTCCCTGAACCAGGATCTCTCCACATATAAGAAATTTCTAGATTCAGATGAGGCCGAATTAATCTCTGAAGAACTACGAAAAACTGCAGTGCCTTCTGTACTAAAGTCACAAGATCTTGATAGCCTCGAAACTCGACCAATGGAAACAATTAACAACATGGATGGAGAGAGCAGCTACACTCATAAAGGTTTTTAAAAATCTGTTACTGAATCACCCAATACTCAGCAAGCGTCATTCAGACTGCGAGGCTTACTACTTACTTATAATAATAATATGATATGAAGAAGATACTTACTTTCTATTCATTTATTTATATTTGTTACCAGGTCACATTGGTTCATCATCTGCCACTCAACGTCTATGCACCTGGACAAAAACAGTTGAATTTGAAAGTACTGGGCGCTACCTGACAATCCTGTTCAGGTCAGATGGTGACACAGGTGGTCAGGGATTTAGTATTAAGTACTATACACCAGTTGTATCTCCAACCGATCCAACGGTGACGAGAGGTGAGTCGAGTCCATTTTCATTTCTATCTGGCTTTCGAGGGGGCAGCGTGACTCAGCGGTACGGTCTTTGCTTCATACCCGAAAGGTAACGAGTTTGATCACCCACCGCTGCGCTGTTTGACCTTGAGCAAGTCACCTCGCCCTATCTCAATTTGCGGCGCTGCACAGCAGGCAGCTGACGCCTGGGTGATTCCAGTCTTCCCTTGGAATAGACCCTAGAGACAAATTTCCCCTATGGGATGAATAAAGGGAATTTTATTTTTTATTTTATATATTTTTAGTCTCGTGTTATGACACTTGCTTTTGGACTGATAGGTCCCTAGTTTGAATCCTGTGGTGAGCGGTTCAACCTTGAGCTCTTGGAAAAGGCTCTACTTTACTCACATTCTCTCACCGAATTGAGGTGTAAAAAAAGGTACATGTCGATAACAATAAATAATAGGACCTAATAGGCATGATCACCTTGGAGATCACTTTGAATACATCTAGTAGATATTGTGAAATATAAAAACTCAAGCGGTTACTTGTTTTATTTGTATTTTTATTGTTTTTGTTTTTTTTTTTAATTATTTAAATTGAGCTTTATATAGCGCAATATCCACTAAATGTGCTCAAAGTGCTTTACAAGGGGTCCCTGGTCAACAGCAACATTTAACATGTAGGACGGGACATGACGCCTGTTAGGCGATATTACAACTTGTGGACAAAGACAACGCTGTTGACGGCCAGGTACTCATTTTACACCTGAGTACAGTGAGAGAATGTGTGTAAAGAGCCTTTTCCAATGACGCAACTATGCGCTGAGTGCGAGGCTCAAACCCAGGACCTTCCGATCCGAAAGCGAGTGTCATACCACTAGACCACATAGCCGCACAAATTTAATTTTTTTTCTTGCTTTAGTAGGCCATAATGTTAGAATGTCACTGTTGAGGCTAAGGCGCTGCTGAACATGAGGCGTTGAATGGGAAGGGAAATAAAACAATCTGATCGTGTGTATGAAAGGTGCCAGACTACGCAAGAAAGACCTAGACTGGGATTCGAACCTTAGACCTTCTGATTACCAGTTAGACGTGCTACCATTACACCACAGAGGCTTTCCGATTTCTTAATTTGATATTTTCAATAAAGTAATCTGTAATTTTGGATTGGAAATGGAGAAAAAATAAGAAAAAATGATTGTTCAGTTAGATAATAATGATAATAATAATAATAATAATAATAATAATAATAATAATAATAATAATAATAATAATAATAATAATAATATAATGATGATGATGATGATGATGATGATGATGATGATGATGATGATGATGATGATGATGATGATATAATAATAATAGCAATAATAGCAATAATAGCAATAATAATAATAATAATAATAATAATAATAATAATAATAATAATAATAATAATAATAATAATAATAATAATATTAATCATCTTATTATTATTATTATTATTATTATTATTATTATTATTATTATTATTATTATTATTATTACTATTATCATTATTATTATTATTGTCACCATCATCATCATTTGCATTGTTTTATTTCTTTCATCTCTTCCCAGGCCCAGGAAACAACAGCCCAGACCAGAAAGCCGCCAGTCTCAGCCTCATCATCACCTTTGTGTCAGCCCTACTCACCCTCGTCACAGCTTGTGCCTACTAAGTCTTTCAACAGGCTTCAACTACAATGCTAATGTCTCGAGAAGATTCATCCTTTCACTCTAGTTTTATCTTTCATATATTATTGTGTTCGTTTCTTTTTATGGAAGATCCAAGCCAAGCCAACTGTTTAACCATGCTACCATTTTCTGCAAACATAAAACTGACCATCTCAAGATGGTAGTATGCATTGATGGTATCAGTGTAGGACATTGATTTTATCACCATAGATACAGTATAAAACTTTGGTTTATTATTTTATCGCCATGGATACAGTATAAAACTTTTGTTTATTATTTTATCACCATGGATACAGTATATAACTTTGGTTTGTTATTTTATCATCATGGAAACTTTGGTTTAAATTCTATTCTTCATTTTCAAAGACTAATTACAACCTTTTACACTGTTTGAAAAGGATGCAGAGAATATCGTATACTGCACACAAAACGAACGAAGAAGTGCTAAAACAAACACACCAACAAAGGAAACTAATGCCCTTAATAGCGGATCGACAACTATCCTTTTTCGGACACATAGTAAGGAAAGATAAGAATGAATACCTGGCAAGTTGTGGAAAAATACCTGGTAAACGCGCCCGGGGGAGACAAAGAAAAACACTCATAGACCAACTGAAGGACTTCACCAACCTAACAATCCAAGAGCTGTTTGAAAAAGCAAGAGACAGGGAGGAATGGAGAGAGATAATTCATGCAGTATCCGGAGCCTGGACCAGGCATGGAACCTAGAAGAAGAAAACACTGTAAAAGAGCCAAACTTCGTATTTCGTAACATTTTTATTGTAAATTGACTTTTCTTTTACTGGTCTTATTCATCCCGACATAACGTTTAGAGAAAGCGGGTCACATATATCTTAAAATTTATCTTCCTGAAAGTTGTGGTTGTGACCCAGTGTGTCTATCTGGTGTTTCATATTGGAATGAGGTCTATGAAGAAAATTATCCAGAATGACAGTGGGGTGCGTTGGGGGTTGGGGGGGGGGGGGGGGGGGGGGGGGGGGGGTGCCTGTAGTCTGGGATTGTGAAACTACAAATGAAAAGGTAACAATGGAAAGGTTTCAGATGGGAACAATACAGAACTGTGCGGCTATGTGGTCTACTGGTTTCACCCTATTTAAACCGGGATAAACTCCCACTCCATGGGCCGAATGGCTATGAAGGACTTTAATTTTATATATGTGGCCCATTACCTCATCGTGCTATTATGTCGTGGTGAATCAAATGGTATCAAGTGAGTTTAATGGTAAAATAATCAGATATAGGACATTTTACTTTTTAGCTGCTTTAGAATTTATTTATATCTTTTTCTTATTAATAATATCAACAACAAAAACAAACAAAATAAAAATAGATGTTGGCACAGATCTCTTATTTATGGCTGTATATTACTTTTTTTTTTTTACCAACTAAACCTTAAGGACACACATCACCCCATTTTGAGGTGAAAGGTCACTGCATACATGCCAACTTGAAAATTTTAAAAATTGTAGTTTCTCGGAGATGGAAATTGTAGCTACTATAATCAACTTTAATCATGAACAATTTACACTCACAAGGATTAAATAAATGACCAAAAATCCTTAGAATTCTGTGGTTTGGCATCAACTTTCATTTTCATGAAGTTTTAATGATATGGAGTTGCTCATGAACTTCTGAAATGGGAGCCAAAATTTCGTAATTCTACGAATATTTCGAAGTAGTAGGCAAGTTTGCACACGAAGAGGAGTTTAAATATCACCGTCAACAAGGGTAACTCTGACTAAAGAGGTACAATATTTGAAAAAAAAAAAGGCTGAGAATATCCAACCTGCTCCAAATTCCCCCGTGAGGCAAAGGTACTCCAGTTGGCGGTACGATATATCGTGTTATAATATGTAATGTTCAATATAAAATATTTGGTCTTAGTTGGGACCTGTGCTTGTGTCTGGATGAGACTTTTAGGTATAAGGACTAAGTACTTTGACAGTGTGCTCTTGGAATCTACATCTGTTCCCTATTTGAACCAATTCCCCTTTGTCTTACCTTTTCTGTTGTGCTTTAATTGTAATTCTAGAACTTTTTACCATCCCATTTTCTTCCATTTTACTGGCGCTGATATGACCTTAATGTGTTGCAAGCGCCGTAAAACCCTTTAAAACACAAAACACAAAATATTTGGGTGGGGTTCCCGATCTCCCATAGCGGACAGGATGAGGGAGGTACTTGCTGTGTCTTGTCTTCTATCCCTCTGTATCGGTTTTCCAATTGCTTTCTGTCTTTGTCTTGGAATGAGATTACTTGGTTTTGTCCTGACCCTGGCCGGAGTCCTTGGCTGGGATACAAACAGTTGAATGTATAGTTATTGTTTTGGAAGATGATATTTTTTTCCTTGTTAATCATCTCTCTGTTACTTAGTTATTTTTAAAATTTTATTTTTAACATTTGATTTGTAAACATTTGAGTGTATTCCGATTAGTGAGATCTTGTGCTGGTGTATGGGTGAAACATTTAGGTAATCTCAAATACTGATACTGTGCTCTTGGAATCTACATCTCCTCCTTATTTGAATCTTTTCTCCTATGTCTTACTTTTTCCTCGAGTCCTTTTAATTGTACATCTAGAATGTCTTTACTCTCCATTGTTTTCCCTTTATACTGGCGCTGATATGACCTAAATGTGTTACAAGCGCCGTAGAAGCCTGATGAACACACGATATAAAACATATTCATTATATCACATACAATATTTTTGGTGCTTTCTGGTATGTTCATTTACCCACCGATTAATCTAACTCCATTTATAGTATTTTATTTTTATAATAGCTACCTCTGTGCATGTAGGGAATCGGAAAGATGTTATAGAAGTATTATTATTATTATTCTTGTTATTATTATGATTATCATTGTTATTATTGTTATTGTTGTTTTGATTATTATTGTTATTGTTATTATTATAATTATTGTTGTTGTTATTATTATAATTATTGTTGTTGTTATTATTATTATTTTTATTATTATTATTATTGTTATTATTAGTATTATTATTGTTATTATTAGTATTATTAATATTATTATTATTATTGTTATTATAATTTATTATTTTTATTATTATTATTATTTTTTATCATTATTATTATTGTTATTATTATTTATTATTTATCATAATTATTTTTGTTATTATTATCATTATTATTATTATTATTATTATTTATTATTTATCATAATTATTTTTGTTATTATTATCATTATTATTATTATTATTATGTTTGTTAGACTTTAATATTGCCTGGGTGGGGATCCTGACCTCCCATAGTGGATAGGGAGGTACATACTTTCTTTTCTATCCTCTTATATCTGTTTTCCAAAATGCTTTCTGCTTTTGTCTTGGAATGAGATTACTTGGTTTTGTCCTGGCCCTGACTGGAGTCCTGGCTGGGAGGGAAACAGTCGAATGCATAGTTATTGTTTTGGGAGATGATATTTTTTTGCCTTGTAAATCATCTCTCTGTTATGTTTTATTATATTTGTTATTTTGAATGTATAATGTAAGCATTTGAGTGTATTCCTCTTTGTTGGATTTTGTGCTTGTGTCCGGATGAGACTTATAGGTGATCTCAAACTAAGTACATCGGTGGTGTGCTCTTGGAATCTACATCTGATCCCTATTTGTTCCCAGTTCCCCTTTGTCTTCCTTTCTCTTGGGTGCTTTCATTGTAATTCAAGAACTTTTTACTATCCCATTTTCTTCCTTTTTACTGGCGCTTATATAACCTAAATGCGTTGCAAGCGCCGTAAAACACTTAAAAACAAAAACAAAACTTTATTATTGCGTTTATACCAACTATCCATCCTTAGCATAGTTTATGTTTATCTTTGTTGGACTGACTAACTTTTATTTGTATTTATGTTTATATTTATATATCAATGTATGATTTATTGATTTAGCTGTAAGCAATTATTAATATTCATTCTGTATTTATACACCATATCCAGATGCTTGATTTTTAAAATTTTTTTTACAACTATTTAATGATATATATTTATTCTATAGGATAATAATGCATATATATAATATATATATATATATATATATATATATATATATATATATATATATATATATATCTATGTTACCACGAGTGTATTTTGAAAGCATAATCATACCATAGTCGAATCAGACGTGTATTGATCCAAGTCTTTGCTCTATAAAATTCCCTTTATTCATCCCATAGGGGACATTTCTCTCTAGGGTCTTTCCACTCAGCGGGTGGTTGGATGGGAGCATCACCCTTGAATCATATACCTATGATGTTCGCATGGGTGTACGATCCGATAGTGATGTCGTTTCTTCAAACAAACAAAAAATCTTTCCACTCAAGGCCACACAGCGCAGCAGGGGGTAATCGAACTTGGCACTTTTCGCATACTAAGCAAAGACCGTACCACTGAGCTACGATGCCCCCCCAGCTTAGTCCCCATCTTCAACCGACAATAAAAATCATTTAAAGGGCATTACCGTTTAATTTTTAAATTTTCTTATCATTTTTTTTTTTTCTGAAGAAGGTCTTTGAGTTTGAACTGTACTTTTATGAAGCTATTACATAGTTTGTTCAATAATTATTGTGATACCATGCCTTGTTTTTCTAGAAAGCGACATTGGAAATTAACTTTTGTTTTTTATAATATCAGCTTGAATTATTGTTATTATCATTATGAATACGAATACTATAATATCAGCTTGAATTATTGTTATTATTATCATTATTATTATGAATACTATAATATCTGTTTAAATTTAAAGTCTACAGGTATCGTTTTGTTAAAAGTCATTAATCATGGGTCTCAAATTTCCGATATTTCAAGTACTCTGTTTTTTCCTCCAGCTTGGGTTCCAGGCCCTCAGTAGTAAATCTAATTAAATTAAGCTTTTCATAATTGTTTATACTTCTATATTTTACCAATATTGTCATAAACGAGGGCATATAGCTCTACTTTATTTATGATAAAATGCACATTCCGTAGAAGCCACAAAATATTCTTCCTCCTCCTCAAAAATTTTGACTTGAGACCTACGGTAATGATTATCTAGATTCGAGTCCAATTTTGTATTATGGCTTTAATTTTTTGCCTTCACCATATTATTTATTTCTCATTCACCATTAATGGGATCTTTTACTGAGAGGGCGACCGTGAGATACATGGTCCTCGTACATTTGTGTGTGGGGGTGGTGTCCAGACTTGCTGTCTTTTCTTTCCACCCCCATATTTGTCATTTCAGTTCGATTTATTTTCTAATTCTGAGACCGGCTCGTTTAGTTTCCACTCGGGCTGTGTCTGGAATCTTTTGCAGAGAGGGTTACCCGATTTTTTTTCTGTCTACATATTGCCTTTGTGTCTTTTTTACCATTCGAGATTATATTATTATTAGTGAATTCAACAAGATGAACATTCCAATTTCTCTTGCATTCCTCAATTGTGCTGCATTGAAAATTGATTGGAGCAGGTAACCAGTAGATTTTTGACCAATCAAAACATGGCATTTGTGACACACCCTCACGTGGTCGGACATAGTTGTTCTGTGTTAGTGATTGTACGAGGTGATTTATTAAGCAACTCTGCCTGGCCAGGAGAAGAAAAAACAAAGTAAATGTGATGGGAAATGTTTTAGCTTGTCATATACAGCAGTAGAAACATTTTAGGTGGTAAAAAAAAAAAAAAATAATATTTTGGAGACCAATAAACAATATCAACAGCAGATTTTATGGTTTTCATGTTCTTTTATTCCATATTAAACATTTAAAGAAAAAAATCATAATGAAGAAAAAAAAAAAGTGAGGAACGAGAAAAGTATGCAAGGAAAGGAGGCTCTCGTTACAGCAGATAGACTGCACTGTTGCCAATACGCGTTTGTTAAGGGGAGGACAGAATCCCTCCAGTGCGGGTGGTTGGATGGGAGCATCACCCTTGAATCATATACCTATGATGTTCGCATGGGTGTACGATCCGATAGTGATGTCGTTTCTTCTTCTCTTTACTAGCCTATCCTGCTTCTTTGGTTTGTGATTGTATTTTTGACAGGGGATATTTTTTTTTCTGTAAATCTTCTGCCTGTTTGTTCTTGGTTATTTATAATTTAGCTTATGATATCTTTAGGTTATGATTTTGATTTACATTTGTACTATTTTTGTTAGATTGCTTGTTTTTTTTTTGTTTCAGCGGTCTCTCATATAACCTCAATTGTGTTGGAAGAGACCTAAAGCAACAAACAAAAAAACAAAAAATCCCTCCAGTCGAAGACCCCCCCACCCAGCTGGTACCCCTCAGACATGGAGGGGACATGACGACATGGTTGGTAGAGACTGCTGGGTGGACAGTAGGGGTCAAAGTTCAGGGGAAAAGAACAAATCACACAGGGTCAATCCTCGCATGGATCGATCCTATATGTTATTTTTTTTTTCTCTGACCCCTGCCGTTTCACCCAGCAGTGATGACGTTCACTAATGTAGATTCTGCCAGCCCTATTTAGAACGGACATGGCACTTGCTTGGTAGATCAATTCAGGACCCGTTGCATGTGGAGCGAATCCACCCTCCATCCCCAATAGGGATTGTTTGTTTTTAAGGGTTTTAGGGCGCTTGCAACACATTATTAAGGTTATATCAGCGCCAATAAAAAGGAAGAAGTTGGGATTGTAAAAAAGTTCTAGAATTACAATTAAAGCACCCAAGAAAAAGTTAGACAGAGGGGAATTGGTTCAAATAGGAAACGGATGTAGATTCCAAAAGCACATTATCAAAGTACTTAGTTTGAGATCACCTAAAGTCTCATCCAGGCACATGTCCCAACTGAGAGCAATACACTCAAATGTTTACAAATTATATATGATATGGAAACAAAAAAATACAGTGCATAACAGAGAGATGATTTACAAGGAAAAAATCATCATCTTCCAAAACTCTAACTATACATTTGACCGTTTCCCTCCCAGCCAGGGTATTCTGCCATGGCCAGGACACAAACCCAAGTAATCTCATTCCAAGACAAAGACAGAAAGCATGTTGGAAAACATATAGGTGGTAGAAAACACAGTAAGTGACCTCCCTGCCCACTATGGGAGGTCAGGAACCCATCCAAGAGGAATAGATTCAAAAGTTAACAAATCATATGTTAAAAAAAATAAAATAATAATAACAGTACATAACAGAGATGATTTACAAGGAAAAAAATATCATCTCCCAAAACTATAACTATATATTCGACTGTTTCCCTCCAAGCCAAGGATTCCGGCCAGGGTCAGGACAAAACTAAGTAATCTCATTCCAAGACAAAGACAGAAATAAATTGAAGAACAGCTATACGGGGATAGAGGACGCAGTAAGTACCTCCCTGTCCACTATGGGAGGCCAGGGACCCCACCCAGTAGTTCAAATAGGAACAGATGTAGATTCAAAGAGTACACTATCAATGTACTTAGTTTGAGATCACCTAAATGAGTCATCCTGATACAAGCACAGGTCCCCACTAAGAGGAACACATTGTTTGTTTTTAAGGATTTTACAGCGCTTGCAACACATTAAGGTCATATCAGCGCCAGTAAAAAGGAAGAAAATGGGATAGTAAAAAGTTCTAGAATTACAATTAAAGAAACCAAGAGAAAGTAAGACAAAGGGGGAACTAGGAACAAATAGGGATCAGATGTAGATTCCAAGAGCATACCTTCAATGTACTTAGTTTGAGATCACCTATAAGTCTCATCCGGACACAAGCACAAAATCCAACAAGGAGGAATACACTCAAATGCTTACATTATACATTAAAAATAAATATAATAATACATGACAGAGAGATGATTTACAAGGAAAAAAATATCATTTCCCAAAAAAATATCTATGCATTTGACTATTTCCCTCCCAGCTAGGACTCCGGCCAGGGCCAAGACAAAACCAAGTAATCTCATTCCAAGACAAAGACAGACAGCTAGTTGGAAAACAGATATAGGGGGATAGAAGACACAGTATGTACCTCCCTGCCCACTATGGGAGGTCAGGATCCCCACCCAGTAGGAACACACTCAATTGTTTACAAATCGTATATAATATGTAAAACAATAATAATACAATGCAAAACAGGTTGATGATTTACAAGAAGAAAAAATATCATCTCCCAAATTCTAACTATCCATTTGACAATAGATTCTTTCATTGTAAACAATAAATTAATAAATTATAGAGAGAAAATTTAATATCACAGAATTATCGTATCATCATGTTTATATAAAATTATCATTACAGTCAAAACTTGTCAAGATATCACATCATATAGGAATATCTATATTTTGATGCTGCCCGTAAAACTAAATATTTTTTAAAAACAATCACAGGACATAAATTAAGGAAAGAAAATCAAGTAAAGGCAAAATGATAAGAACTAATAAATTAACGGGGTTTTTTTTTTTTGTTTGTTTGTTTTTTATTATAAATTTTAATCAACATAACTCACCCTCATAAAGTCAACATTCTTAAATTAAAAGGGACAGCGTGGCTCCGCGGTACAGTCTTTGCTTTGGACCCAAAAGGTACCGAGTTCGATCACCTGCCGCGCTGTGTGGCCTTGAGCAAGTCACCTTGTCCTAGCTCACTTTGCAGCGCTGCTCTGCAGCTGACGCCTGGGTTATTCCAGTCTTCCCTTGGAATAGAGCCTGAAGACAAATTTCCCCATGGGGATGAATAAAGGGAATTTTAAATTTAACTTCTGCAATAAGTCAACACCTCATCTTGGTCCAAAACTTTCTGTTCTATATTTCAGTGTGGATGTCAACTTTAAAGTCAACCAGTCTTTCTAGTCCGGTGGTGTTGGTTTATCAGGATTCCACTGTAATTAAATATCAGCATCTCTAATTTAAATTTTAAATTAATATCACAAAGTACCTAACGATTTAATATAAATATTTCTAATCTAAATTTATGAGATTCTGACATAATATCTATTGAAAAAATATCAACAGTCCTAATTTAAATTAATGAGATTGTGTGTTGTTTGTGTTTTTAAGGGTTTTACGGTGCTTGCAACAAATTTAGGTCATATCAGCGCCAGTAAAAAGGAAGAAAATGGGATAGTAAAAAGTTCTAGAATTACAATTAAAGCATCCAAGAATGAGGCAGACAAAGGGGAATTGGTTCAAATAGGAAACAGATGTAGATTCCAAGAGTACACTATCAGTGCACTTAGTTTGAGATCACCTAAAAGTCTCATACAGACACAGGCACAGGCCCCCACTAAGAGGAATACACTCAAATGTTTACAACGCATATGTAATACATAAACAAAACATAATACAGTGCATAACAGAGAGATGATTTACAAGGAAAAAAATATCATCTCCCAAAACTACCTATACATTCGACTGTTTTCCTCCCACCAAGGGTATCCGGTCAGGGCCAGGACAAAACCAAGTAATCTCATTCCAAGACAAAGACAGTAAGCATGTTGGAAAACAGACATAGGGGGATAGAAGACACAGTATGTACCTCCCTGCCACTATGGGAGGTCAGAAACCCCACCCAGTATGAAATTGTGACATGATAAATATCACATAGTATCTAATGACTTAATATCAACATTGCTAATTAAATTCATGAAATTGTGACATGATAACCATCACATAATATCTAATAACTTAATATCAACATTGCTAATTAAATTCATGAAATTGTGACATGATAACCATCACATAATATCTAATAATTTAATATCAACATTGCTAATTGAAATGCCTTTTCTATGCAACAAAAACAGTGATAAATCCTGGCTTTATTTGCCTCATGGTTTTAAAGATAACTTTTATATTTGATAAATTTGCCACCAAAGCACAACCAAATAAAAACCGACTTTTAAGGAACTTTTACCCACTTTGGCTGAATTGAAAACTTAACTTAAAATTACTTTAAAATAGAATAAAAATGGTAAAATTTCTAAAAAGTAAGCTTATTATTGAGCAACAAGCTTTGATTAATATTGCATATTTGAGCAATGGAATGTATTTATAAATCAACATATCAGCAGTGGTTAACGATTATAATACCTTAAGAAAGAATGAAAAAAATACAATAAACAAGGTGTCCCAGAAGTCGTGCACCATGTAGATTTATATAAAAACAAATATGAATATCAATGAATATCAATTTTATTAATCAAAATCACAATAGATGCTCACATTGTTCACCTTCAGCCTGAATACATGCATCGATTCTCTTTATAGATAGTATGCAGATGACGTCACTCAGGCCTTTGTTATTGTTTTTGCCATCCGCGTTTGTGAGTTGTTCTCATTAAAATGTATTAACCAGACTATAAAAGTTCATGGTTACACAGAGTTTGTGTGTTTGTCCGTTTTACTTCCGGATGGCAATGTTGTGAACTCCTTGGCCAAGCGCATTCTATCTATAAAACTATCTTTTACTCTAATGAGGGTTTCAGTTGTGATTTTTTGACATTCAGTTATGGTGCGCGACTTCTGGTACACCCTGTATATAGTAGAAATCAGGATAACATTGTGGTGCGCATACTCAGCATAAAAGTCCTAGTAAGAAATGTATTTACACTTTCCCAAAATATTCTAATATTAATTGTAAACCGGACAAAATAAATATATTTATATTAATAGTAATTACTAAGAATAATAATAACTCGTTAACCCATAAAATGAATATATAATAATAATAGTAATAGTAATAATAATAATAATAATAATAATAATAATAATAATAATAATAATAATAATACTAATAATAATAATAATAATAATAATAATAATAATAATAATAATAATAATAAAAATAATAATAATAATAAAATAATATACTCAATAAACTGAAAAATAAGGGAAGCAACTTGTTCATAGAGTAAATATAGAGTACTATTACAAGTTGATGTGAGCAAAATGACTGGGAAAAGATAAGAACATGATGTTAAAAATAAACATTAACATTAATTGATCTTTCTTGGGTTTTTTTAAGTAAAATCAATAACAATTATGTGTAAAATATTATTATTTACAATAATTGAAAATTTCTATAATGCAATTCACAGTCCCAAAACAGCAATAATTTAAATGTTTATCAAGCAGTAAGATAAAATAAACTTAATAGTAGAACATCTATAGTGTATAACTTATTTCAGATAAGTCAATCAAAACAAAATTTATGCAACATCAAATCATTAATTTTCCATGGAGTCATATTTTTTAAAATAACAATAAATAATTCGAGAGTTCTTTGTTACATCTAAAACTCCAAAAGCTCTGAACAATGGATAAAATGAGAAAAGAATGTAAACAGGCACCATTTTAGAATAAAAACGGTTCCCCAAAACTCAGAGAGTAGACCAATTGCCTCACACACAAACAGACTGGTATTCTGTTGAACTCGACGTGTACTTATTTGCAGGTCTGATAACCCAATTCATTATGGGCTCATTGTTGTAATGGAAATCTAAAAAAAAAAATGACACAAAATATTGTCCATTACAACAATGTTAAACTTGGTCCATAAGCGGGTTCAGATGTCAGACCTGCATATATGTACACATCGGCTGTACTCGAAAGAAATGTTTAAAACATTTTAGTTGAAAATGTGTTCTTTAAATATTGATCAAATAAAATGACCCTAATATCAAACTCTTTTAAATTCTTAAACCTGGGACTTCTTTTACAATTTGAGAATATTTGACAAGACGAGGGTCATTCTAATCAATCGATAATTGAAGGACGAGTATTCTGTCCAAAATTTTTAAAACAATTTTTTTATTTTTCAGAGAATCTATAGCAGTACCTATTGCTCCTGGATTAAGTCAACATTTTGTTCTGACCCATCTATGCCTATCTACCAAGAAGTGATTTGGTAGGTGGGTCTATTAAGTATGTTTAAAAGTACATTGCCATGGACTGATGTTGTCTCCAAAGGGTAGAAGGCAGTTATTAACATTCATTTACTGCTATAAAAACCAGGACGAACTTCGGCTCCATGAGCCCAATACCTCAAGAGGACAACATTTTTATTTGGCAACTTTTTAGAATAAACTTATAGCTTATTTTAGAATAATGTTTTAAAGCTCATTAAGATGGTTTATAATACATTTATTTTACATAACCAAACAAGCTCTACTCCTAGAATTCCTTCTAGAAAGCTCCTTTCCAGGCGTTCCTCTCACTTGGTCTTGCTGTTGTCGTTGCTGCTGTGACGATGGTGTTGATGGTTTTTGCTGCTGCTGCTGTTTCTGCTCCTTGCGTTGAGTTGAATCCATGGCCTTGGAATCGTCTTGTGTTTTTGTAGATTTTATATCCGTTAAGTTTTTCCTGGTATCAGGACTGTCCAGCTCATCATTCATATCTGGATCTGTTGTTAAAAAAAAATAAAAAATTATAATGTGAAAGACATTGATATTGATATAAACATAGCATCGTAAATTGTTGTGAACTAAGTTATTAAAAAAAATATGTCAATGTTGTAACTATCACATTAGAAACATTGGAGGAATCAGACATTATATTGATGAGGATATTACAAAGATGCTTGTTTATTCTTTTATTACTAGCAGATTAGATTATTGTAATGTATTCATACTTATTATGCAGTGTCGTGATTGTTTTTGTTTTTTAAAATAAAAAAACACAAACATTTTTATTAAATAAAGCGCCGCAGAGCTATATAAATTCATTATTTACTATTTACTATTAAAAGAATAGAATTGAATTTAATAAATTGTTTATTGTTGGTAAAAATACAAACATCTTTTATATATTAAAAAAATTAGCTAATTATCATTAATTAAAAAAAAAAAAGATTTTATGAAATAAAATAATTTCTATTTATCAAATTCATTAGAGACACAAGCCGTATGTTTATTGCATATAAATGTAAAAGAAAAGAACACTAGAGTTTTTATATAGCGCAATATTCACTAAATGTGCTCAAAGCGCTTTACAAAGGTCCCTGACCAACAGCGACATGTAACATGAAGAACGAGACATGACGCCTGTTAGGCGATATTACAATTTTTTCGACAGAGACAACACTGTTGACGACCAGGTACTCATTTTACACCTGGGTATGGTGAGAGAATGTGAGTAAAAGGGTCTTTTCCAAGGACTCAACTATGCGCTGCGCGAGGCTCAAACCCAGGACCTTCCGATCCAAAAGCGAGTGTCATACCACAAGACCACATAGCCACACGTAAATGTAATTGAATCATAAAATGGATGGTTTAAGTTGGAAAAAGAAAAAAACTTAGATCTAATTTAAAAATTAAAAAAAATATAAATTAGAAGAAAATTGAAAAAATAAATAAAATCAAGGCAAACCTTTGACAAATTTCGGAGGCAGGAATCCAAAGTCCATCTCTCTCATGGCCTTGACCATCAAGTCCACTCCCATACTCTCAGACACAGACTGCATTGAGGCCACTGACTGTTTGGACTCTAGCAGGGATACACGCATGGATGAACGGTGTGTTGGACACAGCCATGTCTGCTTACCATTGGGTAACACACACCTGAATGAAACAGAAAATATGTTTTTGTTTTCAAGGGTTTTACAACACTTGCAACACATTAAGGTCATATCAGGGCCAGTGATAGGAAGAAAATGGGATAGTAAAAAGTACAAAGGGGAATTGGTCCAAATAGGAAACATGTAGATTCCAAGACCACACTATAAAAGTACTTAGTTTGAGATCACCTAAAAGTCTCATCCAGACACAAACACAAGTCCCCGCTAAGAAGAATACACTAAAATGTTTACAAATCATATATAATATGTTTTAAAAAAACAGAATACAGCCAAAGAGATGATTTACAAGGAAAAAAATATCATCTCCCAAAACTAACTATACATTAGACTGTTTCCCTCTCAGTCAGGGTTTCCGGCCAGGACCAGGACAAAACCAAGAAATCTCATTCCAAGACAAAGACAGAAGCATGTCAGAAAACAGATACAGATATAGTAAGTACCTCCCTGCCCACTATGGGAGGAAACAAAATAGACAAAGCATAAGACAGTTCTTTTTTTTTCCCCCAGGTGTGATTAGGAACAAAAAAGTAAGTAGACCTTCAGAGCCTCAAGGCCCATTGAAGTCATCCCGATTTCGATAGCATTAAATGAACAATAGTTATTGCTTGCTACCCTCTAGATACCATGTTTGTCTATAACTAAGTACTTTCCATCAAATTTAGCATGCCTAGCTACCCAATCACTGCTTGGGAATCAATCATTGAAAAAATCTTGATGGATCTTGTTTCTTTTACACGTAAAGCGAGTGCTCTACAAGCTGAGCTAATGGGCCCCCTATTACCTTTTGAGACAACCCATTTGGTTCTTGACATCTGCCTTCTGGACCAGCTGTCTCAGTCCTTGGAAACTCTCATGGAAATCACTCGTGGCGGTCACCTTGGGATTCTAAAGGGAAACAAAGGAGAAAAAAAGACGTTTCAATAGTCTAAACGATCAAGTCTTCCAAAAAAAAAAAAAACAATTAAAATCCCATTAACTAACTCAAACTCAATCCTAGAGATTTTTGCTACTCTTGAAAATTGGAAAAATTGTATTAAAAATGAGCATGTACTTAGGTATTTTTATTCAACATTTATTAACATGTAAAAACTAAAAATATTAGCTTAGATACTACGCCTATAATTTGTCTCAGAAAAATGTAATTAATAGGCATGGGGTAAACGTAAAAGTAACCCCTGGTAAACTACGGATATAGTCGGTGTTAGGGTTGAGTGAGTTAATACAAATGTGTCATTGAAGTTGCGATATTTACATCAATAATAAAATCTACAAACACATGGAAGCTTTCCTTGTATTTCAAGGTGCTTCATGATAAAAATCACCAGCAAAGAACCTAGGTATCTCAATTCTTAAGTTACAAAGGGGCATAACTCAATAAATTATTTAAATCTCCAAAATCGACTTATATTACACTACACAGATAACAAACAAAGCTGAACAAATTGAACAGTAAATTCTTCTTCTTATTCTTCTTCCATTAAGACCAAAGCTTCAGGCTGAAAATTTTATGTCTGTCTTTTCAGTAACAGGGGTTTTAAAAGTTGTAAATTTCATGAGTGTTTGTGTGGTGATGTGGCCTTATTGTGGCCTTTTCGTAGTAGTAGGGAGGTCTGTTGTGATGGGTATCAAATTATTAAAAACAAGAAAAACTGATTGGAAACGAAATAATGATGGTGATGGTGGTAGTGATAATGATAACGGTGGTGGTGGTAGTAGTTATGGTGGTGGTATTAATGATGATGGTAATATTATTATTGTTATTGTTGTTATTATTATTATTATTATTATTATTATTATTATTATTATTATTATTATTATTGTTATTATTATTATTATTATTATTGTTTTATTATTATTGTATATTATTATTATTATTATTATTATTATTATTATTATTATTATTATTATTATTATTATTATTATTATTATTATTATTATTATTATTATTATTATAGTACGTATTGGTGGTTTTACGATTGTTGTATGTTTTTGTGGTTATTAATGGTATCAGTTTATTTTTGGGTTCTATTTACCATTTTTTTCCACTTTCAGGTAAGCCTATGTTGTCATCAAATTGTGTGATTTATTGGTGAAAGCCTAAGATTGAATAAATTTTTGAAACTTTGTAAAAAAGTCCTGGGTTCGAGTCCTGCTGTGAGCAGCAACTTAGTTGAATCCTAGACGTTAACTGTTTAGTTTCAGTTGGAAAAGATGTAATATCGCCTGTCATTCGTCACGTCTCATTCTGCATGTTAAGCGTTGCTGTTGCTTTTATTTCGGACCCCTAGTGAAGCAGTTTGAGTAAGTTTAGCGGAAATTGCTCTCTCTAAATGCTCAAGTATTTTGGGGTTTTTAATTGGGATTTTGTAATAGGTTGTATAACATTGTTAAAATATTCAGTGTTATTGATGAGTTTATGCAAGAATAAGAGATAACTTTCAAAATCATGCTAAGGGACACGTCAGTATAACTTTCAATCAATTGAAATCACCAAGGAAATGTTTAACTTATAACTATTTATTATTTTCCTCTTTAATAATAATATAATCCTTATTGTCAAAAAAAAAAAAATTGGCAATTTGTCATTTGGTTTACAATGTTTGGAATTAAAAATACAATACATAGATAGAAAAAAAAACATTAATAAAATAATAATTATAATAATAATAATAATAATAATAATAATAATAATAATAATTAAAAAAAAAAAAAAATAAAAAAAAAAAAAAAAAAAAAAAAAAAAAAAAAAAAAAAAAAAAAAAAAAAAATAAATAATAAATAATAATAATAATAATAATAATAATAATAATAATAATAATAATAATAATAATAATAATAATAATAATAATAATAATAATAATAATAATAAAACAATAAAATGATAAATGATATAAATATCTAAATGAAGATGACGTTTCATAACAGTTTACTTTTAATTAACTTACTTTGCTTAACAATCACTATCACTAATTTTTTTTTTTAAGAGAGAGACAGAGGTAATAAATGTCTCTCCACAGAAGTCCTTTAATAAAAAAAAGTCATAGCTATAAACCTTAAAAGTAATTTCTTTATCATTGATCTAATAGTTCTTACCCCTTCTAACCAGTTCATGTACTTTCTACCAACACCAGATGCCAATAGATTCAAAGTCAGCTTGCGACTGTAGCGTGCAAGGGCTGTAACTCTTGCAATGTAAGGAAGGAAGAGTTCCAAAGAGTGACCAAAATTGGACTCCAGTGGGAGAGGTTCTCCATAAACATGCCATCCCTGCAATGGAAGAACACTTTTGTAAAGAAAATATTGATAGATGTGACTTATGTATATAGAAAGATCTCCCCCCCCCCCCTTCCCCCCCAAAAAAAAACCCCCAAAAAACCCCCCAAAAAATGGTCAAGTGGTCAATATCCACTAAACGTGCTAGAGTGATTTACAAAGGGTCCCTGACCAGCAGCAACATGTAACATATAGAACAACACATGACACCTGTTAGGTGATATTACAATTTTTTTTCCGACAGGGACAACGCTGTTGACGGCCAGGTACTCATTTTACACCTGTGTACTGTGAGAAAATGTGAGTAAGGAGCCTCTTCCAAGAACTCAACTATGTGCCGAGCCAGAAAAAGAGTGTACTTACCACAAGACCACATAGCCGAACAAAGAATAACACAGTACTAAACAAATGATATAATCAATGCTTTGATCAGCAGATTTTTACCTCATCGTGCTCACATAGAAGGGAGACACCAAATTTCTGGTCAAAGAAATCCCCATGATCCGACAACGACTGGCCATGAACCACTGGCGATTTGTCTTTTTTCTCCGTTTCCACTGATGGCATTTGCAGTGGCTTTGGTGTCTCAGGTTTTCCTTCTTTTTCTTTGTCTTTCTCTTCTGACTCTTTGGTTTCTAGTTGACCTGGATGGATAAAATAAGTGGGTCAAAAGAAAATGTTTTGTTTTTTGTTTTTAAGGGTTTTATGGCGCTTGCAACACATTTAGGTCATATCAGCGCCAGTAAAAAGGATGGATGAAAATTGCATAGTAAAAAGTTCAAGATGTACAATTAAAAGGACTGGAGAAAAAAATAGGGAACAGAGTAGATTCCAAGGGCACACTTTCAATGTACTTAGTTTGAGATCACCTGAAAGTCTCATCCAGACAAAAGCACAGGTACCCACTAAGAGGAATACACTCAAATGTTTACAAATCATAATATAATATAAAGAAAACATAATCTCATCCCAAGACAAAGACAGATATAGGGGGATAGAAGAGACAGTAAGTACCTCCCTGCCCACTATGGGAGGTCAGGAACCCCACCCAAGTAAATAGAAAAAGAAAACCCCAAAGACCTGGAGAATTTATATTGTGCACGATATCCACCTAATGTGCTCAAAGTGCATTTCAAAGGGTCCCTTGACAACAGCAACACTTAACATATAGGATAAGACATGATGCCTGTTCGGTGATATTCCAATAATTTCATTTCCGACAAAGACAATGCTGTTAACAGCCATGTAGGTACTCATTTTACACTTGAGTATGGTAAGAGAATGTGAATAAAGAATCTTTTCCAAGGACTCAACTATGCGCTGCTCAGAGAGGGACTTGGACCTAGGACCTTCTGTTCCAAAGGTGAGTGTCATACCACTAGACCACCTGGCTGCACAAATGAATGATTTATCGAACCTTTAAACCCACACATATATATCAAAGTGATACTAGGCTGCTATAACCTGTGGACTGTAAAAAGTAATATAAACAAAAATGAATATAATAATAATAATAATAATAATAATAATAATAATAATAATAATAATAATAATAAATAATAATAATAATAATAATAATAATAATAATAATCTTTATTGTCCAAATTAAAGGCAATTCATGTGAGGTAAACAAATGCTCAGTTTGGTTCATGGTATGAAAATCAACACGTTTACAAATACAGACACAGCCATACACGAACATACACGCTTGCACATTGTTTCTACACATGTATACAAAAGAAATGAGCGTACATACATACACATATACATACATACATACATACATACATACATACATATATACATACATATATACATACATACATACATACATACATACACATACATACATACATACATACATACATACATACATACATACATACATACATACATACATACATACATACATACATGCAGACATACATACAAACCAGCATACCATCGTATAACAGCTTCAAAAAAGAACAAAATACCAAACACAGAACGTTTTGAGCTCAAAACCCTTCTTCAGCCAACAACAAAAAAAACAAAAAAGAGAAATACATTAGCTAAATTCCAGATTGAAGACAGAATGTAGTCATGTATTTACAATGTGTTTACAGTTTCT
>NC_088370.1:14221858-14286858 GCF_034508935.2 Berghia stephanieae
AAATTTGTCTTCAGGGTCTATTCAAACGGAAACTGGAATAACCAAGGCTTCAGCTGAGGTGTAGTGCCGCACACTGAGCTAGGTTGACGCGACTTGTTCAAGACCACACAGCTCAATGGATATTCGAACTTTGTACCTTTCAGGTATAAAAGCAAAGATCGTATGACTGAACCTCTAAAAGCTACTATTTTAAATCTTTACATGGTAGCGGTAGTTGAATATAACTATGTACATAGCAAATTTCTTTTGGTTTGAGCAACGAAGTATAAATCTATTTTTCAATTGTGTTTTTTTGTTTGGTTGGTTTTAAGGGTTTTGTGGCGCTTACAACACATTAAGGTCATATCAGCGCCAGTAAAAAGGAAAAAAAATGGGATAGTAAAAAGTTCTTGAATTACAATTAAAGCACAAAAGAAATTGTAAGACAAAGGGGAATTGGTTCAAATAGGAAACAGATGTAGATTCCAAGAGCACACTATCAATGTACTTTGAGATCACCTACAAGTCTCATCAAGACACAAGCACAGGTCACCAATAAGAGGAACACACTCACATTTTTACAAATGATATATAATATGTAAGCAAAACATAATACAGTGCATAACAGAGAGATGATTTGCAGGACTAAAAATATCATCTCCCAAAACTAACTATACATTTGACTGTTTCCCTCTCAGCCAGGGTATCCGGTCAAGGCCAGACAAAACCAAGAAATCTCATTCCAAGACATAGATAGAAAGCAATTTGGAAAAAGATATAGGGGGAAAGAAGACACAGTAAGTACCTCCTTGCCCACTATGGGAGGTCAGGAACTATTCAATTTTGAGTGGTACCAAAAATCTGTAGTGAGGTATAGGTCTTGGGATGAGTGACTATATACTGACCATCCAAATCCCTGGAAATCCCCACAAAGCCTACAAACAAATCAAAATAAAGATCTGAACAAGTGTGCATGAAAGGTCTCAGACAAGGCAAAAAGAAAAAAAAAATAAAAATAAAAAAAATAAATAAAATAAATAAATTAAAAAAAAAAAAATCAGTCTACCTCGACTGGGGATCGAATCTCAGACCTTTTGATTACTGGCCAGAAGTGATACAAACAAATCCTGACCTACCTTGACCCTTTAGCCACAGCTTGAGCTGAATTCTGCCAGCAGTAAGAGATGAAACAAGGGGGGTAACTCTTCTTCTTCTGCTTCTTCAGGTTGTGTTTTTCCTGCAGCATGGTGGTGAGTTCCTTGAACTTCTCGTCGTATCGAGGCATGGACATCATGTCGATGAACAACTGAAGGAGAAATCGACAAAGGTAGGGATAGATTAAAGTTTTACCACATAAAAAGCTTTAATGGCATCCATTGTCAAATCTTAAGTGACCTGGTCTGATTTTGTTAAAATTCCACTTCTCCACTTCATCTTTCCTGTTCTCTTTCTTCTCTGTATTCCTCCTCTAATTATTATTATTATCATTATTATTATTATTATTATTATTATTATTATTATTATTACCATTATCATCGTTATTATTATTAATATTATATTATTATTATTATTATTATTATTATTATTATTATTATTATTATTATTATTTCATTAGATATTTTTACCTCATCAGATGTGAGAATTCCCATACTACTTTGTCTCCAATCCAGGTTAGGGCCGACGGCTATCAGAATAATTTGTTTCTTCAGCACGAGTCGTGCGTACTTGAACAGATTACAGCAAGTCTCGTCTTTGACAAAATTGTTGGAAATGAAAACGATGAAAACTTTGGCTTCTTGTAAAGCTTTGGCCATTTCATCCAGGCTTTGGGGTTTGGACAGGTTGGGCATCCAACTGACAACAAAGAAAATTGTAAAGCAGCTCAAATATATTGTAGAAAGTGGATAGAAGATGGATAAATATCAACATCTTTTTACACATGCATAAACATACGTAAACCCACTCTCTCAAAACGTTGTGTGGCTATGTGGTCTTGTGGTATGACACTTGCTTGGAGTGTGTCAGTCTGTTTCTGTATTCAGTTAGTAATTTGTTTCCATAATTCTCTGTCCAGTGAAAGTGTTCTTAGCTTTTGAATGTCATCATGTGTGTTAAGGTGTTGAGCCATGAGGCAGTTGGATGTTTCCTTGTGTTGTTGAAATCAGTTCTTCGGTTGTTGTTTCTAAATATGCATATATTGCAATGTAAGAAGTTGTATTTATCCATTCACAAGAATTTATAGAAATAGACCCCAAGTTTTATATGGTGGCTTTGAATTCATTTTCTGGCCTAGGTCATGCCAGCATAATACTGCTGTGAGATGGTTGGTCACATATTTGATTGTGGTGTGAAATTCAAATTTAAAGGTTTGTTTTTAGGTAATTGCCAATAGACAGTATGCGCTTGGCTGAGAGGCTCATAACATTGCCATCCGGAAGTATAACAGACCAACACACAAAATTGTGTGTATCCATGAACGTTTATAGTCAGGTTCAGTGAGCATCACGCATAAACGCGGATGGCAAAAAACAATAACAAAGACCTGAGTGACGTCATCTTTGAACTATCTATATAACTTATACATGAATATAATATTTCAAATCCAAAAATCAAAGAAAGTAAAATCAATAACAAAGCAGCTCCATCCCATCATTCCCCAAACAGTTTATCAATAGCTGCACTACGTCATCATTTTAATACTCAAGGTCATTGACGTACCATTTGAATCCAAGTTTTTCAATATCAGCACACAGACGTGACGGTGACACAGATGTGCTGTCTTTGCTGTTGACATCCGAGGGACAGTAGGACATGAATATGTCTGGAAAGAGGGCAGTGTGAAGCTACATAAGGCATTTTTTTTCATTCACATAAAATACAGATTAACCCTCTCCTTACCAGCTATTTTTAGAATTTCTCCCGAAAATTCTTTCCTACCCAACACCAAATTAGACTTACTCAAACAAAAAGTAACAAGTGAGCTCTACAACACAGTGTTTAGTAACAATAGCTGTTATGAAAGCTTTTCTTTAAATTTTGTGATGTACCTACAAGAGAAATCAGAATGAGAAAATTGTTGGTTTCATCGTAACGAACGTGACGATTTTCCTATGGGTGGTAAGGAGAGGGTTAATGAGCCTATCAACTGTAAGCAAACTCAAGACTGTGCAGCTATATAAAGTATTATACAACAAAGAATATAACAGCATGAAAAACTACAAATTACCAAACACGTAATGCTTTGGGCTCAAAACCCTTCTTCAGTCAATAACAAAAACAATAAAAACATAAACACATCAGTGTAAATTACAGACAGATGGCAGAAGAGAAATATCTGAAGATCTGAACAAGTGTGTATGAAAGGTGCCAGACAAAGCAAGAAAGAAAAATACAAGACAAAAACCATCCCACAATATCAGTCCACCTTTTTTGGGGATTGAACCTCAGACTTTCAGATAACCGGTCAGACACAAATTAAATAAAGTTCCCTTTATTCATTCCCAAGGGAAAATTTGTCTTTAGGGTCTATTCCAAGGGAAGAGTGGAATAACCCGGGCATCAGCCGCAGAGCAGTGCTGCAAATTGAGCTAAGGCGAGGTGACTTGCTCACGGTCACACAGCACAGCAGCGGGTGATCGAACTCGGTACGTTTTGGGTACAAAGCAAAGACTGTACAGCTGAGCCCTAATAATGGACAATCTGGAAAAGTAGGCAGGTATAGGTGTATAAAACTCTCGTCTCACCAGAGGCCAGATGACTCTGAAGTTCCTTCATTCCCCTGACAGCCTGTACCAGATGTAGGTCAAAGTCCTGGTTACTGTCTGGAGGCATGATGGCTGGGAAAAAAAAACAGAAAGAGAGGAAAATCGAGTGATTAAAGGTAACGATTATAAATGGAAACAACACAAAACAAACAGGGTTTTGGTCAATGGCATTCATTATCCTCCTTATTATTATCATTATTATTATTATTATTATTATTATTATTATTATTATTATTATTATTATTATTATTATTATTATTATCATTACTATTATCATTATCATTATCATTGTTGTTGTTGTTGTTGTTGTTGTTGTTTATTATTATTATTATTATTATTATTATTATTATCATTATTATTATTTTTATCATCATTATTATTATTATTATTATTATTATTATTATTATTATTATTATTATTAATGTTATCATAATTTTCATTATTATTATTATCATCATCATCATCATCAGCATCCTCATCATCACAACATTGAAATTATACAATTTAACAAGAAAAGTTATAAATATTCATAAACATAATTAATATTGAGCCAACTTGCTACAAACTTACCATGCAGATCCGTGATAGAAATGGTGTGGAAGTGTTTCAAACACTGTAGGAATGGGGCCTTGAGCTCAGTGGCTCTTCGTATCGTAAATGCAGAGAACATGTGGGGGTCTCTCAGATTCTGTGGGGTGAGATGGTTGAGATTTATGGTTTCTTTTTAAAGAGTTTTACAGTGTTGTGGCAACACATTTGTGTATGTCCCTGTCATAATCAGTCACATGGTAAAAATTTTTGTTTCGCGATATTTTTGCATTTTGTGAAAGCCCAATGTGTCCTGAGCATTTGCTTTTATTTGAAGCAATCTGGTGATTTTTCATGAAGTTATGGTCTATGGTCACATGTCGGGGCTAGATGTGAAATCCTAATTTTGAGAAAATCGCTCCCAAAGTTGACAAGAGTTGAAATTAAATATAATAATTACCTTCATAAAAAAATTAAAAGAAAATATTTAGGAGTAGAATTCAATTAAAGTATTTAATCGATATGTAGAAAAATGTTTGATTTAACGATTTTTGATGAGAACTCATTTTCGAAAAAAAATTGACCTCTTGACTAAAATTGTCAATATCTCCATTCAAAGCTTTTCACCATGCGACTGATTATCTCGGGGATGCCCACATTTATGTCCGATCCAAAGATGAGTGTCATAGCACTCGACCACATAGTCGCTTGTGAAAATGATCAATAATATAAAAGTTAAACATAAGTATAACCAATGTATCTTCCTCTTATGGGAGAGGAAGTACCAGTAAGGTCGCGGGTTCGAGCCCCCATCACCGCTACGAAATTTTTATTCTCTATTGTCTTCTGACATTTTCCTACTCACTTCATTTCTTGTCGCTATCAACATAAGTGCCTGCTCCACTCACTTTTCTTGAGGAATAACACTCACATTCAGATAGGTAGGTTTCCGTTTCCGGTTCCACTTTGGGCAGTGCAAAATTGATTCCTTGACTCATATTGTCTCACTGCACTAAGGTGTAAATTGAATACCTGGACAGAAACCACGTTGTCTCTGCTACAAATATCGCCTTACAGGTATCATGTCTTGTCTTAAGTGTTGCTGTTGACTTTGGATCTCTTGTAAACTGCTTTGAGCACATTCAGTGATTGTTGCCCTATATAAAAAGTCTGTTTTCAAAATTTGATGACATACTGATGGCTAAGCACCATTACATATTATCATTATTATCATAATCATCATCATTCTCTTTATCATCCCTCTACCAACATTAACACCATCAACATTAATGGAATTATCTAAAACTGACATTAATAAGGATAAAAATGTAGCCCAGTGTAGTATGATAAACAAAATTTAATATTTACCAATTTAAGTCAATAATAAACAAAATTGAATGTTTACCAATTTAAGTCAATAATAAACAAAATTGAATGTTTACCAATTTAAGGCAATCTGGACAAGGCACAGAGAAATCGTAGTTAATTCCCTTGAACGACTCAACGATGAGTGTCTCAAAGACTTCGTGTACCAAAAACAAAATGTTCTCTGGCCGAGGTCCAATGGCTTTGACAGTCAACTGAAGATCCCTGTAAAGTCAAAAAAAAAAAAAAAAAATGAGAAGAAAGGGTAAGAAATCTTTTACCCAAAGTCAGCAGCGACTTTGTAAAAATATCTTGTATGTCACTGAAAAAAAAAAAAGAAACTTAAAAAGAACCAAATCAGCTATACAATAACATTAAATTAAAAGCACAAAGGCTGAAGGATGCGACCATTCTTTTTCAATTGCGACTATGGGTTTATGGAGATGGGAGAAAAGTCCACTATGGCAGAGAGAACATTTTTATTCAAAAAGGACTAGGACAAATTTGTGTTTATTTAAACCAGACTTCAATTACAAAAGCAAAAAATAAAGGGAATTTGATGAAATGTTTATTTTAAATGAGATTTTATCTTAAGCGAGTGTGTATAATATCTTATTTGAACTCCTATGTATCTTTTTATCAATTCTAAATCTTATAAGTAAATAAAATAAATAAAAATGAAAATTCCCTTTATTCATCCCATAGGGGAAATTTGTCTCAAGGGTCTATTCCAAGGGAAGACTGGAATAACCCAGGAATTAGCCGCAGTGCAGCACCGCAAGTTGAGCTAGGCGAGGTGACTTGCTCAAGGCCACAAAGTGCAGCAGTGGGTGATCAAACTCGGTACCTTTCGGGTACGAAGCAAAGACCGTACCGCTGAGTCACGATGCCCCCTATGCTCTTTAGCAATACTAAAGTCCTTTGCCTCATCAGCTTATATAAAAAAAAACAAAAATAAATCTTTTGTGGTGAATGAAAGTTATTGTATTCAAGTATCGTAACTTGTATCATCCATCTGATGTAGTATCGTTCACAACTAGCGTCTGTTCTAGTAACTACCTTGTTGAGAGTCATTCTGTATCCAACCGTCATTCTGTACACATGTATCTTATGTTATGTTGTTTAATAAATGTTCTTTACTGTAACAATTTGGTTTGTTGATTCTTGGAATAAAACCTCTTATTAATTAATGATCTAAGAACACAACAAAATGGTGACGAGGAGTTCTGTACAAATTGTGGACTAATAATAATAATTATTCATAATTAATTGTGGAAATGGACATGTCATATTAAAGTGTTTGCAGTGCTCTTGTAAAACCGGTACTTCTGTATAACTGCGGCACATGGGCGTTGACAAAATCCGAAGAAGAACATCTGGATGCCTTCCATCGCACACAGCTAAGAAGGGTACTGGACATCAAATACCCAAAAAAGATCTCAAATGAATCACTCTATAAGATCACAAAAGAAAGACCAATCTCCCTTGACATTTTACAACAACGATGGCAACTTTTCGGTCACATACTACGCAGGGACAAAAACATACCAGCTAACCAAGCCATGTCGGGATACTTCCAAAAACACGGGAACCTTTTCAGAGGAAGACCGATCACAACACTCCCTGTGATCCTAAACAAAAACCTCACAACACTTGGACAAAGCATTAGTCTCATAACGGCAGGGGAGCTTGAAAATCTGAGAACCCTAGCAGAGGACCGGCAATATTGGAGACACCTCACACAGGAAATACTGGAAACAGCCAAGGCGACCCGATCTTTCGGTCGAGACGCGAAAGGCATCTAAGAAGAAGAAGAAGAAGTATGATCTAAGAACACAACATCTTTAAGCCTGTATTCATCACACACCTCGATTGGTTCAAAAGACAGATGTGACCATTTTTCTTCAAGTACGATCCCCGTTTCCATATCAGAGCACTGTCACTGAACTGATGCAGACGAACCTGGAATGGAAAGAAAAGACGTTACGAGAGTGATGCAACAATCATGTAAAGAAAAGAAAATATACAAATATCATATAATACAATTCAATGAAATGATTTATATAAAAAGGCACCTAATCTACAGAAGGAAAGAATTTGATTTCATTCAGCTCTTTGTTATTGTTTTAAGTCAGCCATTTTGGTAATTAGTTCTCACTAAATTATATCAATTAGACTTTAGACATTCAAGGTTACACATAGATCTAGTTTTGTGTTGTTACGTTATATCTGGCTGGCAGATGTTGTTGGTATTTTACTTAAATACAGAGTTTAGGAAGACAATGGTCTTCCTTCACCAACTAGGAATTCAAACATGAAGACATTATGAGAGGGAACTAAGAAGAAAAAGATTTATATAATGCCTGAATACAATGCGAAAGCTGGACATTTACAGAAGACATTAGAAAGAAACTGGAGGCAGCAGACATGTGGTTTCTTAGAAGGATGTTAAGACTCTTATGGACAGAGAAGAAAACTATTGACGAAGTATTAGAGCAAGCTGAAACTAAAAGGTTATTAATTCGTACAATAAGAAAAAGATAAATGCAATTTTTAAGGCACCTAAATCGACATAATCGACATGTATTGAACATCTTGCTCTCACAGGAAATATAGAAGGTAAAAAGAGTAAAGGTAGACCAAGAAAAACATATCTGAATAGTTTGAACAGCTGGGTGACAAAGAAAGAGAAGAGTAATATTAGTTTTCTGAGGTTATCTGATCAGAGAGATGAATGGCGTACCATGATCACCGATGTCTGGCACAGACTTGGTATTTGAAGAAAAAGAAGAATACAATGTGCTTAGGGTGAAATGTATGAAATGAAAGACTGATTTTTATACCTCGTGACATCCAAAGCATTTTATAACTAAAAAAACCCTCACTAATACAATGAAAAAGGAGCTGTAATTTCATTAACGAAAACAGATGATGTGGATGTAGTAACTCATAACTTGAGCTTTTATATAGTGCAATATTGACTAAACGTGCTCAAAGCCCTTAACAAAGGGTTCCTGACCAATAGCAACACATATCATGTAGAACAAGACATGACGCCTGTTAGGCGAAATTACAAGTTTTTTTTTTCGACAGAGACAACGCTGTTGACAGCCAAGTACTCATTTTACACCGGAATACAGTGAGAGAATGCGAGTGATGAGCCTTTTCCAAGGTCTCAACTATACACCGAGTGAGGCTCGAACCCAGGACCTACCGATCTGAAAGCGAGTGTCATACCACATCACTTGGCTGCATAATTCTGGGTTTCCTTTTGTTGACTGTACACAATGAATGAAACACTAAAGACGGATGAGAGATGAGATGACGACATTGTTGTTTCATTCATTATGTACAGTTGACAAGGGGATCTGCTCAGTAGTTACTGAGTAGCTAGGTCTGTTAAGATCTGACAAAAAGTGTGTTGTGAAAGGCCGATGTTAGATCATATCTAATATGACATTAACTCCACCGACGTCATGACAGTGAAGGACTCACCGCAATGGTAGATATAGATAGTATGCACTTTGCTAAGAAGCTCACAACATTGCCATCCAGAAGTATAATGGACCAACACACAAAACTATGTGTAACCATGAAAGTTTATAGTCTGGTTAATACAGTTTTGTGAGAAAAAAAAATAACAAAGAACTAACTAAAGTCATCTTCGTTCTATCTATAAAGAACCCCCCCCCCCCCCCCCGTAAAAAAAACAAAAAAACAAAACAAAAAAAACAAAAAAAAAACAAAGCAAACATGAGTAAATCTTACTTGAGCTCTGTTGAATAAGCCAGCGGGGAAATAGTCAAACTTGTAAGTCATTTTGGTCTCTTTGGCATAGACACCCGTCCCAACTGTGGGCCACTCAAACTGAAAATAGTGAAGAAAAAAATATAGAGGATATCTTGAGATTTTGAGCTTTTATATAGCGCAACATCCACTAAATGCGCTCAAAGTGCTTTACAAGGGGTCCATGACCAACAGCAACACGTAACATGTAGAACGAGACACGGCGCCTATATTACCAAATTTTTTCGGACAGAGACAATGCTGTTAATTGGTCAGGTACTCATTTTACACCTGAGTGCGGTGAGAGCCCTGGCCGGATACCATCATCATCATCATCATCATCATCATCATCACCACCATCACCACCACCACCACCACCTCCATCATCATCGCCACCACCACCACCACCATCACCACCACCACCATCATCATCGCCACCACCACCACCACCACCTCCATCATCATCACCACCACCACCACCTCCATTATCATCATCACCACCACCACCACCACCACCACCACCACCACCATCATCACCACCACCACCACCACCATCATTATCATCATCACCACCACCACCACCACCACAATCACAATCACAACCCCCAATAACCCACCTCCCAAACCCCTAACCCAACCCAAATTCCTATACTGTCTACCTCAGGTTTTTTCTCAGGCAACAGACAAGGCACCAGGTTTATGGGGTGATCCTTCAAGGGGAAAGTCAGATCAAACTCTTCTGTCAGATGCAACATCCACGTATGCATGGCTGGTTCGTAGTCCTTCCATACTTTGGATACATCGGCATGCTTGAAGCGGCCACTCTGTGATTTAAAAAAACAAAACTATATACATATATACATAAATGCATCTATTTTTCATCTTCAATATCAGAGAGTTATGAAGGAACAATCTACCTCTAACATGTCTTTGTTACTCATTTAACTTTCAATTTTTAGGGGAGGGGAGGGTGGGCGAGGGCGGCATTGATGTTTAGGCGAAGGGCATTGTATCATTCTCTGAATCTTCCTTCAATGTCCACCTTCACTCATGAAGATTTTGACATGAATTGAAAATAATACTTTTGACTGTTTTCCTTTCTGACAAAACAAAGTGGAAAGAGAGATAGTTTTTTTTTAAAAATCATAACAACAACAAATAATAATTCTTAAAAAAACAACAATAAACAAAATTTAAAAAATATATAAAAACTTCATCAAAACCAGCAAGAACAACTCACAACAGTTATTGAATAAATTAACAGTAACAGTAACAGCAGTCGCACCAAAAACAACAACAACAACAATAAAATAATAACATCAACAACATTACTACCATCACCACCACCACCAACACAATAACAAGAATAACAGCAACAACAATGACAACAATAAAAAAACAAAACATTTCTACCATTACAACCACCACCACAGTAATAATAACAGCAACAACAACATCAATAACAACAATAACAACAACAGCATTATTACCATCATCATCACCACCTACAAGAACAACAACAACAACAACAATAACAATAATAACAGTAACAACATTACTACCATCACCACCGCCACCAACACAATAACAATAATAACAGCAACAACAATGACAACAATAACAACAACAACATTACTACCATTACAACCACCACCACCACAGTAATAATAAGAGCAACAACAACAACAACAACAACAGCATTATTACCATCACCACCACCACCTACAACAACAACAATATTACTATCATCACTACAACCACCACCACCACAATCCTCACCACCACCACCACCTACAACAACAACAACAACACCAACAACAACAACAACAACAACAACAACAACAACAACAACAACAACAACAACAACAACCACAACTCCACATCCTTTCACCTTGATAGGCGAGTCCTTGACGGACACGACACAGGCCATGACGTCCACAATCCACTGAGGGTTGATGACCACATGAGATTTCAGGCCTGCATTGGTAAAATACTGAAGAGATCCAAGCTCGTGGAGGAACTGGACAGCTTGACGGATCTGGGACAGTACAAACAAAATCACATCTTATTTTCTCTGTTAATTGTAGGACATACTTAGAAAAATGCTTCCATGCAATGTTCTTGCTGTCTAAGACGGATGTGTACATATATGTAAGTCTGACACACAAACGCAATTATGAGCCTAGTTTAACAATGTTGTTTTTGTTTGTTTTTAAGGGTTTTACAGTGCTTGCAACACATTTAGGTCATATCAGCGTCAGTAAAAAGGACGAAAATGGGGAAGTAAAAAGTTCTAGAATTACAATTAAAACACCCAAGAAAAAGTAAGATATAGGGGAACTGGGAACAAATAGGGATCAGATGTAGATTCCAAGAGCATACCACCAATGTACTTAGCTTGAGATCACCTATAAGTCTCATCCGGTCACAAGCACAAAATCCGACAAAGAGGAATACACTCAAATGCTTACAATATACATTCAAAATAACAAATATAATAATACATAACAGAGAGATGATTTACAAGAAAAAAAATATCTCCCAAAACATCTTATTCAAATTTCTTTTGTAAATTATAAAATATAAAGAAAATGTACAGTGGGTTGTAGAGCATGTTTTGCAAAAGAAATTATGTATCGCAAGAACTTACTGCTATTGTGTCTGAGTGATAAAAATCTATTTTTGTGTGAGTCGGGTGTGAAGTTTTGGGGGAAATCCTGAAAATGGCGGGTAAGGAGAGAGTTAAGAGATGTATTGTTTTTATTCGTTTTTGTTATTTGCTGAAACAGGGCTTTTAGCCAAAAATTATATGGAAATAGGAACATGTTGGAAAACCAACATGGCTGAAGAATTTACTAGTCGTATATAAAAAAATAATATAATGCGACTCATCGATTCAAAACAAAAAAGTAATGAACAAAAAAATGAATATAACACCTTCAAAAAAAAAAAAAAAAAGAACAAAATACAAAGCATGAAACGTTTCGGGCTTAAAACCCTTCTTTAGTCAACAACAAAAACAATAAAATCGTAAATGCATTACTTAAAAACCCAGATAGATGGCAGAGAAATATTTGGCTCATCCTTTCTGTGTATGTATGTATGTATGTATGTATGTATGTATGTATGTATGTATGTATGTATGTATGTATGTATGTATGTATGTATGTATGTATGTATGTATGTATGTATGTATGTGTGTGTGTATGTATGTTCAAGATGGCGGACAGGTCAGTCGGGTCTCTCGCAGTCTCTAGATCTACCGTCTCTTGTATCCATCATCCGTGGTAGCTGTCCTCGTAAACACAGACAATGTCTAGAAGGAGTATAGGACTTGTGACAAGGGTCAGATTTCTTGCCAAAGAGTGTATCAAAAGTGGTAAAATTCGACTTGACTTCGGACAGAATGGTTACAATGTTGTAAAACGTGTTGTGAATGGCGGAAATAGTATTGTGATTTGTTTGACATTTCTAATTGGCTCCAGTATCAGCATGAACCGACCAGTAATTCTTCTTGGAATAAGTTTATACAACAAGAAGGTATGTTCAGACATACTATATCTACACAACCCATTAAAATTAAACCAACTTTTTGTCACTCCAACCCATCGAAATGGATAAAATTATTTTCAACACTACACAGTGTTTTCATCAAAAACAACACATTCCAAATCCAAAGACCCGATAATGGACAGCCGTTTAGCATTGAATTTCTCCGCTACTGCAAACGAATCTTAACAAAATTCCCAGATGGACCGATGAAAAAAAATTATAAAAGACCCGATCAACAATTATGAAGCTCTATTAAAATACATCGAAATAAAAATAATAGATATAAAGTCCTCCATTATGCCCTCCCTTATCCAAAACAACACACCAAGAGCATAGGAGTAAAAAGAGGTGACATGACAAGAACTCACAGCAATATTCGTAAACCACCAACGAAAAGCTATTGATATTATTAGAAACGGATGTAAACAAACACACTCAAGTTGTGAGATAGATATCAACACAGTAGAGACTGCCTATAAAGAAAAATGTCAACGAAACAATATAAACATTAGTGACACACCCTGGTCCGATGATGTCACTATCCCCCCTCCCGCATGGACATCATCAACAAGTGAGTTTACAATCGACGAACTCACAAGCTGTGTTAAAAAATTACCTAATGAAAAGTCACCAGGGGCAGACGGTGTCACCTATAAATATATAAAACAAAATATAAACAAACTGGCACCAATTTTTACGGCCATCTTTAACACCTGTTTAAAATATCAAAAAGTCCCCCCAGACTGGAAACACAGTATCATAACACTGGTACCAAAAAAGAATGGGAACAAGGACAACGCCGACGACTAGCGACCTATCGCCTTATTACATCTTCATCATCGTCATCATCATCATCATCATCATTATCATCGTCATCAACACTACTATCATTATTACCTCTGGGACATTCTGTGGCAGAGTCTGAAACTTCACTGTTCAAATTAATACTCCAGCTCTATATATTGTACATTATTTTAGGAAATGGTATTATGTCAATGAATATGTTACCCTTGTTACATTATCATGTATATTTCCTGAAATAAACAATTTTGATATGTATGTATGTATGTATGTATGTATGTATGTATGTATGTATGTATGTATGTATGTATGTATGTATGTATGTATGTATGTGTGTATGTATGTGTGTATGTATGTATGTGTGTATGTATGTGTGTATGTATGTACGGTCATTTCTTTTGTATACATGTGTAGAAACAATGTGCAAGCGACAACAGCGTGTATGTTCGAGTACGGCTGTGTCTATATTTGTAAATGTGTTGATGTTCATACCATGAACCAAACTGAGCATTGTTTACCTCACATGAATTGCCTTTAATTTGGACAATATAGATTATTATTATTATTATTATTATTATTATATAATCTTTATATTATTAATTGTCCACCACCTACAGTGGGACTCAAACCAGGGACATGCAGGTCGGAGGGTAAGTGTCATACCACAAGACCACAAAGCCACATCAATGTTGCCAACATTATAGAACATTTATACAAATAATTCCTATCTGTTTTGTTTTGTTTTTTTGTTTTTAAGGGTTTTACTGCGCTTGCAACGCATTATCAGTGCCAGTAAAAAGGAAGGAAATGGGATAGTAAAACGTTCTAGAATTACAATTAAAGCACAAAAGAAAAGGTAAGACGAAGGGGAATTGGTTCAAATAGGAAACAAATGTAGATTCCAAGAGCACACCGTCAAAGTAATCAGTTTGAGATCACCTAAAAGTCTCATCCAGACACAAGCACAGGTCCCAACTAAGAGGAATACACTCAAATGTTTACCAATCATATAATATAATATGTAAACTAAACATAATACAATGCATAACAGAGAGATGATTTACAAGGAAAAAAATATCATCTCCCAAAACTATAACTATACATTCGACTATATCCCTCCCAGCCAAGGAACTCCAGCAAGGATCAGGACAAAACTAAGTAATCTCATTCCAAGACAATGACAGGAAACAATTGGAAAACGAGTATGGGGGGGATAGAAGACACAGTATGTACCTCCCTGCCCACTATGGGAGGTCAGGATCCCCACCCAGACCCAAGAAAAAGTAAGACAAAGGGGAACTGGGAACAAATAGGGATGAGATGTAGATTCCACTCCAATCTGCTCAAGTTGTTGCAAACTTATAGAACAATTACACAACTTAATTTCTAATTTAATGAGAACAGGACTCATTCTTTCTGAATCAAACTCACATCATTATCATCACAAATTCCACTCCTATTCGCCCTGTTCTCCAGCTCCTTGAATTCTATCACGTTCCTGTTTTCAATGCTGAAAAGTGATAAAATTGAAAGAAAAAAAAGTAGAAAAAAATCAGAGCAAGGTTTAAGTAACAATTAAATCATATATTTCTCTTTTAACTTCAGTAATATAAGAAAAAGTAGAGCCAATCAGATTATGTTTAAATAACAATTAAATTATACCTTTCTCCTCTAGCTTCAATAATATATTTTTTAAAAGTAGAGTTAATCAGAGTAAGGTTTGAATAACAATCAAAATATACATTTCTACTCTTTCAAGCTCTAGTTTTTAGTTTACATGACAATCAAATTATACATTTCTCTTCCAGCTTCTATAATATAAAAAAGGGAGAACCAATCTGAGTACGTTTTTAGTAACAATCAAATTATACATTTCTCCTTTAACTTCAATAATATATATCTTTTTAAAAGTTGACTCAATCCGAGTAAGGTTTAAATAACAATCAAATTATACATTTCTCCTCTACCTTCAATAACAAAAACTAGAACTAATCAGAGTAAAGTTTTAAAAATCAAATTATACATTTCTCCTCAACTTAAATAATACATATCTTTTAAAATGTTGACCTAACCCGTGGAAGGTTTAAATAACAATCAAATTATATATTTCTCTTCTACCTTCAATTACTTAAAAAGTAGGACCAATCAGAGAAGGTTTAAGTAACAATCAAATTATACATTTCTCCTCAACATTAATAACAAAAAGTAGAAAATAAAGTTCACCTACTGGCATTATGTCAAAGTGAATTCAAAGGAGAAAAATGAGTTTAAAGACAACTTTAATTCATTCTCTTCTTACTGTCCAAAGGTACCCATTTACATGTGAGTGGAGTGCAGTGTTGTGTGTAAAGAGTCTTATTCCCAAGAAAACATGTATAATCAGGAGGTCTTAGGTCTGAAATTCTAGACGGGCTGAATTTTCGGGGTGTATTTTAAATTTGTTTTTATCTCCTTTCTTTGTTGGACAGTTTCATTCACACTTTTTCAGATTATTCTAAATACACTGCTTGTTAACAATGTTGAAAATATGTTTATTTGTCTTTTTAAATGTATGTCTTAAATTGCAAGTCAGAGAATATCAAATCTTTTATAAAGTGGACACTTACATCTTTTGCATCAACGTATGCAACTCATAAAGTCCACTGCAGATCATGGCACTTAATTACTTATCCGAACCAGCGACCACCTGAGCTCTAGCCCTTCAGTCTTGTGCCATGACATAGAAGTTAGACATCTTTTGTAGTTGTTCCAGGTGCACATCATGGCACAAGACCATGGCGTACTAAAAGAGTCAAGGCCTTGGCGCACGCGTATCGAGCCGAGTTGGTTAAGGCCATTGACTAGCGCTGTGTAGTGTGCAGGTAGTGTGTTAGTCTAGTGTTAGTGAGAATTACTAAAGACCGGTATGCAATGGGCAGTGATGTAAGAGGCGAGTTGTAATTATTTATCTCATTAAACGTGTCGGAGGGATGATTTACTAATAAATAGTCTATATTATATTCAAATTATAAATCATGACGAAATGGCAAGTTAAGCTTTGTATAGAAATAAGCGTACACAAAACTTTATTTGAGATGGACTAAAAATACAACAACGAGAGAGAGAGAGAGAGAGAGAGAGAGAGAGAGAGAGAGAGAGAGAGAGAGAGAGAGAGAGAGAGAGAGAGAGAGAGAGACCTTTGGGGGATTTTGTTTCTTTTTAACAGTAGTGGGCAGTTTGATAGTCAACACTGAACTTTGATGAGTAACAACGAACATATGTTGAGACATTATGTTTGAGAGATAATAAAAGATTGGGGAAGGGACAAATGATGATGGTGATGACAATGATGATAATGATATGTGGTGTCAATGATGATGATGAAGATTGCATCTTACCTTAAATGCGGTGTTAAACAAGCAACAGTGGCGATGTTTTAGTTGGTTACATTGATGTTGATGATAATTTGGCAACTTTTCTTGTTGCTTTACTCTTATTCTCTGATGGAAATGCTAGGCAGTGTCACTTTAAAATTATACGCTTCAAGAGTTTGAATAACACTATAGAGATGCACCGATAGGCGAACTCTGCATTAAGAGAATGTCATGGAACTAGCTAGACTAAAAACTTTTTCCTCGTAAATAAACATTTCACCATAATACAAAATAATGTTCTTGCAAGCTTTCCATGCTGATCTTGAGCTTTGCCGAATACCTCCCCTCCTAAAATGTAAATTTATTGTAATAATAAGTTGTATCAAAAAATGAAAGGTCATACTTTTAAATATTACCTGTCTGATCACACCAGATTCAATTTGTATATGCCTGTAACCACAATATTCTATTCTTAAATCGATTCTATACATGAGCATTGGGCATCCCAGTAATAGGCACTGTAACATAATTACTGTATTATGAAAAGATAGATAAATATGGTTTAATGAGATTTACAAGAAATTTAAAGTATGACCTTTATTTTAAGACTTACTGTAAACCTGATTGCAATGATTCTGAAATATTTGTCACTTTAATATTCAAAGCTCCTTCTAGTTTTATCTGATACTTCCTTACTGTCTTAAACAGAATTTTTAAATTATGTCATATTAATATTAAATTATGTCATCAACATTTCAATACTCTACGATTTTATTTTACACTTTTAGATAGGTAAATGTAACCCTGTGACGGACACAATGGCCAGGGTGAATCTATGAAAATGTATTACATATAAATGGTCAAATGGTTATTTATTGTGTTATATTTACTTGATTATTTATTTGTTTATCGTTTCAATTCGGAAAAGTAAGCCCTTGTACTATTCACTAAATATTTATTAATTTAATTAATACATTTTTTTACAACACCAAAAATGTGCATCACTCATGGAGCTGGTATTCCTCATAAATAAAATTACCTCTGTACGTTAATGAAGCTTTGACATAAACTTCATCTGCAATTATAATGCAAGCCCTGCCCCTTTCTTCTTTAGAATAAAAAAAAAGACGAAAAAAGTTTGACATCATCAATGTTCTTTGCTGATCTCGTTACTCTTTGAAGTGTTGTTATTGATGGAAGTTGAAGTACCTCTCTCAATTGAGAATACAGATGTCTTTAAACGGCATACCATGAAAATGCTTTGCATAAATCATCCATTGCATATATCCTTTTGTTTTTTGGAAGGTACATCAGAAATAATGTGCAAGCGTGTATGTTAGGAGTACGGCATGTTTCGAATATTTTTGATAAATGTGTTGTTGTTGCATACTTGAATCACTAAAATGACGAGTTGTTTACCTCACATCTGAATTGCTTTAATTTGGACAAATAGATTAAATTAATATTATTATTATTATTTAATATAATTTTATATTATTAATTGTCAATTCGTGGGCCTAAAAACAGGGACATGCTAGGTAGCGAGGGTAAGTGCATGCACAAGACACAAAGCCCACTCCATGTTGCCACCTTATAGAACATTTAAACAAATAAAGTCATATCTGTTTTGTTTTGTTTTTTGCTTTTAGGGTTTTAATGCGCTTGCCATCGCATTATCGTGCAGTAAAAAGGAAGGAATTGGCGATTGTTAATAGTTCTAGAATTACAATTAAAGCCCAAAGAAAAGGTAAGACGAAGGGGGAATTGGTTCAATATAGGAAACAAATGTTGATTCCAAGAGCACACGTCAAAGTATTTAGTTGGGAAGATCACCTAAAGTCTCATCCAGACACAAGAAGGTCCCAAATTAGTGGAATCACTCAAAATGTTTTCCAATCTATAATATAATATGTATAAATAATCATAATACAATGCATAACAAGAGAGGTTGACCAATCTTTTAATATTAAAAGTAAAAATAAACATTTAAAACAATGCCTAAAAGAGAGCGATTTTAACGGGAAAAAAAAATCATCTCCCCAAATATAAAAAAAACATTCGATTATAAACCCTCCCAGCCAAGGAAAAATCCAACAAGGATCAGACCCAAAAATAATAAACCATTTCCCAAAACAATGACAGGAAACAATTGGGGAAAAAGGGGGATGGGGGGATAGAAGACACAGGGAATTTTCCCCCTGCCCCCCCCAAGAAAAAAATAAGAAAAAGGGAACTGGGAAAAAAATAGGAATGAGTGTAGTTTTCCCTCCCAAACTGATCAATTTTGTTGAAACCCTTAAAAGAACAATTACACAACTTAATTTCTAATTTAATAAGAACAAAGGGCTCATTCTTTCTGAATCAAAATCACATATTAGCGTCACAAATTCCACCCTATTTGCCCGTTTCCAGCTCCTTGAATTCCAAACACGTTCCTTTTTCAATGCTGGGAAAAATGATAAAATTGAAAGAAAAAAAAAGGGGAAAAAAAAAATCAGGCAAGGGTTAAAGTAAAAAATTAAATCATATATTTCTCTTTTAAATTCAGTAATAAAAGAAAAAGGGAGAGCCAATTTAGAATTTTGGTTTAAAAAACCAATTTAAAATTTTAAAACCCTTTTTCCCGTAGCTTCAATAATATATTTTTAAAAAATAGAGTTAAACAGAAGGGAAAGGGTTTTAAAAAACAAACAAAATAAAACATTTCTACTCTTTCAAGCCTAGTTTTTTTGTTTACCCTGACAATCAAATTATCCCTTTCTCTTCTAGCTTCTATAATAAAAAAAGGAGTACGTTTTTAGTAACAATCAAATTATACATTTCTCCTTTTAACTTCAATAATATATATCCTTTTTAAAAGTTGACTCAATCCCTAGTAAGTTTAAATAACAATCAAATGATACATTTCTCCTCTACTCAATAACAAAAACTAGAACTAAATACAGAGTAAAGTTTAAAATCAAATTATACATTCGCCCTGTTCCTCCAGCTCCTGAATTCTAATCCCACTTTCCTCCTTTATTCAAAGGCTGAAAAGTGATAAAAATGAAAAGAAAAAATAATTAGAAAAAAAAAATAAATCCAGAGCAAGGTTTAAGTAACAATTAAATCATATATTTCTCTTTTAACTTCAGTAATATAGGAAAAATTTAGAGCCAATCAGATTATGGTTAAATAACATTACTTTATATCCCTTTTTCTCTCTACTTCAATAATATATCTTTAAAAAGTAGAGTTAATCAGAGAAAGGTTTAAATAACAATCAATAATATACATTTTCTACTCTTTCAGCTCTAGTTTTTAGTTTACATGACAATCAAATTATACATTTCTCTTCTAGCTTCTATAATATAAAAAAGGGAAGAACCAATGAGAGTACGTCTTTAGTAACAATCAAATTATACATTTCTCCTTTAACTTCAATAATATATATCTTTTTTAAAAGTTGACTCATCCGAGTAAGGTTTAAATAACAATCAAATTATACATTTCTCCTCTACCTTCAATAACAAAAACTAGAACTAATCAGAGTAAAGTTTTAAAATCAAATTATAATTTCTCCTCAACTTAATAATACATATCTTTTAAAATGTTGACCTAACCAGCGGAAGGTTTAAATAACAATCAAATTATATATTTCTCTTCTACCTTCAATTACTTAAAAAGTAGGACCAATCAGAGAAGGTTTAAGTAACAATCAAATTATACATTTCTCCTCAACATTAATAACAAAAAGTAGAAAATAAAGTTCACCTACTGGCATTATGTCAAAGTGAATTCAAAGGAGAAAAATGAGTTTTAAAGACAACTTTAATTCATTCTCTTCTTACTGTCCAAAGGTACCCATTTACATGTGAGTGGAGTGCAGTGTTGTGTGTAAAGAGTCTTATTCCCAAGAAAACATGTATAATCAGGAGGTCTTAGGTCTGAAATTCTAGACGGGCTGAATTTTCGGGGTGTATTTTAAATTTGTTTTTATCTCCTTTCTTTGTTGGACAGTTTCATTCACACTTTTTCAGATTATTCTAAATACACTGCTTGTTAACAATGTTGAAAATATGTTTATTTGTCTTTTTAAATGTATGTCTTAAATTGCAAGTCAGAGAATATCAAATCTTTTATAAAGTGGACACTTACATCTTTTGCATCAACGTATGCAACTCATAAAGTCCACTGCAGATCATGGCACTTAATTACTTATCCGAACCAGCGACCACCTGAGCTCTAGCCCTTCAGTCTTGTGCCATGACATAGAAGTTAGACATCTTTTGTAGTTGTTCCAGGTGCACATCATGGCACAAGACCATGGCGTACTAAAAGAGTCAAGGCCTTGGCGCACGCGTATCGAGCCGAGTTGGTTAAGGCCATTGACTAGCGCTGTGTAGTGTGCAGGTAGTGTGTTAGTCTAGTGTTAGTGAGAATTACTAAAGACCGGTATGCAATGGGCAGTGATGTAAGAGGCGAGTTGTAATTATTTATCTCATTAAACGTGTCGGAGGGATGATTTACTAATAAATAGTCTATATTATATTCAAATTATAAATCATGACGAGATAGCAAGTTAAGCTTTGTATAGAAATAAGCGTACACAAAACTTTATTTGAGATGGACTAAAAATACAACAACGAGAGAGAGAGAGAGAGGAGAGAGGAGAGAGAGAGAGAGAGAGAGAGGAGAGAGAGAGAGAGAGAGAGAGAGAGAGGAGAGAGAGAGACCTTTGGGGGATTTTGTTTCTTTTAACAGTAGTGGGCAGTTTGATAGTCAACACTGAACTTTGATGAGTAACAACGAACATATGTTGAGACATTATGTTTGAGAGATAATAAAAGATTGGGGAAGGGACAAATGATGATGGTGATGACAATGATGATAATGATATGTGGTGTCAATGATGATGATGAAGATTGCATCTTACCTTAAATGCGGTGTTAAACAAGCAACAGTGGCGATGTTTTAGTTGGTTACATTGATGTTGATGATAATTTGGCAACTTTTCTTGTTGCTTTACTCTTATTCTCTGATGGAAATGCTAGGCAGTGTCACTTTAAAATTATACGCTTCAAGAGTTTGAATAACACTATAGAGATGCACCGATAGGCGAACTCTGCATTAAGAGAATGTCATGGAACTAGCTAGACTAAAAACTTTTTCCTCGTAAATAAACATTTCACCATAATACAAAATAATGTTCTTGCAAGCTTTCCATGCTGATCTTGAGCTTTGCCGAATACCTCCCCTCCTAAAATGTAAATTTATTGTAATAATAAGTTGTATCAAAAAATGAAAGGTCATACTTTTAAATATTACCTGTCTGATCACACCAGATTCAATTTGTATATGCCTGTAACCACAATATTCTATTCTTAAATCGATTCTATACATGAGCATTGGGCATCCCAGTAATAGGCACTGTAACATAATTACTGTATTATGAAAAGATAGATAAATATGGTTTAATGAGATTTACAAGAAATTTAAAGTATGACCTTTATTTTAAGACTTACTGTAAACCTGATTGCAATGATTCTGAAATATTTGTCACTTTAATATTCAAAGCTCCTTCTAGTTTTATCTGATACTTCCTTACTGTCTTAAACAGAATTTTTAAATTATGTCATATTAATATTAAATTATGTCATCAACATTTCAATACTCTACGATTTTATTTTACACTTTTAGATAGGTAAATGTAACCCTGTGACGGACACAATGGCCAGGGTGAATCTATGAAAATGTATTACATATAAATGGTCAAATGGTTATTTATTGTGTTATATTTACTTGATTATTTATTTGTTTATCGTTTCAATTCGGAAAAGTAAGCCCTTGTACTATTCACTAAATATTTATTAATTTAATTAATACATTTTTTTACAACACCAAAAATGTGCATCACTCATGGAGCTGGTATTCCTCATAAATAAAATTACCTCTGTACGTTAATGAAGCTTTGACATAAACTTCATCTGCAATTATAATGCAAGCCCTGCCCCTTTCTTCTTTAGAATAAAAAAAAAGACGAAAAAAGTTTGACATCATCAATGTTCTTTGCTGATCTCGTTACTCTTTGAAGTGTTGTTATTGATGGAAGTTGAAGTACCTCTCTCAATTGAGAATACAGATGTCTTTAAACGGCATACCATGAAAATGCTTTGCATAAATCATCCATTGCATATATCCTTTTGTTTTTTGGAAGGTACATCAGAAATATTTGTCTCTCAATAAATTTGAATTTGTCATCCTGGGTGTCAATAGATGAGCAAATGAAATTAACTAGCTCCTGGCATTGTGACCAGCATTTGATTTCTTTACAAATAGCAGGGTGCTTTACTTTTTTGACACCTGCGTATGCTTCATAAATAATTCCCTTTATGTTTCCGTGTTTGTCTACACCCAAGGAAGTAAAATGAATTGAAAAAGCATAAATAGGCCCATCTCTCGATTCACTAAGGAAAGAAAAGTTATCGTCTTTTCCCCAAATTAAAGTACCTGAGTAATTTTCTAATTTTTTCTGCAGATCGTCAGGAAATGTAGAGGATTTTAATATGTCTTTCATACGAAATTCTTTCAATTGTTGATCCTCATCAGGAACCCTAGATGCAGCGGTTGATTTTGTTGTTGTTCTACCTTTTGATTGAGGGACACCAGCACACGATGATGGTGCGTCAGGGAAATATGTGGGAGGGTCAGCTGACAGCTGGTACCATAAATTTTCCTGCTTTCTTCATTTTTGAATCTGGAAAATGTTTAGCCATATATTTGGTCACTTGATCAACAGATAATTGGTCAGGCATGGCTTGAACCCATTTCAACTTTTCATTAAGATCAAGAGGAAAACTGTACACTGGAATTTTTTCTGTCGCACTAGCATAGCCCGACTTGCAGCCATACGTGCTGCATTTCTTTCCCATGATGATGGAATTCTAAGTCAAGTAGTGATTTAGAAAAATGAATAAATAATCCGATAAAGAAATAGTAAACTAAATTCCTGAATGTCAACAATGATAATCACATTTCCACATAATTAAAAACATAAAATTTAAAAAAATCCAGCAAATTGAATGAAGCGAGAGAAAACAAAAGCAGTTGTGACCAGTGAAGTCGAAACAAAGAATGAAAATGTGATTGCTCACTTCACACGGTATAGTAAACTAAATTCCTGAATGTCAACAATGATAATCACATTTCCACTTAATTAAAAACATAAAATTTAAAAAATCCAGCGAATTGAATGAAGCGAGAGAAAACAAAGCAGTTGTGACCAGTGAAGTCGAAACAAAGAATGAACATGTGATTGCTCACTTCACACGGTACCTACTACACACGGTACCTTATTACGTATTCAATTTCCCCGCTCTGTGTAACTAACACAACGAAACAAAGAATGGCGAAAATTTTATTACTGACTACGCATGGTACCTAATTACGTATTCAATAACCCCTCTCTGTGTTACGAACACAACGAAACAAAGAATGGCGAAAATTTTATTACTGACTACACACGGTACCTAATCACATTCAATCGCATTCAATTTCCCCGCCTTGTGTAACGAATACGATAGCCTTAACCCCTAAGGTCAATCATCCTGGTGCTTTGGCCAGTATTATAGTAGGGCTATGCACAAGACCGAAGGGCTAGAGCTCAGATGGTCGTTGGTTTGGATATATGTAAGTAATAAAAAAGGCCACCGGCAGAGTATACTTATTTGCAGGTGCGATAACCTAAATTGATTTGAACTCATCATCATTTTAATAGAAATACTCTCAAACTAATGCAACATTTTTGGCCATTACCACAATGCTAAATCAGGTCCATTATTGAATTCCATCATCAGACCTGCTAATAAGTATACATGGGCCAACACTCAAAATTTACAAAATAAGCCTACCTCTTCAAGTTTTCCTCAAAGGTCAACCAAACGCCAGGTATTCTCTCACCCATATACCTCTGGGTCAAGGTCACTTGAATCATGTGCTCTTGAAGTGCTTCAATACCCTTTGAAATTAAAAACAAATTAATAAGAAATAAATAAATAAATAAATAAATAAATACATAAATAAATAAATAAAATAAATAAATAAATAGATAAATAAATATATAAATAAATAAATAAACAAATAAAGAAATAAATAAATAAAAAACAACACAATGAATAGGTAATGACAAACAACTTTACTTTTTGAATATTAGTAATTTTTTTCCTCTACTTTTAAAACTTTGTGTCGCTCTACATATGACTGAATATTTCTTTTAAAAAAGGAGTGCTTTATTTTAAAAAAGGCTCATAGAGTTAGAGTTTATCCATGTTTCAAAGTCATTAAATGGGCCATATGATTGCTTGCTACCCTTTGGAAAGGACAAAAGAGCATCGCAAATTACTTTCCACCCGATCTAACAGACCAACTACTCACTCACTGCAAGATGGAGAGAAGATGGGGGGGGGGGGGGGGGGGGTGTCAGAGAAAAATCTGACAATATAAATTCAAAAGTTTTTATTTTTTGTTTTTTTTAACTGTTCATGCAGTACGTACCTTGCCTGTGTGTGAGGAAACAAAATGAAAGCCACAAATCTGTGGAAATTTTGACTGCATTTCCTTCATCGGCAACTCCACTTTGGATACCTGAATTGACAAAAAAATCCAATTACTTTTTAATGAAAAAAAAACAAATAAAAACAACAAAAAAACAAAACAACCCAAACCCTAAAAAACAGTGGAAAACAAGATCGAGATACATTTACAAAAAATACAACTAATAATAAAATATTCTGTCTACAAAATGGCATTACAATTACCAACTTTTCTATCAATCAATCAACCAATCAAGTGACAGATATGTTACAGACACCTCCTATCATGTCAATCCAATCCTCTCGTGTCATCGTCATCACATCTGTTTTGTTTGTTTGTTTTTAAGGGCTTTACGGCGCTTGCAACACATTTAGGTCATATTAGCGCCAGTAAAAAGGAACAAGATGGGATAGTAAAAAGTTCTAGAATTACAATTAAAGCACCCAAGAAAAAGTAAGACAAAGGGGAACTGAGAACAAATAGGGATCAGATGTAGATTCCAAGAGAATACCACCAATGTACTTAGTTTGAGATCACATATAAGTCTCATCCAGACACAAGCACAAAATCCAACAAAGAGGAATACACTCAAATGCTTACATTATACATTAAGAATAACAAATATAATAATACATAACAGAGAGATGATTTATAAGGAAAATAATATAATCTCCCAAAACAATAACTATGCATTTGACTGTTTCCCTCCCAGTGAGGATTCCGGCCAGTGCCAGGACAAAACCAGGTAATCTCATTCCGAGACAAAGACAGAAAACATGTTGGAAAACAGATATAAGGGGATAGAAGACACAGTATGTACCCCCCTGCCCACTATGGGAGGTCAGGATCCCCACCCAGGTCATCACATATATTAAAGATATCAACACCTCCCATACATCCACATGAAATCAACATATTGAGACCTCTGACAGATTCTTCATCATCTTTTTTTTTTGTTTTGTCTTCCTCTACTTCCCTTTCCTTTCAACTATTCCTGTTTACAACGTCTTTTCCCCCACATCATTCCTCATGTAAATATGACTGAGAAATCTCATATCTTATTATCAACAGCTTGATAATGGTTATATATATAAAACTGTGCGGCTATGTGGTCTAGTGGTATGACACTCGCTTTCGGATCAGAAGGTCCTGGGTTCGAGCCTCACGCTCGGCGCATAGTTGAGTCCTTGGAAAAGGCTCTTTATTCACATTCTCTCACCGAACTCAGGTGTAAAATGAGTACCTTGCCATAAACAGCGTTGTCTTTTTCCGAAAAATTGTAATATCGCCTAACAGGCTTTATGTCCCGTCCTACATGTTAAATGTTGCTGTTAACAAGGGACCCCTTGTAAAGTGCTTTGAGCACATTTAGTGGATATTGCGCTATATAAATGCTAAATTTTTAAAAATATGACTGAGAAATCTCATGTCTTATTATTAACAGCTTGATAATGGTTATATATATAAAAGGCATTAGATCAAAACTTTTCCTCAATTCAAAAATGGCATTCCTTGAGCTCACTCACCTGATCAAGATGTGTTCCAACCACAAAGATGGGAGCTTTAGGGGCGTGGACACGTATGGAACTCAGCCAGAAATCCAAGCCAGCGTGTTCGTGTCCCAGTCGGATGTTCCAAAGCAGAAAGTATACAGCTCTGTCTGTCAGGAAAAACTGGTAGATAGAAAAAAAAAGTAAAACATGTAAGAAAAATAAATAAATGACATTGTGATTAGTTACACGATCTCATGAATATTCATCTCCCTCAAATGTCTTCTGATTATTCATATTACATTTCCCAAATCTTTCACGCTAATACATTACATAATAAAGAGATGATTTACAAGGAAAAAAATATCACCTCCCAAAACTAGCACTATACATTTGACTGTTTCCCTCTCAGTCAATGCCTCTGGCAAGGGCAGGACAAAACCAAGTAATCTCATTCCAAGACAAAAACAGAGGGTAACTCAGGAAGCAGATATAGAGGGATACAAGACACAGTACACGACCTCCTGGCCACCATTGGAGGTAAAAAAAAAACACCCAGGAATATGGACTTTGCATTGTATACAGAAGGTACCCCGTTTGACTCAGCACTGTGCTGTATAAACTTGAGCTTTTATATATTATATATATATATATATATATATATATATATATATATATATATATATATATATATACACACATATATATAGATATATATTTTATATATATATATATACATATATATATATAAATATATCTATCTATATATATATGTGTATATATATATATATATATATATATATATATATATATATATATATATATATATATTATATATAGCACATCCACTAAACATGCTCAAAGCGCTTTACAAAGAGTCCCTGACCAACAGTAACAGGTAATATGTAGAACGAGACATGATTTTACAATTTTTTTTTTCTGACAAAGACAACACTGTTAATGGCCAGGTACTCATTTTACACCCGAATACCTGAGTGCGGTGACAGAATGTCAGTAAAGAGCCTTTTCCAAGGACTCAATTATGCACCAATTGCAGCTCAAACCCAGGACCCTCTGATCTGATAACGAGTGTCATACCACAAGACCACATATCCGCACAGCTTAAGATGAAAGCAAGTCATCTTGCCCTAGCTCAGTTTGCAGTGATGCATTGTGGCTAACATCTGGGTTCTTCCAGAAAAGACCTTAAAGACAAATTTATCCTTGGATATGAATAAAGAGGTTTTTAAAAATTTCATATGCTCCTTGAGTATAGGTATATTTTTTTAAAGAATATATATTTATATTAGATTGTCATAATAATATAGGCGAACATTTTTTAATTTGTGTGTGTTTCATACATCCTGTTTTGTTCATAAAGGGGAAACCTGAAACATCCATTTTATCTGTTTTTGTATATTAATTGGAAGCTTACATTCAATTGCAAATTGTTGTTCATCGTATACCCACAAACCATACCTGATGGGTGTTATAATAGACAGTTTGCCCGGCAAAATCCCACACACTGTACGTGATGCTTCCCTCTGGAGTGGTTACGGTCCATGGACATATGTCAATTCCTAAAGATAAGAAAATCAATGGAAACAAAAAAAAATACAACTTATTGCACCAAATCGGTTTTTTTTTGTTAGACAAGGGACCAAAATCAATCCTAGGTACAAGTCAGTTCTGACCCGCCCCCCCCCCCCCTCCTCCATCTCTATCCACCCAGCAGTGAATAGGTAGCTGAGTCTGTTAGATTTGGTGGAAAGTACTTCGCGATAGACTAGCGTCCTATCCAAAGGATAGCAAGCAATTGCTATTATCCGTTTCATGCTATAGAAACTGGGATAAACTCCGACTCCATGGGCCCAATGGCTCTAAAGGACTCCTTTACTTATAGCTCACTTTGCAGCACTGTACAGTGGCTGATGGGATGGCTGGGTTGTCTTGGTCTTTTCTTGAGATAATCCCTTTAAAAATGTCCCTGTAGGATGTGTTGAGGCAATTTTACCTTATTAATACATTTATCTTTTGTATTGATAAATATGTATTTATTTATTTATGTATATATTTAATTATGTATGTATTTATTTATTTATTTATGTATTTACTTATTTATCTTTTTATGTATTCATGTATTTATCTTTTTATGTATTCATGTATTTATCTATTTATTTTTAATTTATCTAACAAATAATGATTTTAATATTTCCCAAATCACACTCACCATCTGTGATTTCCTCTCCAACCGTCAACTCCGTGCGAGAACTTCCACTCAGTAAGGCTTTCACAAGGCTTTATTGGGGAAAAAACGATTAAAAAAAGAAAAAGTTCAATTACAAATGAAAAGGGAGGTTTTATTTTCTAGCGATGTGACGATCAGCTTGTGAATTGAACTGTAAGTCGTACTTTGAGTTCTATTCTTTTGGGTATGGTTGAATTCTTGTTTTGTTTGTTTTTAAGGTTTTTACAGCGCTTGCAACATGTTTAGTTCATATCAGCGCTAGTAAAAGGGAAGAAAATTATGGAATTACAATGTAATCACCCGGGAAAATGTATGACAAAAGGGAATCGATTGAAATTGGGAACAGATTTAGATTCCAAGAGTATATTATTAATATATTTAGTTTGTGATCACTTAAAAGTCTCATCCAGGCACCAGCACAGGATCTACTTAGAGGGAATGATTGAATGTTTACAAGATATGTTCAAATTAAAAAAAAAACACATAACAGTACATAAGAGGGATGATATACGAGGAAAATAATATAATATCCCAAAACAAACACTATACATTTGACCCTTTCAGCCAAGGACTCCGGCAAGGGCCAGGACAAATCAGAAAGCAAGTTGGAAAACAGATATAGGGGTATATATATATATATATAAATATATATATATATATATATATATATATATATATATATATATATATATATATATATAAAACACAGCAAGTGACCTACTGCCCACTATGGGAGGTAAAAAAAAAACAACTCTACCCTATTGAGTTCTTGTAAGAGGCTCTTTACTCACATTTCTCACAAATAATCAGATGTAAAATGGGCAAAATTCTGAAACGTGTGTATGAAACTGTAAATGAAAAAATTAATCCAAAAAAAAAAAAAAAAAAAAAAAAAAACACCACTGGGACCCCATTGTAAAGCTGCCTACTTGAAATGTCAAACATTCGTAAACTCCAAGGGGAAAAAATGAAAAAGGTCATACTAAATAGCATTACAAATCAATTATTTGACCTCAGCATAATCAAAATATGCTCCAAAGTCATAAATACAGTTTCTTAGCAATCAAATTCCCCTTTACAACAAGATTTATTGAATCAAAAACGTCTATGCAGGTCTGTAGCTGGAGCCAAAAGTTAGTAATTCTACTAATGTTTCCGTAGCACGAGGCAGGTCTGCCAGTGACGCAGACTGATTTTTGTGTTGGTTTCTCTTGTATTTTTATTTCTGCTTTGCCTGACACTATTCCCTACAAACTATTCCAGAATTCTATCAATACACAAGTCCCTGCTCACAAATTCGACACGGGGTTAATGATTGCCAATAATGTAAACAGCTGTACTGCTCATCCTGGTTGGCTTTTTACCCCTTTTAAACACTTTGAGCACATTTTATGCTGAGAACTAATCTACCATCTATCTGGTTTTAACATTATGTAAAAAAAAAATGTTTTATCTGTTCTTGTTATTGGCTGAAAGGGGATTTTAGCCCGAAACGTTCAGCTTTTAGTATTTTGGGTTTTCTTGTAAGGTCTTAATTCTAGTACCGCATTGGGGTCAACCGGAAATAACGACCGGTTCCCAGCACTTGCCTAGCAAGTTTGAATGACGTAGCTAACATATAGCGTCACTCGGGTTTGGACGCGTCATTTCTTACGTCAAAAACTAGCTTCATACTCAACCCAAACAGCTTAAATAAACTGTTTGCTGATTGGCTGAAACTAATAATATCAACCAATCAAACTTCGGCTTTTATTTCATAAAGAACACAATGGAATTTTTACTGAATCAAGGTCGGGTCTGTTACAACTGATGCCCGTGTCACTTGGAAAAGGTGTGTTACACTTAAACGACTGCGGCGTAAGTGAGTTGGGAATGGTGTGTTACGTTTATACAGCGGTCGAGGATCGGGGCTTAATTTTCATTTTTTTACTTAAATTTTTTGGTACCTGGTCTTCCCGGCTCCCCCTAGTCCAACCAGCATGAGTTTGGTACGCTGGCAGGTCACAGATCCACTCAGCAACCGTTTGAGATAAGCGTGGGTTGTCAGGAAACCCTTGGCACGGATTTCTTTGGGGGGAGTTTTCAGTAATGGGCAACCGTCCAACTCCAGGCCTGGGGTTGATGATGGGAAGGTGAATGAAATTGACTTTGAAGGTTGTTGATGATATTTCAGAGTATAATACACAAACACATAGTATAATTCAAAACACACCTCTAGAACTGGGAGATGATGGGAAGGTGAATGAAACTTCAAAGGTGCTGATGATATTTTCAGAGTATAATATACAAACACATAGTATAATCTAAAACACACCTCTAGAACTGGGAGATGATGGGAAGGTGAATGAAACTTCAAAGGTGCTGATGATATTTTCAGAGTATAATATACAAACACATAGTATAATCAAAAACGTAACTCCAGACCTGGGGGATGATGGGAATGTGAATAAAAACGGACTTCAAAGGTGTTGATGATATTTTCAGGGTAAATTATAGAAACACATAATATTATCAAAAACACAACTCTAGAACTGGGGGCTGATGGGAAGGTGAATAATACTAAATGCAAAGGTGTTGATGATATTTTAAGAGTATAATATAGAAACATATAATATAATCATTTGTTTTTGTTTTTAAGGGTTTTACGGCGCTTGCAACACGTTTAGGTTATATCAGCGCCAGTAAAAAGGAAGAAAATGGGATAGTAAAAAGTTCTAGAATTACAAATAAAGCACCCAAGAAAAAGTAAGACATAGGGGAACTGAGAACAAATATGGATCAGATGTAGATTCCAAGAGTAAACTATCAAAGTACTTAGTTTTAGACCACCTATAAGTCTCATCCGGACACAAGCACAAAATCCAACAAAGAGGAATACACTCAAATGCTTACATTATACATTCAAAATAACAAATATAATAATACATAACAGAGAGATGATTTACAAGGAAAACAATACCATCTCCCAAAACAATAACTGTGGATTTGACTGTTTCCCTCCCAGCCAAGTCTCCGGCCAGGGTCAGGACAAAACCACCAGGACAAAACCAAGTAATCTCATTCCAAGACAAAGACAGAAAGCATGTTGGAAAACAGATATAAGGGGATAGAAGACACAATATGTACCTCCCTGTCCACTATGGGAGGTCAGGAATCCCACCCAGTTCAAAAATTTTGTATACTAGTGGAGTACTCATAATATCAGTGGGGAAATAAAGGCTACAGCAAACAGGCACTCATCTGTTGTGTGTATTGTGGAAATCAACATAAACCGAGACTAATCTTTTCAGCCATCAACAATCAAAATTGGTCCAGTAATAAATTCTGGAGGTGCGTGCAAATGAATCTGGCAACAGAGCGGCCAGATGGCAATAGGTTCCAACAGTCGTAACGTCAGTTCCCTTGTAATAATACATAGTAACTTAGTAACTGGCTCTAAACTATCGGAACAATGGCGGATGCCCTAATGAAATATTTCTCAGACGAGCATACAAATGTACCAGAGGAGAAATTATAAAAATGATGACTTTTATGCATTCTGATCACATGACATATGAAAAGTTCCAGCCAGCATGAAGAATAAAAAGTACCGAGTTTCTTTATTTAGAACCATGCTGCTCGTTGTTGCTGGGCGACGTGACATCAGACTATTGAATCCAATTCCCAACATCAAAGTAAGGACCGATCAATATGCCCTAGCAAATTTTCTATAAAATCATTTCAGTCAACGGTTGATAGAATTGCCCTTCATTTAATAAAGGTTTACAAGTTACTGGTATTTCAATCTGTAAAATATAGTTTTAAAATTATAATTATTATATTTGCCAGTAATTCTAATCTCATATGCAAAAACTCTTAATTGTCGGTTGGAAACAATTTTAACCCCCAACCCTTTGTTTTTAGAATAGATAAATTTTTATAGTCCATTGCTTTTAGCAACTTAGTAAACAGTTAAAAATAATAACTGGCTAGGTTTATGTGAAAAACGGTCATATTATTAAAATGATAAATATCCTGTTTTCATGGCATATGTCCATGTTAAGTGTTGCTGTTAGCTTGAGACGCCTTGTAAAGTGCTTTAAGCATGTTTTAATGCATATTGCGTTATATAAATGCTCGAGTTTAAGTATAATTGCATAGCAAAATCCTATAGTGCCTAAACACATAAAAATGCTTAGAACTACCATTGAAAACAAAGTTGCCATTGTTTTGTTTTGTTTTGTTCGACTCCGGGGGGTCACCATAGCTCAGTGGGTAGTGCACTCGTGTCACAAGCATAGGGCCTGAGACCAATCCCGGGTGAGGCAAGATTTTTTTTTTCTGACCGCCTGTCTACCCAGCAGTGATTGAGCGGCTGGTGGATGTGGCAGAAAGTACATTGTGTAACACTGACATCCTATCCAAAGGGTAGCAAGCAATTGCTATTGTCCATTTCAGGCTTTAGAAACCAAGATAAAACTCTGGCCCTATGAGCCTCATGGACCTGAAGGACAACTTTGTTTACTTTTTTGGTTTTACTTTTGAATTTGTTTTTGTTTTTCTTCAGTCAAAACAAATGAAATTGGAAGTGAAATTCCACTCTAACTGATCTTAACGATGTTGCAGAAGCTCATACACAGACCTGTCAAATTGATTACTTCAAACTTAGTTAATTTTCATGTCAATTTTTAGTAATTTGACAAGGAAATTCGTAATTTCTGAAACTGTTTATATATGAACAACCACAATATTATTATTATTATTATTATTATTATTATTATTATTATAAGATAGTAGTAGTAGTAGTAGTAGTAGTAGTAGTAGTAGTAGTAGTAATAGTAGTAGTATATAGTAGTAGTAGTAGTAGTAGTATAGTAGTAGTAGTAGTATAGTAGTAGTAGTATAGTAGTAGTAGTAGTAGTAGTAGTAGTAGTAGTAAGTATAGTAGTAGTAGTAGTAGTAGTAGTAGTAGTAGTAGTAGTAGTAGTAGTAGTATAGTAGTAGTAGTAGTAGTAGTAGTAGTAGTAGTAGTAGATAGTAGTATAGTAGTAGTAGTATATAGTAGATAGTAGTAGTGTAAGTAGTATTAGTAGCAGTAGTAGTAGTAGTAAAGTCGTAGTAGTAGTAGTAGTAGTAGTAGTAGTAAGTAGTGGTAGTAATAGTAGTAGTAGTAGTAGTAGTAGTAGTAGTATTTAGCAATAGTAGTAGTAGTAGTAGTAGTATAGTAGTAGTAGTAGTAGTAGTAGTAGTAGTAGTAGTAGTAGTAGTTGTTTCTTCCTCTTCTTCTTCCTATCATTTATCTAAGTATTACTAAGAATTAACAATTCATAATTTTTCCATAAAATTTCTTATTTGGCCACGAACTGTGTCTAAAATTCGTAAAATTACGAAAAATTGGTAAGATTCGGCAGGTATGCACACATACGTTTGAGGTTGAGGGCCCCAAGTTGTGCAGGAAGTGTCAGAAGGTTGGGGTTGTTCCCGAGATGGATGGTGTGCAAAGCTGTCAGGTTAGAAATCTCCTCTGGGACAGAGACGAGGCCCTGGTACTGCATGGACAGATACACCAGGGATTTCAGTTGTAATAGGACCTTGGGGAAGCCACTAGGACAGTCTTCATCTGATCAACGACATCAAAATATTTGGGAGAAAATAACAGTTTTGAAAATTACAAATAAAATTTAATCAATCAAACATTATAATTTTGATTTGTGAGGCTTGTGGCCAAATCGTGTGTTATGACACTTGCTTTTAAAATAAAAAAACCAAAACAATTGAGATTTTATATAGCACAATATCCGCTAAACGTGCTCAAACCACTTTACAAGGTTTGTTTTTGTTTTTAAGGGTTTTACGGCGCTTGCAACACATTTAGGTTATATCAGCGCCAGTAAAAAGGAAGAAAATGGGATAGTAAAAAGTTATAGAATTACAATAAAAGCACCCAAGAAAAAGTAAGACATAAGGGAACTGGGAACAAATAGGGATCAGATGTAGATTCCAAGAGCAGACCACCAATGCACTTAGTTTGAGATCACCTAAAAGTCTCATCCAGACACAAGCACAGGTCCCATCTAAGAGGAATACACTCAAATGTTTACCAATCATATAATATAATATCTCCCAAAACTATAACTATACATTCGACTGTTTCCCTCCCAGCCAAGGAGCTCCGGCAAGGATCAGGACAAAACTAAGTAATCTCATTCCAAGACAATGACAGGAAACAATTGGGAAACGGGTATGGGGGGATAGAAGACACAGCATGTACCTCCCTGCCCACTATGGGAGGTCAGGATCCCCACCCAGCCACTTTACTAGGGGTCCCTGACCAACAGCAACACTTAACATGTAGGACGGGACATGATGCCTGTTAAGCGACATTATAATTTTTTTTTAACAGAGACAACGCTGTTAATGGCTAGGTACTTATTTTAGACCTGATTACAGTGAGAGAATGTGAGTAAAGAGCCTTTTCCAAAGACTCAACTATGCGCCGAGTGAGGCTCGAACCAAGGAAATTGCGATACGAAAGCGAGTGCCATACCACAAGACCACATAGCCGCACATAGCCCGCTTTTGGATCCGCTTTTGGATCTGGGTGCGAATCCAACTCTCAGCAGTGCAGTTGAATCCTTGGGAAAGACTCTCTAGTCACATTCTCTCACTGTGCAAAGGTGAAAAATGAGTATCTGGCAATTAACAAACTTGTATTATTGCCTTACAGGCTTCATGTTTTGTCCTACACGTGAAGTGTTGCTTTTAACTTTGATGAAAATCTGTTGCTGCTTGAAGCTCGAAGGAAAAAAATAAAGATAAGCATTGAATTGTGAGCTTCAATTTATTAGATGAAGACAGATACTGTGATGTTTCGGGTTTCCCCTTTATCAACAAAACAGGATTTTTGTATATTCAGTACCTCAACAACACCACTATCACATTATATCATTCATCTGTAGTGTTTCATTCATCCCGTTTTGTTGATAAAGGGGAAACCCGAAACATCCACAGTATATGTCTTCGTCTAATAAACTGAAGTTAATAAATTTAATACTTATCATTACTTTCAGCTTTGAGCACATTTAATGCATATTGCTCTAATTAAATGTTTAAATTTAAAAAAAAGTAAATTTACAAGGGAAAACCCCATAGAGCCTAAACACACAAAAATACTTATGATTTGTAAAGTACTTTCAGCACGTTTAGTGGATATTGCACTATATAAAAGTTTGTTAAATCATTGATAACAAAACGCAGTACGGTGTGGAGATGAAATAAGTCGATTAATTCTCTTCTTATCATGATACTAGGCTGCTAGAGGCTGTGGACTGTAAAAAGTAAAATAAACAAAACTGAGTTTAATAGCTTTGAAAAGGAACAAAACACCAAAACCCTTCTTCAAGCTAATTATTTAGTTGTTATTTGTAAGAGTTTTACGCGCTTGCAACACATTTAGGTTATATCAGCACCAGTAAAAAGGAAGAAAATGGGATAGTAAAAAGTTCTAGAATTACATTAAAAGCACCCAAGAGAAAGTAAGACAACGGGGAAATGGGAACAAATAGGGAACAGATGTAGATTCCAAGAGCATACCACCAATGTTCTTAGTTTGAGATCACTTATGTCTCATCCAGACACAAGCACAAAATCCAACAAAGAGGAATACACTCAAATATTTACATTATACATTCAAAATAACAGATATAATAATACATAACAGAGAGATGATTTACAAGGAAAAAAATATCATCTCACAAAACAATAACTTTGCATTTGACTGTTTCTCTCCCATCCAGACTCCGACCAGGGCCAAGTAATCTCATTCCAAGACAAAGATAGAAAGCATGTTGGAAAACAGATATAAGGAGATAGAAGACGCAGTAAGTACCTCCCTGCCCACTATGGGAGGTCACGAGCCCCACCCAGTTCTTCAAGACAACAACAAAAATCAATTGATATACAAATACATAAATTAAAGATAGATGTCAGAATGTAAAAAACATGTTGGAATGTCATTCTCAAACGTTACGTGTTTGGTATTTTGTTCTTTTTCAAACCTGTTCTATTCATAATTGTTCACTACCTTTATGAGCCACAGATTCCAACTGTTATATTTCCTTTTGAACATTTATATAGCAAATTTCTTCATTTTTTACCATGCTCAATGCGCTTCCCAACAGACAATATATTTCAATTTCATACAGAACCAGTTTTCTATTTGACATCTTTTTTGTCTTCTTGATTTGGCTATGAATTTTTTTTTTTCACTTAAAATTGATAATTTATATTGTAAAGTACCCAGGGCTTGTGTTTTACACGAGAATGAGCTGTGTATAAATGTGTATTATTATTATTTTGTACCAAAACTCTAATAAAATCTGTCAAGAGTGCCGGGGGCTGTCTGAAGCTAGCCTCGGATCGTAAAAATACAAAATCAAAGGTGAAAATGTAAAAGCTAAGAATGGGATCAGTACAGATGATGGACGTTTCAGGTACAAATCCTTCATCAGCTGATGAAGAGTTTAGACCCAAAATGTCCATTGTCTGCACTATTCTCATCTGAAAATTTTCCAGTTTCACCTTTTCATTAATAAAATCCGTCAATGCCAATAGCCAGGTACTCATTCACACTTGAGTCAATGCATTACAAATTTGATAAAGATCATAATAATACTATGTTGTAGCTTGCACATACCTGGTGCCTTTCGTCCTTTGTAGCCAAACCGTGGAAACACCTGAAACATTGTAGCGTTCAACCTTCCCATCTCTACTGGGTCCAGTGTTCCATTCACATCCTCATCGAAAAAACTGAAGATATTTTGCTTGTCCTGTGTGGGTCAAGATGATTTTATATGAAATAAACATTCAGTACTTAAAAGACAATGTAATATACATTTTAACTAAACCACTTATAACTTTTTTGAAGAGTTATAAAAAACAATTTAAAAAGGAAAAAAAGAACATAGTGAGCAATAAGCAACATGTGTAGACTATAGTTTTAATCACAAACACCCACCTGAAATGTTACCTCATACACGTCATCGACCATCTTTCACATTTTTATATTATTCCAGCTCTACTCTTTTTTTTTTTTTTTGTCTAACATTTCATTTGTGACATTAGCATTAGTTAAAAATCTATAAATCACGATCATGAGTCATCGGTTATGGTTTATGATCAATGTTAAAAGTGAAGACTCGATTGTTTATTTTTAAGGGTTTTACGACGCATGCGACACATTTAGGTCATATCAGCGCCAGTAGAAAGGAAGAAAATGTAATCGTCAAAATATTCTAGATCTACAATCAAAGCACCCAAGAAAAAGTAACACAATTGCGAATTAGTTCAAATGGGGAACATATGTGGATTCTCAGGGCACATAATCAATGTTCTTATTTTGAGATCACCTTAAAGCCTCATCCAGACACCAGCAAAGGATCCCACTAAGAGGAACACGCTCAATTGTCAACAGAATACATACCACACAATACATAACAGAGAGATGATTTACAAGGAAAAAAATATTCTCTCCCAAAACTATATCTACACATTTGACTAGTTCCCTCCCAGTCAAGGACTCCAGCCAGGGCTGGGATAAAACTAAGTAATCCCATTCCAAGACAAAGACAAAAAGCAACTCAGAAAACAGATATAAGGGGATAGAAGACACAGCGTGACCTCCTGCCCACCTTGGCAGGTCAAAGGACCCCGCCCAGTAAAGTGATGACTTAATTACATAACTAGAGAGAGAGAGAGAGAGAGGGTAAGAGAGTAAGTGGTAAATCTCTCTCTCTCACTCTCTCTCTACTATATATATATATATATATATATATATTATCTATAGTATATATTATATTATATATATATTATATATATATATATATATATATAGATATATATATATATATATATATATATATAAATAAATCCCTGTAGAAAACAGATTTAAAAAAAAAACTAACCTGGTTATGCCTGTCAAGCCAGTGAATCAAATTATTTATTTGTAGAAAGTCTTCAAAATTTTCCCGTGAAAGCAGCACGTTCTGTCGGACTTTGAGCCAGCAGACGCCATTGAGAGTCAGCGTGCTGAGCTTCTGGAGCTTTGCCAAGCTATCCGGCAAGGACGTGAAGCAATTTCCATTGAGAGACAGGATGCTTAAATTGTCAAGGTCCCCGATGTCCTCGGGCAACTCTGTCAATAGGAGATGTTGTGCATAGAGGCGCTCCAATTTTTTGAGCTTTGTAACTGCAGTTGGAAGCTCTGAAATAGTTTCGAAAAGAAATAAAACATGTTATTAAACTTTAATCGTAATGATTTTTTTTTCTTTTTGTTTGTTTTAATTGAGATTTTATATAATGCACTATCAACTAAACATGCTCAAAGCGCTTTACAAGGGGTCCCTGGCCAAAAGCAACACTTAACATGTAGGATGGGACATGATGACTATGAGAAGATATTACAATTTTTTCGGACAGGTACTCATTTTACACATCGAGTACGGTGAGAGAACGTGAGTAAAGAGCCTTTTCCAAGGACTCAACTATGCGTCAAGCAAGGCTTGAACCCAGAACCTTCCAATCAAAGCGAGTGTCATACCACTAGACCACATAGGAGGCCTAACACCCAGTAGAAGAGAACAAGGCCACACCCCTCAGACAGCCCGTCCAAATGTAAATAATGGCAGTTCGTATACTAAACTAAAAGACTAGACAGTGTTGCCATCAATGGTAAGCATTTAAGTAAAAAGCTCACTATAGTTAAGTGCCTGATCAATCGTATACTCACAGAAAAAAATGTTTGCTTTTAAATAGCCACAATCTCAAATGAGGACCTGAGAACGCGAGCTGCAGTGGAGTCTCTGGAGAGTCTCATTAAAAGGAGAAGATGACAATGGTTGGGGCATGTCTGTCGCAGACCTAATGAAACACTGATAAGAAAGGCTCTGGGATGGACACCCCAAGGAAAGAGGAAGCAAGGCCGCACCCAAGGAGACTTGGAGACGTACCGTAGAGAGGGACCTAAAGCAAAGAGGTCTGTACCTCGAGATGGCCCAAAGAACAGCTGCTGACAGGACTAGGTGGAGATCCCTTGCATGGCCTCAAGTGCCAGCAGGCCCGGAGAGGATTGAGTGAGTGAGTTTAATTAGCGCAATATCCACCTAAAATGTGAAAAGTTCTTTACAAGGGGTGATGTTACTCCTTAGAGAAGGCTCTTTTCTCACATTCTCTCACCGTACTCATGTGTAAAAAGAGTACATGGCCTTTAACAACGTTGTCATCTGTCTGAGAAAAAATTGTAAAATCGCCGAAAAGTCCAACATGTTAAATGTTGCTGTTGGCCAGGGATCCCTTGTAAAGGGCTTTGAGCATGTTTAGTGGATATTGTGCTATATAAAATCTCAATTAAAAATTTTTTAAAACAAACTTATTGCTAGAGCACAAAGCCCCACATACAAAGCCTTCTCATCTGCCATTAAAAAGATTCCGTCGTACAATAGCTCGTAATATAGCCTGACACTGACCAAAAAATGACGTCAAAATGCCAGTCTTTGGCCACAAAAGAAAACAAATCATGAGTTGTATTCAATAGTTCAACCAATTGGACTACTTGTTTCCATGAGCTCTACTAACGACAACTCACGAGGCGGTGCAAAAACCAAATAATGATGTCAAAATGCCAGTCTTTTCGAGTTTCAGTGTCAGGCTATAACTTAATGATAGCTACAGTCGTACTCACTTTCAAACTTGTTGCTATCCAAATCCAGACGTATCATATCCTGGCAAGTAACCAACGTATCTGGCAGATCCGTCAACTCATTCATAGACAGCGTCAAAGCTGACAGTTTGGCGCATTGACAAATCTCTGAAGGGATGGACTTTAGCTTGTTGTCGGACAGTATCAAATCCTTGAGGTTGGGCATAGCTGGAAGCAAAAAAAAAAAAACAACAAAAATATGAAGTAATTATTTAAAAACCCGCTCTTTCTTCTTCTTTTTTTCACATTGATGATGATGTTGATGATGATGATGATGATGAGGATAATGATAATGATGATAACGATGATGAAGATCATAATAAAAATAAAAATAATAACAACAACAACAACAACATCAACATCAACATCAACAACATCAACAACAACAATAATAATAATAATAATAATAATAATAATAATAATAATAATAATAATAATAATAATAATAATAATAATAATAATAATAATAATAATAACAAGATAACAATCTGCTTACATGTGAAGAGCTGTGAGGGAATTTCCGTCAATTTATTGCTGGCCAGTGTCAAAGAGTAGACAAAATGGTGGTATATGCCAGGTAAATCGGTGAATGTGTGGTTTGTGAGCAGATTGGTCTTCCACGTGTTTCGGTGCGTGTTACACATCAACACTTCATCAGTAGTAAATTCGATTTTCTGCAGGACCAGATCCTGGCTTGAGTAGTGCTCTGTGTTCATGTCAATCCATCTCTGGGAAGTGCGATTAAAATTAAAGTAATAATTTTAAAAATAAATAAATAAAATTCTCTTTATTCATCCCATAGGAGAAATTTGTCTTTAGGGTCTATTCCAAGGGAAGACTGGAATAACCCAGGCGTCAGCTGCAGTGCAGTGCCGCAAATTGAGCTAGGGTGAGATGAAGTGCTCAAGAACACACAGCGCAGAGGATATTCGAACTCGGTACCCTTTGGGTACAAAGCAAAGATCGTACTGTTCAGCCATGCTACCTTATTTTTAAAAATTTGATTAACACTTTACAGACTGGATTCAATTTCACTTTATTATTATATTAACCATTTTGAGTATATATTACAGGGATGCTATTGCTTAAAAATAAAAGAGCCTTGAAATCTTTCTTGTAAAGTCCATATGTGAAAAGTTTTCGTGCAAAGCTTCTCATAATCAAATACCATCACCCTTAAATCATAGAAAATGATACATATCCATAGCATCAATGCCCTATTTAGCCTTACATGATACACACATCTATCTAGCTTCCCCTTAACTGTTGCCTTTAAACAGCCAATGCCTCCATTAAAAAAAAACAAACAAAACAAACATCAATACTGACGAAAGTTAGCGGGAAGATTTCAAAAAGCCAGTTTTCCAGCTTTAGCTAAAAAAATGATATCCCTGATATTGCAATTGAACACCCAAGCTGTTAACAGCGTCATCGGTCAGAAAAAAAAAAATTGTAAAATCACCTGACAGGCTTCATAATTCGTCTTATAATATATTAACTGTTGCTGTTGGATTGGGACCCCTTGTAATGCGCTTTCAGCATGTGGATATTGCGCTATACAAATGAACAAGATAACCAAGATAAGATTGAAGCTCGAAGATATAAGATTAAGCATTGGTGGCCCCTCCCATCAAGGGGCCTGAGTTTATACTAGGTTTCTAAGGCATTAAACGAACAATAGCAGTTTCTTGCTACCCTTTAAATAGGACATTACTTTCTGCCAGATCTAAGAGACCCAGATTTCAAATCACTGCCGAGTGGGGAAGGGGGTAGGAGTGGGTAGGAGCATAATATAATAATAATAATAATAATAAAATAATATAATAATAAATAATAATAATAATATGATAATAATAATAATAATAATAATAATAATAATAATAATAATAATAATAATAATAATAATAATAATAGATGGCATTCATATATTCATATTCATATTTCAAAATTACAAAATGCTCAACTCAATGCTCTTTACAGTGGTTGAGAAAAAATAATAAATAAATAATTATTTTTAAAATGCATCTCTTGTGCCAAAACAACCCCTCAAAAAATAGACATAATATTGGGATAGAAGACACCACAAGTGACCTCCAGCCCACCATAGGAATGTCAAAAGACCCCTCTCCCCCACCCATAAGGGGAGGTAATACCTGCATTGATTCGGCATCCAGTAGCTGCATGACATCCTTTTCCAATCCCAGGCAGAGGAAGAGTGAATTGGTTATCACCTCCAGGAGACCTGTAAGGCTTTGGTGAATCTGCAGTGATACAAACAAATTTACGTTCATTTCTATCATCATTTTCCTGGAGCAGCCCTATGTCAAGTTGTTTGTTTGTTTGTTTTTGTTTTTAAGTGTTTTACGGCGCTTGCAACACATTTAGGTTATATCAGCGCCAGTAAAAAGGAAGAAAATGGGATAGTAAAAAAGTTCTAGAATTACAATTAAAACAAAGTAAGACATAGGGGAACTGGGAACAAATAGGGATCAGATGTAGATTCCAAGAGCATACCACCCATGTACTTAATTTGAGATCACCTATAAGTCTCATCCGGACACAAGCACAAAATCCAACAAAGAAGAATACACTCAAATGCTTACATTATACATTTAACATAACTAATATAATACATAAACAGAGAGATGATTTACAAGGAAAAAAATTCATCTCCCAAAACAATAACTATGCATTTGACTGTTTCCCTCCTAGCCAGGACTCCGGCTACGGCCAGAACAAAAACAAATAATCCCATTCCAGACAAAGACAGAAAGCATGTTGGAAAACAGTTATAAGGGGATAGAAGACACAGTATGTACCTTCCTTCCCACTATGGGAGGTCAGGAACCCCGCCCAGCCTATGTCAAGTTCTTAATAAAACCAATAACTTGAGGTGCCTAAGTGAGTCAATAAAATGGAGACAAAGATAAAGGGAGTAAATTAAACACATTTACAAATTTTCACCTATATTATAATGACAATCTAATATAAATATATATGTATTTTGTGTTTATTTGAAAAAGACCACAGGCCGAAACGTTGTTTGTTTTGTGTTGTTCATTCATGAGTCAGATTTACTACTCCCTTTATCTTTATCTCCAAGTTCTTAATAATTATTGTGAAAAATTTGCAACACCACTAAAAACAAAAGTTTAATAAAAATATATACAAAAAGAAAGGGGGAACGGGGGGGGGGGGGGGGGGGGGGGGTCGATGAACTGAATCATACTTGTAAATATTTTTACTCCAAGTCCTCTGAAAAAAGTGCTAGGTTTAATTAACAAAGTATAAAAAACCGCTTGCTTTATTGTCAAATTACCTCTGCAGGGGTAAAGTTGTCAATTCCCTCCACGTCCTTTGTCAACAGTTTATATTGCGGCAATGGACTCTGATGGAAACAGACACGATGAATAAAACATATATTAAATTCAACTAATTTAAAAATACGCTTCAACAGTCATAACGTCACTTCTCTCGTAATGACGCATATAACTTAGTAACTGGCTCTAAACTATCGGAACAATGGCGGATGCCCTTATGAAATATTTCTCAGACGAGCATAAAAGCGTATCCAGAGGGAAAAAAACATTATAAATATGACCAGGTTTTGACTTTTACACATTCTGATCACAAGACATATGAAAAGTTCTAGCCAGCATGAAGAATAAAAAGTACCGATTTTCTTTGGTTAGAACCATGATGGCCGCTGTTGCTGGGTGACGTGACATCAGACTATTGAATCCAATTGCAGCAAGTTTCAAGTGATCAGAGAATGTCATCTCTCCCAAACCCCCACCCACCTGTACTCTAATACAGAAAACACTCACTACAACACAACAGAATGTGCGGCTATGTGGTCTAGTGGTATGACACTCGCTTTCGGATCGGAAGGTCCTGGGTTCGAGCCTAACTCAGCACATAGTTGAGTCCTTGGAGAAGGCTCTTTACTCACATTCTCTCACCTTACTCAGGTGTAAAATGAGTACCTGGCCGTTAACAGCGTTGTCTTTGTCCAAAATAAATAGGCATCATGTCCCGTCCTACATGTTAAGTGTTGCTGTTGGCCAGGGACTCACCCCTTGTAAAGCGCTTTGAGGACCTTTAGCGGATATTGCTCTATACAAGAGCTCAATTTAAAAATTGTTTTTATAAATACAGAAAACACTCACTACAACACAACAGAACAACTTTCCAACTCCTGTGACTTGGTCACTTAGCGGTACAGTGTCTTGACTTGTCACAAAAGCCAAACAATGTTATGCGTGGTTAATGATTAGATGGGTGACAGTCGATGTTCCGATGTTGTATTGCTATTTCAAACAAAATCATCTCCAAAAACTAATCCTATACATACGACTGCTTTAGTGAATATTGCACTATATAAATCTTTAAAAAATTTTTTGGTTTTTTTTTTTGGTTTTTTTTTTTACTTGTTGAAGGCGAAGTAGAAGTAGACACCAGGCCCACAAAGAACTGAATCCAAATGGCTTGTTGACTCTGTCTGCGCTGTTCAGCTTTTCCATCGGCACTCCTTCATTGTCCAGCATGTGCAAGGCGTGGTAGCACTCCATATTCTTATTGAGCTTGTAAGTCGGGAGGCAGGTCATTACAGAGTTCACGTCAGCTGTCATAGAAGAAAACCAAAAAAAGGATTTAAAGTGAGGTTTTAATGATTTAAAGTGAGGTATTAAAGTTTTTACTCGAGTCAAATTTTTTTGTTTTTAAATTGAGCTTTTATATAGCACAATATCCACCAGGGGCGTGGCTATATTGGTTGATTTGGTGCCTGGCACCTTTTCCAGCTTTAAAAAAATGGATTACAGCATTTTAAAAAATAATAAAACTAAGAAATGGTATAAACCGCCTCTTACTTACTTGAGTAAGTCTTTTCTGTATATATTTTTCTTTCTTTTGTATTTACAAATATAGCAAGTTTTTAGTCATTTTCTTCTGTTTCTGGCACCACCTTATATGCCACTGATATCCACTTAAAATGCTCAAAGATCTTTACAAAGGGTCGCTGACTAACAGCAACACACAACATAAAGAACTAGCTATGATGATGCCTGTTAGGCAATAATACAATTTTTTCCAACGGAGATAACGCTGTTAATGGCCAGATACTCATTTTACATCATAGTACAAGGAGAGAATGTGAGGAAAGAGTCTTTCCCAAGGACTCAAGAAGCGCTGAGCGAGGCTCGGACCCAGGACATTCCGATCCGAAAGTGAGTGGCATATCACTCTCTCTCTCTCTCTCTCTGTGGATATCAACTTGACGTGCCTCCCACACAGTCCATTCAGAAGAAGTCTCTGACTTGTGCCCATCTGCCACATCCGTCACGCGTGTTGAGCCATCAGTATATCCTGTTGCCATCTTCTTTTGGTCTTCTCTGCATATCACTAGACCATATAAAAAGTTAAAGTGATTCAAAACTGCTAGAAGCTGTGGACTGTAAAAAGTAATAAACAAAAATGAATAGAACAGCTTCGACAAAGAAAAAAATACCACACATGGAATGTTTCGGGCTCAAAAGCCTTCTTTATGTTTGTTTTGTTTTTAAGGGTTTTACAGCACTTGCACCACATTAAGGTCATATCAGCGCCAGTAAAAAGGAAGAAAATTGGGTAGTAGAAAGTTTTAGAATTACAATTAAAGCACCCAAGAAAAGGTAAGACAAAGGGGAATTTGTTCAAATAGGAAACAGATGTAGACTCCAAGAGCAAACTATCAAAGTACTTAGTTTGAGATCCCCTAAATGTCTCACCCAGACACTAGCATATGTCTCCACTAAGAGGAATACATTCAAATGTTTACAAATCATATATAATACGTAAACAAAACTTAATACAGGACAGAACAGAGAGATGATTTACAAGGGGGAAATATAATGTCATCTCCCAAAACTGACTATACATTTGACTGTCTCCCTCCCAGCCAGGGTATCCAGCCAGGGCCTTGACAAAACCAAGTAATCTCATTCCAAGACAAAGATAGAAAGCATGTTGGAAAACAGATATAGGGGGATAGAAGACACAGTATGTACCTCCCTGCCCACTATGGGAGGTCAGATATAAGGGGATAGAAGACACAGTATGTACCTCCCTGCCCACTCTGGGAGGTCAGATATAAGGGGATAGAAGACACAGTAATGTACCTCCCTGCCCACTATGGGAGGTCAGATATAAGGGGATAGAAGACACAGTATGTACCTCCCTGCCCACTATGGGAGGTCAGATATAAGGGGATAGAAGACACAGTATGTACCTCCCTGCCCACTATGGGAGGTCAGATATAAGGGGATAGAAGACACAGTATGTACCTCCCTGCCCACTATGGGAGGTCAGATATAAGGGGATAGAAGACACAGTATGTACCTCCTGCCCACTATGGGAGGTCAGATATAAGGGGATAGAAGACACAGTATGTACCTCCCTGCCCACTATGGGAGGTCAGATATAAGGGGATAGAAGACACAGTATGTACCTCCCTGCCCACTATGGGAGGTCAGATATAAGGGGATAGAAGACACAGTATGTACCTCCCTGCCCACTATGGGAGGTCAGATATAAGGGTATAGAAGACACAGTATGTACCTCCCTGCCCACTATGGGAGGTCAGATATAAGGGTATAGAAGACACAGTATGTACCTCCCTGCCCACAATGGGAGGTCAGATATAAGGGGATAGAAGACACAGTATGTACCTCCCTGCCCACAATGGGAGGTCAGATATAAGGGTATAGAAGACACAGTATGTACCTCCTGCCCACTATGGGAGGTCAGATATAAGGGTATAGAAGACACAGTATGTACCTCCCTGCCCACTATGGAGGTCAGATATAAGGGTATAGAAGACACAGTATGTACCTCCCTGCCCACTATGGGAGGTCAGACATAAGGGGATAGAAGACACAGTATGTACCTCCCTGCCCACTATGGGAGGTCAGATATAAGGGGATAGAAGACACAGGATGTACCTCCCTGCTCACTATGGGAGGTCAGATATAAGGGGATAGAAGACACAGTATGTACCTCCTGCCACTATGGAGAGTCAGATATAAGGGGATAGAAGACACAGTATGTACCTCCTGCCCACTATGGGAGGTCAGATATAAGGGGATAGAAGACACAGTATGTACCTCCCTGCCTACTATGGGAGGTCAGATATAAGGGGATAGAAGACACAGTATGTACCTCCCTGCCCACTATGGGAGGTCAGGAACCCCACCCAGAAAAGCCTTCTTTAGCCAACAACAAAAAACAATCAAAGCATAAAACCATTCCCAAAAATCATAAAATCATATAGATGGCAGAGAAATACTTTCAGAAAAGACATGCCAAATATAATTCTCCCATCAATCCGTTTTTCAAGTAATGTATCAGATCGGAAGGTCCAGGGTTTGAATCCCTCTCTGAGCAGCGTATAGTTGAGACTTTGGAAAAGGTTCTTTACTCACATCTTCTCACCAAACTTAGGTGTAAAATGAGTACCTGGCCGTTTACAGCATTATCTCTGTTGGAAAAAAATTGTAATATCATCTAACAGGCATCATGTTTCATCCTACATGTTAAGTGTTGCAGTTGGCAGCAGTTTCTAATAGTGCTCCACACTACTATGTTATGACGATCGACCCAGGATGCAAATTCTGTACCCCACTCGTGCACCATCGCAAACTCGCCCGGAAGCTTCATCACAAGACACCATTCAACCAGATGCTCTCATGCTGTTGGCTAGGGACTCATTGTAAAGCGCTTTGAGGATGTTTAGTACATATTGCACAATATACAGCTCAAGTTTTTTTTTTTTTGCTTCTTTTATTTGTTTGTTTGTTTTGTTTTTCTTTGTTTTTAGAGAACATTTTAAAAACGAGTTACCTCTGAAGTAGCAAAGTGGATGAACTTTAAAGTTCCTGGTAACAATGGATTGGGGAATTAACTTGAAGTCATCCACTGTCAACGAGTTAGGGAGTAACATCACGGCACCCACTGGAATATAATATGAACGAAGTAAAAATATTTTGATAAATATCTGAACAAGTGTGAATTTTTAATTCAGAAAAGTGAGTGGAGCAGACACTTATGTTGGTAACAACAAGAGAGGAAGTGAATAGAAATAAAAATTTTATTCTCTATTGTCTTCTGGCACTTTTCTATTCACTTCATCTCTTGTTGTTAACAAGTGTGCATGAAAGGTGCCAGACAAAGCAAGATAGAAAAATACAACACAAAAAAAACATCCCAAAAAATCAGGCTACCTTGACTGGGGATCGAACCTCAGACCTTCTGATTATTGGTCAGACGTGTAATGGTATACGGTAGCACATCCGACATCTACATGATGGTATTTACATCTAACTGGTTTTGAAAACACAATGGACAATAAATAAAGGAATGAATTCAAAAGCGGAAGGGAATAAAAATTAAACCATACTCTTGTCACTGTCATTCTTAAAGAGACAAACCATTAGCAAGAATTTTGGTACCATAAGTAGTATTATTGTCACCATCATCATCATTATCATCATCATCATCATTCTTTCCCTTCTTTTCCTTCTCCTCCTCCTCCTCTTCTTCTTCTTCTTCCTCTCCTCCTCCTCCTCCTCCTCCTCCTCCTCCTCCTTCCTCCTTCTTCTTCTTCTCTCTCCCTCTCCTCCTCCTCCTCCTCCTCCTCCTCCTCCTCCTCCTCCTCCTCCCTCCTCCTCTCCTCTCTCCTCCTCCTCCTCCTCCTCTCCTCCTCCTCCTCCTCCTCTCTCCTCTCTCCTCCTCCTCCTCTCCTCCTCCTCCTCCTCTCTCCTCCTCCTCTCCTTCTTCTTCCTTCCTTCTTCTTCTTCTTCTTCTTCTTCTTCTTCTTTCTTCTTCTTTCTTCTTCTTCTCTTCTTCTTCTTCTTCTTCTTCTTCTTCTTCTTCTTCTTCTTCTTTTTTATAATAATTAATTATTATTATTAATAATTATAATATTACTAATATCATTATTTTTTATTATTATTATTATTATATTATTATTATTATTATTATTATTATTATTATTATTATTATTATTATATTATATTATTATTATTATATTATTATTATATTATTATTATTATTATTATTATTATTATTATTATTATTATTATTATTATTATTATTATTATTATTGATTGTTATTATTATTATTATTATTATTATTATTATTATTATTATTATTATTATTATTATTATTTTATTATTATTATTATTTATTATTATTATTATTATTATCATTATTATTATTAATATTATCATTATTATTATCATCATCATATTTTTTTCATTATTTATTATTATTATTTATTATTATTATTATTATTATTATTATATTATTATTATTATTTTATTATTATTATTATTATTATTATTATTATTATTATTATTATCATTATTATTATTAATATTATCATTATTATCATCATCATCATTATTCTTTTCATTATTTTATTATTATTATTATTATTATTATTATTATTATTATTATTTATTATTTTTAAATTATTATGATTACTGTTATTATTATCACTATCAATATTTCTGTGCTCTGTGCACAACAAACCAAAATCACTGGAAAAAAACAACACTTGTGTATGTAGTTATAACTAAACGAAATATCAATAACAAAAGGATTCAACACAAACGCCAAACCCCATTTCTTACAGGAATAGTTGAGTCCTCCTTTGCTGCAGTACAGCTTGTGTTCCACCGGGTCTCTCAACTGTACCTGTCTGGCGTGTAACACTGAAAAGTTCAAAAGAGAGAGAGAGAGAGAGAGAGAGAGAGAGAGAGAGAGAGAGAGAGAGAGAGAGAGAGAGAGAGAGAGAGAGAGAGAGAGAGAGAGAGAGAGGAGGAGAGAGAGAGAGGGAGGGAGGGAGGGAGAGGGAGGGAGAGAGGAGGAGAGGAGGAGAGAGAGGAGAGAGAGGAGAGAGAGAGAGAGAGAGAGAGAGAGAGAGAGAGAGAGGAGAGAGAGAGAGAGAGAGAGAGAGAGAGAGAGAGAGAGAGAGAGAGAGAGAATTATGTCATTCACAAACTCAATATGGCATTATTTCAAGATGATGAAAATAAAACCAAAATATGTGAAGAGTGGTTTTCCAAAACTCCCTCTCTGCACCCCCCCCCCCCCCCCCCCCCCCCCCCCCCCCCGTTTTTGAGATATTAAGGATCATTTCCCTTAAAATTTCTCAGTCAGTCTATTATTTTATCATATTTAAACTTCAAATTCACACAAATCTAATGAAATTCTTGTGAAAATTGATGTTTATAATAAAGTTTACATTTCAATTTATTTCATGGATGGAAAATCTCACAAAGTAGAAAAATCGACTTAACGAGTTTTGGAAAACCAGCCTTCAATTATAAAAGTCAAAATAATATTAAGCTTTGAACTTATAATGTTGTAAACAAAAATGAATATTACAGATCTTACAAGAACAAAATACCAAACACGGAACATTTCGGGAAAGAGCCCTGTTATATAACCAAGCAGGCTCTCAAATGGAACCCACAGGGAAGAGGAAACGGGGTCCTCCAAAACAGACTTGGAGGAGAAGCCTTCACCAAGATTTGTGCGTCTCCAATCTTACCTGGAGTGAGGCAAAGGTCTGTGCTAAGGACAGAAGAAGATGGGAGAGTGCTGTTGAGGCCCTATGCTCTGCCAGGAGCCAAGAGGCATAAGTCAAAAGTAAGTCAAACCCTTCTGATATACCATCTATCGGAGTATTTGAGTAATGTGACTTTGACTTATGCCTCTTGGCTCCTGGCGGAGCATAGGGCCTCAACAACACTCTTCCATCTTCTTCTGTCCTTAGCACGGACCTTTGCCTCACTCCAGGTAAGATTGGAGACGCACAAATCTTGGTGAAGGCTTCTCCTCCAAGTCTGCTATGGAGGACCCCGTTTCCTCTTCCCTGTGGGTTCCATTCGACAGCCTGCTTGGTTATATTACAGGGCTCTTTTAAGTAATGTATTTATGTTTTAATTGTTTCTTGTTGTTGGCTGAAGAAGGGTTTTGAGTCAGAAACGTTCCGTGTTTGGTATTTTGTTCTTTTTTGAAGCTAATATATTCATTTTTGTTTATAGTGTTTATATAGCACAATATCCACTAAACATAATCAAAATGCTTTACAAGGGGTCCCAAACCAACAGCAGCATCTAACATGTTGGATGAGATACCTGTTAGGCAATAATAGGTTTTTTTTTCAGACAGAGACAAAGCTGTTAACGGTCACATACTCATTTTACACCTCAGTACATTGAGAGAATATAAGTATAGAGCCTTTTTCAAGGACTCAACCATTTGCCTCTCAGAGTGGGACTCAAACCTTGGACCTTCCGATCTGAAGGCGAGTGTTATAGCTGCATGAATCAAGGTTAAATGGTCAGAACTCTGCTAAGGCAAATAGATATCATGTCAGGGCCAAGACAATGCCAAAAACAATAAAAGATTTATTTTTTTAAAAGGTTTTACGGCGCTTGTTTGTTTTTGTTTGTTTTTAAGGGTTTTGCGGCACTTGTTTGTTTTTGTTTGTTTTTAAGGGTTTTACGGCGCTTGCAACAAATTTAGGTCATATCAGCGCCAGTAAAAAGGAAGAAAATTGGATAGTAAAAACATTAAAGATGTATAATTAAAAGGACTTAAGGAAAAAGTAAGACAAGGGGAAAAGGTTCAAATAGGGAACAGATGTAGATTCCAAGCGCATACTATCAGTGTACTTAGTTTGAAATCACCTAAAAGTCTCATCCAGACACAAGCATAGGTCCCAACTAAGAGGTTTGTTTTTGTTTTTAAGGGTTTTACGGCACTTGCAAGACATTAAGGTCATATCAGTGCCAGTAAAAAGGAAGAATATGGAATAGCAAAAAGTTTTAGAATTACAATTAAAGCATCCAAAAAAAAAGGAAAGACAAATGGGAATTGGTTTAAATCGGAAACAGATGTAGATTCTAAGAGCACATTATCAAAGTACTTAGATTGAGATCACCTAAATGTCTTATCCAGACACAAGCACAGGTCCCCACTAAAAGGAACACACTCAATGTTTACAAATTATATATAAAACAAAAATAATAAAATACATATTAGAGAGATGATTTACAAGGAAAATAATATCATCTCCCAAAACAATAACTATACATTTGACTGTTTTCCTCTCAAGGACTCCGACAGGGCCAGGACAAACCAAGTAATCCCATTCCAAGACAAAGACAGAAAGCATATTGGAAAACAGATATAAGGGGATAGAAGACACAGCAAGTACCTCCCTGCCCACTATGGAAGGTCTGGAACCTCACCCAGACACAGGGGGATAGAAGACATAGCAAGTCCCTCCCTGCCCACTATGGAAGGTCCGGAACCTCACCCAGACGGGATAGAAGACAAGCAGTCCTCCTGCCCACTATGGAAGTCCGAACCTCACCACCAGGGATAGAAGACATAGCAAGTACCTCCCTGCCCACTATGGAAGGTCTGGAACCTCACCCAGACACAGGGGGATAGAAGACACAGCAAGTACCTCCCTGCCCACTATGGAAGGTCTGGAACCTCACCCAGACACAGGGGGATAGAAGACATAGCAAGTCCCTCCCTGCCCACTATGGAAGGTCTGGAACCTCACCCAGACACAGGGGGATAGAAGACATAGCAAGTACCTCCCTGCCCACTATGGGAGGTCAGGATCCCCACCCAGAAATCTGACCTTAGCAAACCGTATCATGTCGGGGCGAATACAATGCCAAAAACAATAAAAGAGAAAATGTGAAACTTTATTACTTGCCAATCTAAGGAATTATATTAAACTTTTTTTTTTTTTTATTAAATGAGCTTTTATATAGTGCAATATCCACTAAATAAGCTCAAAGAGCTTTATATGGGGTCCCTGGTCAACAGAAACATTTAATATTTAAGACGGGACATGACGCCTATTAGGCGATGTTACAATATTTTTCAGACACAGACAACGCTGTTAACAGCCAGGTACTCATTTTACACCCGAGTATGGTGAGAGAATGTGAGTAAAGAGCATTCTCCAAGGACTCTACTATGCGCTGAGCGAGGCTCGAACCCAAGACCTTCCGATCCAAAAGCGAGTGTCACACCACTAGACCACATAGCTGCACATTGTATTCATTCTTCCTGAATAACAAACAGGGGTCCTGACAGCTCAGTTGGCAGGGCACTCGCTTCATACACAAGGGACAAGTTTAATCTTGGAAAAAGTCGAGATTTTAGTTCCGATCTCCTTGTCCACCCAGCATGATTGAGTAGCTGAGACTGTTTAGACCTAGAGGAAAGTACTTTGTATTTAGTTTGAGAAGTTCCATCCATTTTCCTCAATCAAGCTCAAACGAAAATTACTCAACGCAAAGTCTTATATTCTTAATAATAGATTCTATTTTTAGCATCTAGACCACCCTGACAAATTATTGTTTAGAAATGACTGGTCACATATTGATGATATGCGTTTAGGTAAAATGCTCACAACAGCTACCAGCCGGATATAACGTAGCAACGCACAAAACTGTGTGTAACTTTGAACGTTTCATCACCTGATTGATAGAATTTAGTGAAAAATACTCATTAAAATGGCTGTGTCTAAAAAACATTAACAAAAAGCTGAGCGACATCAATTTCATTCCATCTATATTTACCAGAGGGAAGCGAATGGGGACAGCAGGAAGTGATGTAGTCAGGCAGTCTCGGGTTCTTTATCTGGATTTCCTCAAAGTCTATAGCTTTCATGGGTTCACCACTGATTTTGTTGAGCCGAAGCAATTTATCAAATCCACAAGGCACCTGAAACTAAAAAAAAAAAATATTAAAAAATTGTTATACGAATCAACCATCAAAAATGAATATGACTATTTTATAAATTTTATATAGTGGAATCTCCATTAATTGTGCTCAAGTGCTTTACAAGGAGTCCCAAGCCAACAGCAACATTTAACATTGATGATAAGTCATGACGCCTGTAAATCACTATCACAATTATTCTTTCAAGAGAGAGAATGCTGTTACTGACTATTTAACACATGAAGTTGATAAGAGAATGTCGGTAAAAAATCTTTTCCAATGACTCAACTTTGTGCTGCCCAGAGAGGGACTCAAGTCAAGGATCTAATGGTCATAATATACCAAAAGACCACAAATAATTTAAATATGAAAATGAACCATGAAAGAAAATTGTTACATAGAGTTTTTAAAAGTTACATTAAGTAGGGGCATTCGAGTTGCATTCTCCAAGTTTTGCAATGGTAAGAGCTGAGAACTGTGTCAATGGGGGGAAGTGCTATATAAATGTTAGACCTGGTCTATTTATTATTATTATTAAAAATAACCAAAATATAATCAAATTATCATTATTATTATTATTATTATTATTATTATTATTATTATTATTATTATTATTATTATTATCATCATCAATATCAATATTATCATTCATTTTCAGTATGAACAAATAAGATGACGGACTGGCCATTATTATTTCTAAGCCACTAACCAATGAAAGACAAACGAACACTCACATTCAAAAAATGATGCAATGGAACTGAATGTCTAGTATGGTCATCAGAATCTGAAAGAAAAGCATTAGTAATGTGAAGCAGGAATCATGACGTCACATCTTCCACACTTCCGGTTCAAAACGCCTTGGAAGTGCTGGTTTTTTTTTTGTTTGTTTTGTTTTTTTTTTTCTGTTTTTAAGGGTTTTACGGCCCTTGCACATGTAGGTCATATCAGCACCAGTAAAAAGGAAGAAAATGGGATAGTAAAAAGTTATAGAAGCACGATTAAAGCACCCAAGAAAAGGTAAGACAAAGGGGGAATTGGTTTAAATAGGAAACAGATGTAGGTTCACTATCAGTGTACTTAGTTTGAGATCATCTAAAAGTCTCATCCTGACAAAAGCACGGTTCCCCACTAAGAGGGATACACTCAAATGTTTACAAATCATAATATTTATGTAAATTAAAAATAATACAATGCATAACAGAGAGATGATTAACAAGACAAAAAGTATCATCTTCCAAAACGATACATTTGACTGTTTCCCTCCCAGCTAAGGTATCCAGCCAAGGCCAGAACAAAACCAAGTAATCTCATCCCAAGACAAAGACAGAAAAGAAAGCATGGTGGAAATCAGAGATAGGGGGGATAGAAGACACAGTAAATATCTTCCTGCCCACTATGGGAGGTCAGGAACCCCACCCATGATACAGGGGGGATAGAAGACACAGTAAGTGCCCCCCTGCCCACTATGGGAGGTCAGGAACCCCACCCATGATACAGGGGGGATAGAAGACACAGTAAGTACCTCCCTGCCCACTATGGGAGGTCAGGGACCCCACCCTTGATACAGGGGGGACAGAAGACACAGTAAGTACCATCCAGCCCACTATGGGAGTGTCAGGAACCCCACCCATGATACAGGGGGGATAGAAGACACAGTAAGTACCTCCCTGCCCACTATGGGAGGTCAGGAACCCCACCCATGATACAGGGGGGACAGAAGACACAGTAAGTACCTCCCTGCCCACTATGGGAGGTCAGGAACCCCACCCATGATACAGGGGGGATAGAAGACACAGTAAGTACCTTCCAGCCCACTATGGGAGGTCAGGAACCCCACCCTTGATACAGGGGGGACAGAAGACACAGTAAGTATCTCCCTGCCCACTATGGGAGGTCAGGAACCCCACCCTTGATACAGGGGGGATAGAAGACACAGTAAGTACCTCCCTGCCCGCTATGGGAGTGTCAGGAACATCACCCAGTTGGAAGTGTGTGAGCAGTGTGACAAATATAGATTACACATTGAATCATACGGTGACATAACTATTGTAGTCGCAGGATGTATAGCCAGATTCTTAAGATAATGGGACGTAAAAAGCGAGGATGGATGCGTGGCTCAGCAGTACCGTCTTTGCTTCATACCCGAAAGGTACAGAGTTTGATCACCCGCCGCTTTGCTGTGTGGCCTTGAGCAAGTCATCTCACACTAGCTCAATTTGCTGTGCTGCACTGCGGTTGACGCCTGTTTTATTCCAGTCTTCTTTTGGAATAGACCCTAGAGAATAATTTTTAATGTGGTAGTGGCGTTGTTAACAAGTGTTTCATAGCATACTACTATTCATCCTGTTTTGTTGATAAAGGGGAAACCCAAAACGTCCATTTTATGTTTTTGAACAACGCCGCTACCACAATATCTCATTCATCTGTAGTGTTTCATTCATCTTGTTGATTCATCTTGTTGATAAAGAGGAAACATGGAACGTAATTAACGTAATTAAATTGAAGCTTACATTCAATTTCACATTGTTATTTGTTCGAGTCGTAGAGGATTGGAATATTTGCATTGCTAAATCAGAAATGTAAAAGAGTCAAAAATAAAATTAATAAAAAAAAATTATTTTCAAAATTTTAAATTCTAAAATAAACAAATAGATACAAGAAAATGAATGAAAATGGAAACGCAGTCTCTATGGATGCTTGCCGTGAACGTGTGTGTCACTTCGAGTTTGTCAGTCTGTTTCTATTATCCAAATAAGCAATTTGCCTCCATAAATCTCCGTCTAGTGCAAGTGTTCTTAGCTTTAGAATGTCATCATGTGTGTTAAGGTGCTGAGGCAGTTGGATGTTTCCTCGTGTTGTTGAAATCAGTTCTTCGGTTGTTTTTAAATGTATTTGATAATTTTTGAGATCTTGATTCAATGTTGTTGGAAGTGAAGTTGGTGTACGCCCTCTGATACAAGAAAAAGAAACAAAGAAAGGTCACTCACCAGGGGTCAGGGAGAATGCCAGGGTTTTCCCGAACGCTGCTGTGGTGGTGGTGGTGGTCATCGTCGTCGTCGTCGTCGTCGTCGTAGTAGTAGTAGTAGTAGTAGTAATAGTAGTAGTAGTAGTAGTAGTAGTAGTAGTAGTAGTAGTAGTAGTAGTAGTAGTAGTAGTAGTAGTAATAGTAGTGGTAGTAGAATAAATAAATGAACTCACCAGGGGTCAGGGAGGATGCCAGTGTTTTCCCTAAGGCTGCCGCCGTCCCAGTGGGCATTAGCTGAGGACTGGTATGGATAATGGTGTGTTCTGTGCCACACACATCTGATGAAGAATACGTTAACAACATTAAAACAGTGCTGAAGGTGACAAAAAGTGAAAACGGAGGACATTTTGGAACGACTGCCTTTAAGCCCTATTTTTCATACAACTAACCCCCCCCCACCCCCACTTTTAAAGCCATTGAGATGATAAATCCATTACCGATTCTCTAGCTAACTTCTGGAAAGTGGGCATCGATTGAAGACTGGTATGGAGAATGGTGTGGTCTGTGCTACATACATCTGATGAAGAACACGTTAAAAACATTAAAGCAGTACTGAGGGTGTCAAAAGAAAAAAAGTAGGAGATTTAAGCCCTATTTTCTATAGCACTAACCCCCGCCCCCTCTCCCCACCACCACTTTTAAAGCCATTGAGATGATAAATCTATTGTTGATTCTCTAGCTAACTTCTGGAAAGTGGGCATCGATTGAGGGCTGGTAAGTGCTAAGGGTCGCAAACATCTGAGGGGAGAATGCATTTTAAAATCAAGGCCTTAACAACCCCATCCTCTCATTCCACAGCTGTCTTTAGTGTCTTATTCATTGTGTTTAAGGGGTCCAGATAGCTCAGTTGGTAGAGCACTTGCTTCACAAGCAAAGGGACTGAGATCGATCCCAGGTGCAGTCGAGATTTTTGCTGACTCATGATTCATGTTTTTATTTTTGACTGTAGACGGGTTTTAAGCCGAAACATTCCGTGTTTGGTATCTTGTTCTTTTTTTTTTAAGCTTTTATATTCATTTTTGTTTATTACATTCTGAATCCCCTTACCAAGAGTCAGAAATCCACTGGCGTTGATTTCTTTGATGACAGCTGGGTGGTGGGTACCGTCCTCCAAGGCCACCTCTAGAACTGACCCGACCTTGAACCTTTCCTGGTCCTTCAGTTGCCATGATTTCTGCCAAACAACAAAACAAGACTTTCTGTGCACTTTAGTTTGTTTTGTTTTTAAGGGTTTTACAAGGGTTTACAAATAACACCAGCAAAAAGGGAAAAAATGGGATAGAAAACAGTTCCAAACTTACAATTAAAGCGCCTAAAAAAAGATAAGACAAAGGGGAATTGGCCCAAATAGGAAACAGATTCCAAGAGCACATTATCAAAGTACTTAGTTTGAGATCATCTAAAATTCTCTCCCGACACAAGCACAGTTCCCACCCAAATATAAGATGTAAGCAAACCATAATACAGTGCATAACAGAGATATGATTTACAAGTCAAAAAATATCATCTCCCAAATCTCTTCCTATACATTTGACTGTTTCCCTTTCAGCCAGGGTATTCCGCTAGGGCAAAACCAAGTAGATTCTGATGTGGTATTGGGATCGACTTCAGGGCGGAGAAAGAAGGAGAAGGAGAGGGAGAGGGGGAGAGAGAGAGAGAGAAATAGAGACTTCAGAGGGGAGAGAGGGGGAAAGGAAAGCCAAAAAATAAAATAATAATAATAATAATAATAATAATAATAATAATATAATAATAAATAATAATAATAATAATAATAATAATAATAATAATAATAATAATAATAATAATAATAATAATAATAATAATAATAATAATAATAATAATAATAATAATATAATAATAATAATAATAATAATAATAATAATAATAAATAATAATAATAATATAATAATCATATAATAATAATAATAATATAATATAATAATAATAATAATAATAATAATAATAATAATAATAATAATATAATAATAATAATAATAATAATAATAATAATAATAATAATAATAATAATAATAATAACAATAATAATAAGCATATTTCTAAAGCTCCTTTTGTCGAAGCCTCAAAGCGCTCAATCATCCAACAGAATTTTAAAAGAAACTAAAAACGAACAAAATTACCTTAAGACCTGGAGCATGAATGATGTAAATACCACTCTTGTAAGAGACAATTGTAACTTTCATGTTCCATCCGTCAACTTCCTCCGTGTGCATTTCCTGGCCATACATATTAATGATCACACGCACACGTTGTCCAACCTAGTCGTTGATTTTGAATATATGTGTGAATTTGAGCATTTTAAAATTGAGCATTGATATAGTGCTATTGATATCATAATCAATGTTATGCATTTGTACAGAAATATGAATAATAAATTTTGTATTTGGAGCGCTTGGCTTGTAGTTGGTTTCTCCACCGGTGACGTCCAATCAAGGGACGCTACTCTTCCGCTAATCTCATTCCCAATAGCCCTTGAGCATGAAGAATGGCGTTCCATGACATTCAATACCTCTGTAGGGAGATGGAACACCGGTAAGGTAAGGTAAGGTAAAACATTTTTTTTAAAAAGATCAAATTACCAAACAAGGAGCTTTTTTTTGTTTGTTTGTTTGTGTGTTGCTTTAGGTCTCTTCCAACACAATTGAGGTTATATGAGAGACCGCTGAAACAAAAAAACAAGCAATCTAACAAAAATAGTACAAATGTAAATCAAAATCATAACCTAAAGATATCATAAGCTAAATTATAAATAACAAAGAGCAAACAGGCAGAAGATTTACAGAAAAAAAATATCCCCTGTCAAAAATACAATCACAAACCAAAGAAGCAGGATAGGCTAGTAAAGAGAAGAAGAAACGACATCACTATCGGATCGTACACCCATGCGAACATCATAGGTATATGATTCAAGGGTGATGCTCCCATCCAACCACCCGCCAAACAAGGAGCATTTCAAGCTTAAAACCCTTCATCAGCAAACAACAAAATAATAAAATTGTGACCCTCCGCCTCGAAACGGTACTAAGTCGGATTTTTCAATTTTGGGTATTTGGTACCCAATCATAGCTTATTTTATGCTTTAAAATTTGATACCAAATTTATACAATTGTGGTTATTCATTGCCGAGATATGACCGTTTGAAGTAGGGAGAGTGTGAAAACCCAGTTTTGAGAAAATCGACTTTGAAGTGAGGCACCGTTTTCACGCACAGTCAAATCAATGGGTAAAGATAACTCCTTAGATACGGGCATCGAAAATTTGACGAGAATATTGAAATTTGGCATGAGCTTAGATTATACATCTAATAATGTACATACAAATTTTTAAAACAATCCAATTATTACTTTTGTAGTTATTCATTATTATGTAAGATCTTAAAACAAATAAAACACCTTTAAAAAATGCTGACAATTGCTCACTTTTTCAAGAATTTTTGATATTTAAATAAAGAATCAATGAAATAAGAGTTAATAATGTGAAATTTTTGTCTTATTTAATAGAGAAAATACGATTTCAAAATGCCAAAAGTTAAAGAAGGTTTTATAATTTGAAAGTACAGTTTTGAAACTACGTGAAGCCGGGTGGGCAGGGAAAGAATTATCAAGAAAGTGGATTAGAGAGGAAGAGATAGAATGAGAGAGTAAAATACACACACACGCACACACACACACACACACACAGACACACACATGTGAGAGAAAGAGAGAGAGAGAGAGAGAGAGAGAGAGAGAGAGAGAGAGAGAGAGAGAGAGAGAGAGAGAGAGAGAGAGAGAAAGAGGAGCGAGAGGGGGAGGGGAGAGAGACTGCATTAAGAGTACGCGAGGGAAATAGAAGAAAGATTGAAACCTGTTTAAGTGTATGTGTGTGTGTGCGTGCGTGTGTGTGTGTGTGTGTGTGTGTGTGTGAAAGAAACAAAAGGGAGACGGAGAGAGTGAGGTAGACATGAAGAAAGGGATGGAGGCGGAGCAAAGAATTGTAGGGATAGTTTAAAGAAAGCATTTTGTTACAAAGTAAGTTATAGTCAATCAACTGGAAACATATTGACCAATGAGATAGCAATTAAAGAAATGGGCTGGTCAAATCAATCATTGCATTGTTTCCATTTTGAGTCAGATGACAACTTGAGGAGGAGGGGTGGGGCTTATTGTGTAGTGACTTACATGAAAACATATTATTGAATCTCTCAAGTTTTCCTTAGCGTTCCACCACATTGTTCATTGTCTAAAAAGACCCCCCCCCCCCCAACCCCCTTTCTTTCAGTATACAAAGAAAGCACGACTAAACGAACATCCATCTCTCTCTCTCTCTCTCTCTCTCTCTCTCTCTCTCTCTCTCTCTCTCTGTGTGTGTGTGTGTGTGTGTGTGTGTGTGTTTGTCTCTCTCCGCTCTTCATCTATCTATCTATCTATCTATCTATCTATCTATCTATCTATCTATCTATCTATCTCTATCTATCTATCTATCTATCTATCTATCTATCTCTATCTATCTATCTATCTATCTATCTATGTATCTATCTATCTATCTATCTAACTATCTATCCATTTATCTATCTATCTATCTATCTATCTATCTATCTATCTATCTATCTATCTATTTATCCATTAATAGGTTTGTCATTCTGTCCATCCATTTCATTTTTTAGTTACACGTATTTCCTTCGGGAGTTCATCAATTGTTGAAGGCTCTATCTATTATTCTGCTTTTGTACTTAAAATTAAATGTTTATTCTAAAACAATCTCTGTAAGTGTAAGATAAGGCAACTGTTGTCCTATTAAGTCTTAGCATATCCTATAATTTCATGAATAAAAAAAGGGGGACAAAGGAGGACCTTCACCTCGATCACTTGCAGCTAGACAAAGAAATTATAATAGCACGTGGTGTGTATCAAAATGCACAAACACACACAATGTAACACACGCATGCTGACGTCATGAAGCATTCCCCGAGCATAATGGCCGACAGCCACAGCGCATGTGATGAGCGTTGACCAATCAGAATCATTTATTTGTAAGGTTGTCAGGGAAAAACCTAGACTTGTTTACAGTTTTTAAAGTTCATTATTGGTTGAACCATGAAATTGTGGAAACAGCCATGCTTTCTCTGAAATAGATAAAGACACGCCCTTTGCTGTGATATCTTACATCTTATTGGTGGAGAAAAAGACTCGGTATTACTAAGCCTTGGAAAGGGTGGCTCTCTGAGAGAAAGTCAACTCTCGTTTTGAATGTGTCACTGATAGTTGCATTTTTAAACTTGACATTTATATAACTTATCGTCAATATTTATGTTGAATTATTATGTTTTCATGTAGAAAAATGATTGTAGTTTCTGAAACAACCAAAAACTGAAATTTGATAATTTTGACCATTTCCACTTTAAAACCGGTTTTCTTCGTTTTCCAAATCCCGACTTAATACCGCTTCGAGGCGGAGGGTCACAATTATAAATACATCACTTAAAAGCCAGATAGATGGCAAGGAAAAAAATATTTATTATCTTCCGTCTTACTGGTTTTTATGTTTTGTTTTTGTTTTTAAGGGTTTTACGGCGCTTGCAACACATTTAGGTTATATCAGCGTCAGTAAAAAGGAAGAAAATGGGATAGTAAAAATTTCTAGAATTACAATTAAAGCACCCAAGAAAAAGTAAGACATAGGGGAACTGGGAATAAATAGGGATCAGATGCAGATTCCAAGAGCATATCACTAATGTACTTAGTTTGAGATCACCTATAAGTCTCAACTGGACCCAAGCACAAAATCCAACAAAGAGGAATACACTCAAATGCTTGCATTATACATTAAAAATAACAAATATAATAACACATAACAGAGAGATGATTTACAAGGAAAAAAATATCATCTCCCAAAACAATAACTATGCATTTGACTGTTTCCCTCTCAGCTAGGCCTCCGGCCAGGGTCGGAACAAAACCGAGCAATCTCACACCAAGACAAAGACAGAAAACAAGTTGGAAAACAGATATAAGGGGATAGAAGACACGGTAAGTACCTCCCTGCCCACTGTGGAGGTAGGGAACCCCACCCAGTAACTGGTTTTTAGGTGATGCATTTATCTATTTGTTTTTTGAGTTTTTTTTGGGGAGGTTTTTTTGCTATTGGCTGAAGAAGGGGTTTGAGCCCAAAACGTTGAGTATTTGACTATAATTTAGTTCTTTTTTTTTTGAAGCTGTTATATTCATTCATTCCTGTGGACTAGAAACACAACAAACATGGCTTATGAACAAACCTTGATGCTTTCCAATCTCAAAGTGTAAATGCTGGTGCTGCTGGCAATAAACCATTTACTGTCCCTTTCATGGCCGTTCTGGTCCGTGAATCGCCCGTTAGATCCGTCAAACTTCAATTTTTTGCCAGACGCACTGGAAAATTTATTGTTACAATAAATAATGAGAATTGATCAAAGATGAAAAAAAAAAAATACAATAAATTTACATGGCTTTTGTTTTTAGCCTATGGCAACAAATTTGTTGATATTTAATATCTAACTTGGAAAAAAGAAACATAAGTAATTTTTAAAAATTATCTATTTCTAAACAGACTAGAGCTGTTTTTTTTGTTTTTAAGGGTTTTACGGCGCTTGCAACACATAAAGGTCATTCCAGTAAAAAGGAAGAAAATGGGATAGTAAAAATTTCTAGAATTACAATTAAAGCATTCAAGAATAAGGCAGACAAAGGGGAATTGGTTCAAATAGGGAACCGATGTAGATTCCAAGAGCGCACTATCAGTGTAATTAGTTGGAGATCACCCAAAAGTCTCATCCAGACACAAGCACAGGTCCCCACTAAGAGGAACACACTCAAATGTTTACAAACCATTTATAATACATAAACAAAACAAAATACAGTGCATGAGAGAGATGATTTACAAGGGAAAAAAATATCTCCCAAAACTAACTATACATTTGACTGTTTCCCTCCCAGTCAGGGTATCCGGCCAGGTCCAGGACAAAACC
>NC_088370.1:14294358-14316858 GCF_034508935.2 Berghia stephanieae
TAAAGTGCTTTGAGCACGTTTGGTAGATATTGTGCTATATAAAAGCTCATTAAAAAAAAAAACATGAGATCTTACATTGACAAAAACAAGATGTCTTAAATTGCCAAAAACATGATATCTAAAAATTGAAAAAAACATGATATTTAAAAATTGCCAAAAACATGGTGTCTTAAATTTACAAAAAACATGATATCTTGAATTGACAAAAACATATTCTGAATTAACAAAAACATAATATCTTAAATTGACAAAAACATGATATCTCAAAATTGACAAAATATGATATCTAAAATTCATTTTGTTTCTAGCTTTTCTTTTGTTACATTATTATATTTTTTTCGTTGCTAATTGACACATTTATAAGGACAAAGAAGCAATGAAGAAAAATGATTACAACAGCTTAAAAAAAGAACAAAATACTCAACCCGGAACGTTTCAGTCTCAAAACCCTTCTTCAGCAAAGAACAAAAAAAACAAACCCCAAAATAACAATGAAAACATAAATAAATGTCTTTATGTTTTCATTGTTTTTTGTTGTTGGCTGAAGAAGGGTTCTGAGCCTGAAACGTTCCATGTGTGGTATTTTGTTCTTTTTTGAAGCTGCTCTATTCATTTTTGTTTATTACTTTTTACAGTCCACAGATTTCTATCTATCAGCTTTGTATCCTGAAGAAGATGTCAGGCAGCCCCAGAGACCAGCGATCACATCGTCCTCAACTGTCCAGTAACCAAACTTGAAGGTGGCTACGAAACCATCCTTAGGGCGGAGGAAGACTTTAGAAGCTGGGTTGATAAAATACATTTGGAGGTGTAGCCATATGCTACTAGTACTACTACAAGATATGAAGTGAGTAGAAAAGTGCCAGAAGACAATAGAGAATAAAATTTTTTTTCACGGTGGTGGGGTTTGAACCTGCGACCTTATTGGTACGACAACTCCGCCTGGCAGGTGAGAGCGTGGCTCTACCGTGTGAGCTATCCACGAACACAAAAATATTCGTATCAAACCCAAGTCATATTTCTAGAGCCCTCTCTCACCCACTTCTGGAGATCGCCGGCTCGCTCACGCACAACCATCGCGAAGTTATTTTTGACCAGCAGTTAAGCTTAATAGCCAATATTCTCAACACAAACATATAACATAGAAACGATTGAGACATTGAGTATGCTCCGGTATATGGGGTGAATTTTTTAATTCAAAAAAGTGAGTGGTGCAGGCACTTATGTTGGTAACAACTGGATATGAAGTGAGTAGAAAAGTGCCAGAAGACAATAGAGAATAAAAAATTTTTTTCTACTCACTTCATATCTTGTTGTTACCAACATAAGTGCCTGCTCCACTCACTTTTCTGTGCTACTACTACTACTACTACTACTACTACTACTACTATTACTACTACTACTACTACTACTACTACTTCTACTATTACTACTACTACTATGAAGAGGAAGAGAAAATGTACCTCCGTGTTCTATCGTGGCATTAATCAGGAAGTGAGCGTTGATCATCGAATGATCCTTGCAAGCCCGATGCTTGAAAGCAATTCCAACGTAATAATTTTGATACCAGGTATGGTCTGTATCAATCATGTTCTCTGTCAGGAACCTGGAGCACTTTGGGCAGGGGAGCATTTCCTAGGAAGGAAAATGTAAAATGGAGAAATTAGGGAGCAGGCACCAGTGTCAGATATAAAGATATGAACACGTCAGACTGGGAATCAAGAGGTCTGAAGTTCAATCCCCAGTCGAGGATACTGATTTTTTGGGATGATTATTTATGTTTGTTTGTTTTGAAGGGTTTTACGGCACTTGCAACACATAAAGGTCATATCAGCGCCAGTAAAAAGGAAGAAGATAGGAAAGTAAAAAGTTCTAAAATTACAATTAAAGCACCCAAGAAAAGGTAAGACAAAGGGGAATTAGTTCAAATAGGAAACAGATGTAGATTCCAAGAGCACACTATCAAAGTACTTAGTTTGAGATCACCAAAAGTCTCATCCTGACACAAGCACAGGTCCCAACTCAGAGGAATACACTCAAATGTTTACAAATCACATTTTAAGATAAAAAAATAATACATAAAAGAGAGATGATTTACAAGGAAAAAAAATATCATCTCCCAAAACTAACTATATATTTGACTGTTTCCCTCTCAGCCAAGGACTCCGGCCAGGGTCAGGACAAAACCAAGTAATTTCATTCCAAAACAAAGACAGAAAGCAATTGAAAAACAGATACAGAGGGATAGAAGACACAGCAAGTACCTCCCTGCCCGCTATGGGAGGTCGGGAAAAAGATATGAACACATCTGGTCAGTAATCAGGAGGTCTGAGGTTCGATCCCCAGTCGAGTATTTTTCTTTCTTGCTTTGTCTGGCACTGTTTCATACACACTTGTTCAGATCTTAACTCTCTCCTTACCAGCTATTTTCAGAATTTTACCCCAAAACTTCATACTCACCCAACACAAAAATAGATTTTTCAAACAGATTAGCAACGAGTCTATTCTGTATTTTGTTTCAGAAAAATGAGCTCTACAACAGAATGTCGAGTTTTTATGGCTATGACTATAACAAAATGAAATCAGAATAAGAAAATTGTTGGCTGCATTGTAACGAATGTGACAATTTTCCTATGGGTGGTATGGAGAGGGTTAGAGAGGAAAATGTATATAAAATATAGAGGGTAAAATTGAAATTTTGCCATCACTACTAGCCTCAGAAAACGGTAGGGGCTGCCTGAAGCCGGTGATCGTTTATTTGTGTATTGTTGTACTGACAAAGGGTTTGTACCCGAAACGTCCATTGTCTGTTTTTGTTCCCATACGAAGCCTCTCCATTTTCACTCTTTTGTTAGCCTCAGAAAAAAATACAAAATATAACTTCATCAGCTACACAAAAGGTCAAGAATGTATTTCAAAATTTCTTTGGAAAGTGAAGTGATGGTTTTTGAGCCCAGAATGCTTCCTGTTTGGTAATTTAAAAAAATATTTTTTGAAGCTGTTACATTCATTTTTGTTTACGACTTTTTACAATTCACAGTTTCTAGTATTATAATATCAAAGTGAAGTGCGGCTATGTGGTCTAGTGGTATGACACTCGCTTTCAGATCGGAAGGTCCTGGGTTCGAGCCTTGCGCTCTGCGTATAGTTGAGTCCTTGGAAAAGGTTCTTTACTCACATTCTCTCACCATACTCAGGTGTAAAATGAGTACCTGGCCGTTAACAGCGTTGTCTTTGTCCAAAAAATTGTAATATCGCCTAACAGGCGTCATGTCCCGTCCTACATGTTAAATGTTGCTGTTGACTAGGGACCCCTTGTAAAGCGCTTTGAGCACATTTAGTGGATATTGCGCTATATAAAGGTCAATTTTTTTTTAAAGTGAGAAGTATTACCCAAGGATGCTCTATGGTAAAATTAAATAAGCCTGAAATGTTTTCTCATAAAGAGCTTGTTTTTAAAAAAAAATATTTTTAAGGGTTTTACAGCGCTTGCAAAACATTTAGGTTATATCAGCGCCAGTAAAAAGGAAGAAAATTGGATAGTAAAGATATTCTTGATGTACAAATAAAAGTGCTTGAAGAAAAAGTAAGACAAAGTGGAATCGTTTCAAATAGGGAACATATGTAGAGTCCAAGAGCACACTATCAGTGTACTTAGTTTGAGATCACCGAAAAGTCCCAACCAGACACCAGCACTACTAAGAGGAATACACTCAAATGTTTACAAATCATATGTTAAAAAAAAAAAAAAAATAACAGTACACAACAGAGAGATGATTTACAAGAAAAAAAATATCATCTCCCAAATATATAACTATACATTCGACTGTCTACCTCCCAGCCAAGGACTCCGGCCAGGGTCACGAAAAAAAACAAGTAATCTCATTCCAAGACAAAGACAGAAAGCAATTGGAAAACAGACACAGGGTGATAGAAGACACAGCAAGTACCTCCCTGCACACTATGGGAGGTCAGGATCCCCACCCAGTCTTATAAAGAGCATATATGAAAATATTTGGTATAAAGCATCAAATGCTGTCACCGTTAAATCATAGAAAAGGATTTATATCGACATAGCTTCCCTTAACGATTGCCTTTAATCAAGTGATACTTTCATCTTTCAAAAAATCAACTCATTAATACCAAACAAAGTCAACCGGAAACTTCCAAAAAGCCAGTTTTCTAGCTTTAGCTCGATTTAACCAGGAAAAGGGTATCCCTGATTTACTGTTTTCATGTTTTTCTTGTTAATGGAAGAAAAATTAGGGGCAGCGTGGCTCAGTGGTACGGTCTTTGTTTCCTACTCGAAAGGTACCGAGTTCAATCACCCGCCACTGCGTTGTGTGGCCTTGAGCAAGTCACATCGCCCTAGCTCACTTTGCAGCGCTGCTCTGCGGCTCACGCCTGGGTTATTCCAGTCTTCCCTTGGAATAAACCCTAAAGACAAATTTCCCCTTGGGGATGAATAAAGGGAATTTTATTTTATTTTTATTTTATTTTATTATTTTGAGCCTGAGGGGTTTTATTTGCCCCTGAAGAAGGCCAAAGGCGGAAACGTCTGTTTTTGTTTGTTTGTTTGGTTGGTTTATTTATTTATTTATAAATTTTTTTTTTTTTTTGGGAGGGGGGCAGTATTGTTTCATTTTATGAATAATATTTAACCCTCTCCTTACCACCCTTTGGAAAATCGTCACATTTGTTACGATGCAACCGTCACTTTTCTCATCCAGATTTAATTTCTTTTTTGCTGTAGCTATAAAAACTTGACATTCTGTAATAGAGTTCATATTGTCGAACAATATTATGTATAGAATATGCTTGTTGCTTTTCTGTTTGAGTAAAAAATGTCTGTTTTTGTGTTGGTTGGGTGTGAAGTTTTGGGGAAAATTCTGAAAATGGATAGTAAGGAGAGGGTTAAACTGTATTTTTAAAATTTGATACAAGATACTTACAAAAGCATAAACATCCATCTTAAGACAGGCATAATATATCACTGATCGTATCTGGTCGTTACAAGAGAATAACACTTCCCTGGCATTGTCGGTGGATGCCCTCCAATTCTCAACCCCAATGTCTGCATCCATATCCATCTGGATGACTCGCGCTTGCAACACCAAGGCAGGCAACTCTGATGGATACAAAAAATCATCAAAACATTAATATTCATATCTAGAAATATAACTTTTAAAATAAATTATGACATTCTGAGCGGCATCCTTAGTTATTGTTTTGTTTTTTGTTTTTAAGCGTTTTACGGCGCTTGCAACACATTTAGGTTATATCAGCGCCAGTAAAGGAAAATTGGATAGTAAAAGTTCTAGATTACAGTAAGCAGCCGAGAGAAATAGACAAAGGGAACTCAGAACAATAGGATCATGTTTTGTTTTGTTTTTAAGGGTGTTACGGCGCTTGCAACACATTAAGGTCATATCAGCGCCAGTAAAAAGGAAGAAAATTGGATAGTAGAAAGTTCTAGAATTACACTTAAAGCAGCCGAGAGAAAGTAAGACAGGGGGGAACTCTGAAAAAATAGGGATCAGATGTAGATTCCAAGAGCATACCACCAATGTACTTAGTTTGAGATCACCTATAAGTCTCATCCGGACACAAGCACAAAATCCAACAAAGAGGAATACACTCAAATGCTTATATTATACATTTAAAATAACAAATATAATAATATATAACAGAGAGATGATTTACTAGTAAAAAAATATCTCCCAAAACAATGATTATGCATTTGACTGTTTCCCTCCCAGCCAGGACTCCAGCCAAGGCCAGAACAAAACCAAGTAATCTCATTCCAAGACAAAGACAGAAAGCATGTTGGAAAACAGATATAAGGGGATAGAAGACGCATGTACCTCCCTGCACACGATGGGAGGTCAGGAACCCCACCCAGCCTTAGGTCTTGTCGTCCACACATTCCATGAAGGAATAAAGATAATCCAGGAATCACCCAATGTTGTCCAAAGTGGGAAAATTGGGGTTAACAATCTTGCACAGGGAAAAAAAAAGTCAAAGTGCTTGAGGTTAAGGGGTTCCAATAGCTCAGTTGGTAGAGCAATCGCTTCACATGCAAAGGAGCCAAGATGGATCCCGGGTGCAGGCGAAATGTTTTCTGACCCTCCTATCCACCAGTAGTGAATGGGTAGCTGAGTCTGTTAGATTTGGTGGAAAGTACTTTGCAAAAGACTAATGTCCTATCCAAAGGATAACAAGCAATTCCTATTGTCTATTTCATGCTATAGAAACCAGGATAAACTCCGGCTCCATGGGCCTCACGGCTCTAAAGGACTCCTTTTATGGAAATAGAATGTGAATAAAGAATCTTTTCCAAGGACTAAACTGGACACCGCTTAAAGCAGGACTCAAATCCACAACCTTCTGATCCAAAGGCGAGGTTTGAATGCAGCTGTCAACTCTCCACTGATATTTTGTCACCATTTTTCAGGTTTTGTAAAACCACTTTACATGCATCGTGTCTCGTCTCTAACGTTTTTTAAAAAGTGTTACGGTTGACTTGGGATCTTTTAAAAGCATTATGAGCACATTTGTATCAGTGTATGACATAATCAGTTGGAAGGTGAAAATTTTGGATTTGCATTTTTTTTTTTTTTCATTTTCTGAAAGTATATTCTTCCCATAGCATTTTAATCTTTATTTGAAGTAAATCGGGTGATTTTTTTTGATGAAGTTATGGTCAGATGTATGGGAAAGGTAGCCAGCAACTTTTCTCAAATTTCTTACTTTTTCAACTTGGACTAGCTGTACAAAATATTTAGAAGTGATATTAAGCCTTGATATTTCTCGAAGATGTACAAAAAGGGTTGATTTAATCATTTATGACAAGAACTCATTTTTGATAAAAATTGACCTTCTAACTAAACTTGGCAATATCTCAGTTCAAACCTTTTCACCATCCTACTGATTATGTCGTTCACTGTAACATTTAACTAGTCATCATCATAGCTTGTCGCTCCAACGCCGAACCCACACCACAGCATCTGTGGAGCAGACTCTTAGGTCATGGTCAGTGCAGCTGGGCCCATCCTGGCATTCTCTAAGGACGTGTCCCATCATCTGCTCTGAGCATCCACATGTACACAAGCTAGTCTCAGCCAGCCCCCACTTTTTCATACCTCCATTTAGTTAGTGAATATTGCTTTATATAGATAGTTCAAAGTTGACGTCACTCAGGTCTTTGTTATTGTTTTTTGCCATCCGAGTTCATGAGTAATTCTCACTAATCTGTATTAACCAGACTATAAACGTTCATGGTTACACACAATTTTGTGTGTTGGTCCGTTGTACTTCCGGATGGCAATGTCATGAGCTTCTTAGACAAGCGCATGCTATCTATAGAAACCCTTTTTTGTGTTTGTTTTTTTCCATTAAATACTCTATTCCACTCACTGTATAACTTCTCCCCATTCAACGATAACAATTCTGCTTTCACGTCCACCATTCCTTGACGCAACAAAAACCCAGTTTTCCAAACCAACAGTGGCCGATAGATGGGAAGCAGTGACCTGTGCAATGGATCAAGCAAAGTAGTACAATCTAATATAAATATATATGTATTCTGTGTTTACTTGATAAAGTCCAAGGGCTGAAACGTCGTTTGTTTTGTGTTATTCATTCATGAGTCAGATTTACTCCCTTTATCTTTATCTCCAAAGTAGTACTGGCTTGGATTCTATGAAATTAATTGTACAACTTTGAAACTTTTCAAATATAATTCCTGCATTTGAAATTTCGAACGATTTCCCAATGACATTGCGTAACCTTGGGGGGAGCGTACAGTGGGAAGTAGTCAAAGTGATACTAGGCTGCTAGAAGTTGTCGACTGTAAAAAGTAATAAACAAAAATTAATATAACAGCTTCAAAAAAGAACAAAATATACCAAACAAGGAACGTTTCGGGCTAAAAACCCTTCTTCAGCCAACAACAACAAAAAAAAAACCCAATAAAGACAAATACATTACTAAATTCCAGATAGACGACATTTGTACGTAGTCTATTTGGAATTTAGTAATGTATTTATGTCTTTATTGTTTTTTGTTGTTGGCTGAAGAAGGGTTTTGAGCCTGAAACGTTCCGTGTTTGGTATTCTGTTCTTTTTTTAAGCTTTTATATTCACTTTTGTTTATTACAGAAAACAATAGATGAGAATAAAAACTTTGGTGGCATTGGGGAATCGAACCCACATCCTGACCGTTGTCTGACCAATCCTTTTGTTACTTTTCAAAATCGAAATATATTCAGTTTCTCAATCTAAAATAGAATTAGCATGTACACAGTTTTTTTTTTTTCAACTACTATATGAAATTAAAAACAGTAGCTTTAATAATATAATAATATATGTAAAATGTGGGGTTAAAGTAACCAGAGTTTTTTTTTTTATTATTATTTCTTTTTAATAAGAGTTTTACGGTGCTTGCAACACATTTAGGTTATATCAGCGCCAGTAAAAAGGAAGAAAATGGGATAGTAACAAGTTCTAGAATAAGATTAAAGCACCCAAGAAAAGTAGACAGAGGGGAACTGGGAACAAATAGGGATCAGATTTAGATTCCAAGACCAAACCATCAGGGTACTTAGTTTGAGATCACCTATAAGTCTCATCCGGACACAAGCAAAAGATCCAACAAAGAGGAATAGACCCAAATATATTATACATTCAAAATAAAAAATATAATACTACATAACAGAGAGATGATTTGCAAGGAAAAAAATCATCTCCCAAAATAATAACCATGCATTTGACTGTCCCAGTCAAGACTCTGACCAGGGCCAGGACAAAACCAAGCAATCTCATTCCAAGACAAAGACAGAAAGCAAATTGGAAAACAGCTATAAGGGGAGAGAAGAACAGTGCCTCCCTGTCCACTATGGGAGGCCAGGAAACCCTACCCAGAAGTAAACAGAGTCAAATAGTGAGATAGTCCGTGTTCGGATTGAGTGACTTAACTTTTATAAAACACTGAACTTTGACATCCTGGTACCTGAAAATCTTGGGCATGAGTCCAGCTGGTGACATCGGCATGAGGTAGAATATATGGTTTGTTTGGATCATTCGAACTTTAGGTCGGGGTTCTGGCCACATTTTGGACTGTGGGAAAATGTAAAATGTAGGTGGTAAGAAAAACTTGAATAAAAGTAGTGGAGAAAGTAAATTGATTGAAAGAAAAATGATTTTTAAAAAATTTGTATTACAAAACTTTTGGGTTCAATCCCTTGCTCAGCGGGAAGGTCCTGGATGAGAGTCTTGCTCTGAGTTAGTGGTACATAGATTGACCCCTTGGAAAAGGCTCTTTACTCACATTCTCTCACTGTACTCAGGTGCAAAATGAGTACCTGACCAATAACTGTCGTCTCGGATAAAATTTGAGCTTGATATAGCGGATTAATTCGGATTAATTCAAGAAGAATGTTATCATTTAGACCATGAAGTCAAATTGTTTGTTTTTTGTTTTTTTTTATTGTTTTTTTTTTTTTGGGGGGGGGGGTCCTTTTTGTTTGTTTGCTTTTAAGGGTTTTACGGCATTTGTGATACTTTTAGGTCATGTCAGAGCCAGTAAAAAGGATGTCTATGGGATTGCAAAAAATTTCTAGAATTACAAGCAAAGGGACCCAAGAAAAAGTAAGACAAAAATGAAATAAATAAAAAATAAAATAAAATTCCCTTTATTCATCCCATAGGGGAAATTTGTCTCTAGGCTCTATTCCAAGGGAAGACTGGAATAACCCAAGCATCAGCCGCAGTGCAGCACCGCAAATTTAGCTAGAGAGGAGTGACTTGCTCCCGGCCACACAGCGCAGCGGGTAATTGAACTCTGTACCTTTCGGGTATGAAGCAAAGACCGTACCGCTGAGCCACGCTGTCCCATCATAGATTCCAAGAGCACACTATCATTGTATGTAAATATGTCTCATCTTGCAACAAGCACAAGTCCCGACTAGGAGGAACACACTCAAATGTTTACAAATCATATATATGTAAAACAGTGCATAAAAGGGAGATGATCTTCAAGAAAGAAAATATCATCTCCCAAAACTAACTGTACATTTTACTGTTTCCTTCCCAGTAAAGGACTCCGGCCAGGGCCAGGACAAAACTAAGTAATCCCATTCCAAGACAAAGACAGAAAGCAACTTGGAAAACAGATAAAGGGAGATAGAAGACACAGAATGACCTCCTGTACACCATGGGAGGTCAAAGGACCCCACCTAGTGTAAAGTCAGTTTTCAAGATTTGGTTGAGTTCGACATCATACTAGACATTGTATTATTTGGGAGACCTTCCATAAGCTCCGTGAGTTACATTGGCTTCCTGTGGAAAAAAGAGTTGCCTATAAGATTTGTACTGTTGTCTACAAATCCATGAGCACGAACAGTCCCTCCTATATTAAAGACCTTCTAAACATATATGTCCCCAATAGAAACTTGAGGTCAAGCAATGACCGATCAATCCTTGTCAAACCTAAGCCATTGCGTGAAATAGGTGAACAGTCTTTTCAATTTTCGCCCCCCCCATTTTTGGAACGCTCTCCCATCACACGTGAGATGCTCGGATTCGTTGACAACGTTCAAATCTCGCCTAAAGTTTTATCTTTTTACGTCATAATGTTGCAATATATTTTCATATTTTGTTGTTGTTAAATTGAATTCGTATCACGTTTCCTTCACACTTGTCTCACTGTAATATGTTTTGTTTTATATCACTGTAATGCGCTTAGAGCCTGTGACAACGGGGTAAAGCGCTATATAAATGCCATTTATTATTATTATTAAGCTACTACATCCCAAGTATTCTTGTTCTAGTAGGGGGTTTGGGAGGGGGGAACTTTTTTTTTTAAGTCTCCCCCCTCCCAAACCCCCTACTAGAAGTTCTAGTGTAGGGGGTTTGGGAGGGGGGAGACTTTAAAAAAAAAAAAAAAGTTTTCCCCCTCCCAAACCCCCTATTAGAACAAGAATACTTGGGATGTAGTAGCTTATGGAAGGTCTCCCTATTATTCTGACCTTGGGACTCCAGAGTCCTGTCAGGTATTATTCAGACCTTGGGACTCCAGAGTCCTGTCAGGTATTATTCGGGCCTTGGGACTCCAGCGTCCTGTCAGGTATTATGGGGCCTTGGGACTCCAGAGTTCTGTCAGGTATTACCGGGCCTTTGGACTCCAGAGTCCTGCTGATGAAAAGTTTTGTTTTAAAGGAAAATTATAGCAACAAAAAACCAATCAAAAGTCAGAAATGAATTTGGGATGAACTTGCTCATCAGAGAGTAGCTGATAAATTTTCATACACACCAAACATTCGTGTTTAGAGGGTACATCCTTCCATTGGACAAAGACGTTTCCATTCAAGCCATCCTCTGCCTGGTAGTGTTGTGGTTCAAAGCGAATCAACATTCCTTGCCGTTTCAGCATTCTCAACACATCTTCAGCCTGTTCCATGCGTGTAAATGAGAAAAAAAATTTAGTTCACATATAAAAATTGATAAATTTTAAACAATGGTCGGTTTTGATTAAGAAAAACAAAACAAATTTGAAGTAGCAGGCACCGATGTAAGACAGAGATCTGAATAAGTGTGTATGAAAGGTGCCAGACAAAGCAAGAAAGAAAAATACAAGAAAATGAAACATCCCAACAAATCAGTCTGCTTTCACTGGGGATCGAACCTCAGACCTTCTGATTACCAGTCAGACTTGCTACCATTAATGGTAGCATGTCTGACCTGTAATCAGAAGGTCTGAGGTTCGATCCCCAATCGAGGTAGACTGATTTTGGGGATGTTTTTTTTTCTTTCTTGCTTTGTCTGGCACCTTTCATACACACTTATTCAGATCTCTGTCTTACATCGGTGCCTGCTACTTCACTTCTTATTCTGTACCTGTCCTTTGATGTTCTTCTCCTTCATTTTAGCATCTAACGAATCTCGGGTCCATACGGGCAATTTGGCTCTAAAGCTGTTGATCCACACTTGGACAGGAGGGTTTTCCATCTGGACCAAACCACACACAGATTCATACGCCTGCAGGTCGGTTGAGCAAAGGACTATTTTGTTGCTGACACTGCACAGACTTGTACCCTGGTAGAACAGACAATCAAATATGGAAAAATGATGCGTTGTCTCTAAAATATGAATAGGTGTGTTTGAAACAGTGCAAGACAAAGTAGAAAGGGATTGCAATTTTTAAAAATCATCCTCCCCCCCCCACACACACAAAATCAGTCTGCCTCTACTGGTTTGTTTTTGTTTGTCTTTTTTTTTTTTTTTTTTAAGGGTTTTATTGCGCTTGCAACACATTAAGTCCATATCAGCGCCAGTAAAAAGGAAGAAAATGGGAAAGTAAAAAGTTCTAGAATTTCTATAGGAAACAGATGTAGATTCCAAAAGCACACTATAAAAGTACTTAGTTTGAGATCACCTAAAAGTCTCATCCAGACACAAGCACAGGTCCCCACTAAGAGGAATGCATTCAAATGTTTACAAATCAATATATAATATGTAAACAAAACACAGTACAATGCATAACAGAGAGATAATTTACAAGGGGAAAAAAATATTATCTTCCAAAATTAAAATTGTACATTTGACTGTTTCCCTCCCGGCCAGGACTCTGGCCAGGGTCAGGACAAAACCAAGTAATCTCATTTCAAGACAAAGACAGAAAGCAAATTGGAAAACACATATAGGGGGATAGAAGACAGTATGTACCTCCCTGCCTATGATCCCACCCATAGGATCAATCTTAGCCTCTTTGAAGCAAGAGAAGCGAGTACTCTACCAACTGAGCTATTGGAACCAACAAAGAGGCAATGAATCCACCACCATCAATAGAGGAAAATGGAAACGAAAAAAAAAGAAACTTACCCACATTTGTAAGAGGTCAAGAACTTTCTTGACCTTTAGTGTGGAAAACTTTTTGCTGAGTTGTTCTTGTGATATCCCTTCGTAGACATTGGACAGTGTAGAAACAGCATACATCGGAATCTGTACATAGAGAAAGGGGGGATAATTCGATTCATTACCCAGAAAAGTAAATTGGTTATTTTTGAGATGGTGATTATTTTTCGTGTATTTTTTTCTCTTCTGCTCTGCTTTTGGGACTGTTTTCACATACACACTTTTCCAGCTATATAACTCACATAGATATATCTTGGATTGTTTGTAAGACAGTGAACAAAGAAATACTCTCTCTCTCTCTCTCTCTCTCTCTCTCTCTCTCTCTCTCTCTCTCTCTCTCTCTCTCTCTCTCTCTCTCTCCCTCTACCATCCTCTGTCCATTCTTCTTTCCTACTTTTTGTCTACCCTCTCCACCTGTCAACTCATCTACTTAGCCATTTATCTTCCTGTATTTTTCTCATTGACCTATCTGCAAAGCTACTAACCCACTTACACATCTAAAGCTAGAGGTGCCTAAATGAGCCAGTAAAATGGAGAGAAAAATAAAGTGAGTAGATCTGACTCATATATAAGGGAACAACACAAAACATACAACGTTGTTTGTATTGGGTCGTTCCCTTATAGATAGTATGCGCTTGGCTAAGAAGCTCATAACAGTGCCATCCGGAAGTATAACGGCCCAACACACACAACTGTGTGTATCCATGAACGTTTATAGTCACGTTAATACAGTTCAGTGAGCATTACTCATAAACGCGGATGGCAAAAAACAATAACAAAGACCTGAGTGACGTCATCTTCGAACCATCTATATATGAGTCACATCTACTCACTTTATTTTTCTCTCCATACTTACACATCTACCTGTGTGTGTAATGATAAAATTAGATATCGCATTTAACCCATTTTCTGAATTTTCACCGAACACAAAAACAGACATTTCTTACTCATATGAACTCTATTACAGAATGTCAAGTTTCCATAGCTATGGCAAAAAGAAATGAAATCTGGATGAGAAAGGTGACCTTAACCCTCTCCTTACCACCCATTGGAAAATCGTCACATTCGTTACGATGTAACCGACAATTTTCTCATTCTGATTTCTCTGGTACATCACAAAATTTAAAGAATTGCTTTGATGACAGTTATAAATACTAAACACTGTGTTATAGAGCTCACTTGTTACTTTTTTGTTTGAGTAAGAAAAGTCTATTTTTGTGCTGGGTGGGAGTGAATTTTCGGGGGAAATTCTAAAAACAGCTGGTAAGGAGAGAGTTAAATATTAGAGCAGAGTTGCCAATTCAGGAGGCAAAATTTTGAGCTGTCTGACGTCAATTTCGTTCCTTCTATATCAAATCATGAATATCATATCAGTAATAAGGATTTCAAATGGACCAGGTGTTCCTAAAATGTCCTTAAAATATCAGTAACAACAATATATTGTCAAGGGTTGCTAATTCTGGAGGCAAAAATCTACTGAACTTTTACACAAACACATAGACAGGCCCCTTTCTGAGTGTTGAACTCCAGTAAAAAGACATCATGTACTTACTTTTCCCCGTTTAACAGGTAATTTGAAAATAAACTGAGGGTATATAACATACTGAATTCCGTAAATATATACTGGAAATTGACAACTTTGTTAGATACTTTATTATCTTTTTTTTTTTTTTTTTTCAAAAATAAAATAAATTTAAAAAACTACACAAGGTTAAATTCACAAGATTAAAAATCAAATTACACACGTTAGCGATGAGGGTGTAACATTGATTTATCAATCGGTGTAGACCCAGGGTGGGGGGAGGGGGGGCATTTAAATAATATTCACCTTTAATATAATATCCTTTTATATATATATATATATTTTTTTTTTTTAAATACAAAAGGTTAAATTCACAAGAGAAAATTAAATTACACACATTAGTGATGACGGTATTAAGATCCATTTCCCATTTGTTGTAGATCCAGGGTGTCAATTCTTTGACAAGGTCGAAACATCGGGCCAGGGTTGGAATGATGGCTTCTGGGAATTTTTCTTTTGTCTGAAAGGAAAGAAAAGAAAGGAATGTTTTTTGTTTTTAACGGTTTTACGACGCTTGCAACACATTTAGGTCATATCAGCGCCAGTAATAAGGAAGAAAATGGGATAGTAAAAAGGCAGACAAAGGGGAATTGGTTCTAATAGGGAACAGATGTAGATTCCAAAAGCATACCACCAGTGCACCCAGTTTGAGATCACCTAAAAGTCTCATCCAGATACAAGCACAGGTCCCCACTAAGAGGAACACACTCAAATGTTTATAAATCATATATAATACATAAACAAAACATAATACAGTGCATAACAGAGAGATAATTTACAAGGAAAAAAATATCATCTCCCAAAACTAACTATACATTTGACTGTTTCCCTCCCAGCCAGGGTATCTGGCCAGGGCCAGGACAAAACCAAGTAATCTCATTCCAAGACAAAGACAGAAAGCATGTTGGAAAACAGATATAGGAGGATAGAAGACACAGTATGTACCCCCCCCTGCCCACTATGGGAGGTCAGGAAAAGAAAGGATTGAAATGTTTAAAAAAAACAAAAAACAACAGGTAATCGTTTAACCCTCCCCTTACCTGCCATTTTCAGGATTTTCCCCAAAACTTCACGCCCGACTAACACAAAAATATATTCTTTTATCACTCAAACACAATAGCAGTACGTTCTTGCCATACATAATTTCTTTAGCAAAGCATGTTCTACAACACACTGTTCATTTTGTTTAAATTCTATGATGTACAAAAGATGTAAATGTTGCTGCTCGAAGCTCGAAGAAATAAATAATCTGAAATTGAATGTAAGCTTCAATTGAATATACAAAAACAAATAAAATGATTGTTTCAGGTTTCCCCTTTATCAACATTCATCCTGTTTTATTGATAAAGGGGAAACCCAAAACGTCCATTTTATCTGTTTTCGTTTATTAAATTGAAGGTTAAAGTTATCGGGTCCATAAGGCCACGGTCAGAGAGAGAGAGAGAGAGAGAAAGAGAGACAAAGAGAGAAAGAGAGAGAGAGAGAGAGAGAGAGAGAGAGAGAGAGAGAGAGAGAGAGAGAGAGAGAGAGAGAGAGAGAGAGAGAGAGAGAGAAAAAATAAGTAGGAGTGAAATATCTGTTCAATGTTATAGTTATCATATAACGTTATAACAAGTGTAACTAAATGACAAATTGCCACATTTATGGACGATAAAGATCTATTATTATTATTAAAAAAGTAAAATTCCCTTTATTCATCACATAAGGGAAATTTGTCTCTATGGGAAGAATGTAATAACCCAGGCATCAGCCGCAGTGCAGCGCCGTAAATTGAGTTAGTGCGAGGTGACTTGCTCAAGGCCACACACTCTATCCGTAGTTTACCTAGGTTACTTTTACACCATGCCCATTTATTACATTTTCTGTGACAAATTATAGGCATAGTATTAAACTAAAGACAATGTTTTTAATTTTTACATGTTAATGGTAGTTGAATAAACAATCTATGTACTACATGCTCATTTTCAATACATTTTTTAAAACCAATTTTGAAAAGTAGCAAAAATCTCTAGGATTGAGTGAGTTTAGGCTTTTGAAGTGTTTTATCATCATTGTGAGGGTGTTCTTTATTGTAAAAGCTGTGGGTCCAGGCCTTGTCTGAAGGCCGTCCTTAACTTCGGTGACGCATTTAAAGACTGGCTGGAGACATCCAGTGTTAGATTTGACGTAATACTACTTTGCGACAGACTAGCATCCAATCCAAAGGGTAGCAAGCACCTGCTATTGTCCGTTTCAAGCTTAAGACACTGTGCGAAACTCCGGCTCTGTGGGGTTAATGGCTCTGAAGGACTACATATGCGAGGCTCACTGTGAAAACCCGGGAAGATAAAGTGTTTCCCATAGCAACTAATTTTATTCAGAAAAAAATTCATAACTTGGGTTCTAATACACATAAATTTTTTTTTAAAATGGTATATATTTATAGTGCGCCAAACATCCCTTCATCAGGAGGGCTCTGGGCGCATAAAATATATTAACTTAATCATTAAGCCCTAACACAGTACACGAACAACGCTAATTATACACATAATCAAAAGAAAGCCTGTCGGAATAAGAATGTCTTCAATCGACGCTTGAATTCCTCTAGTGAAGACGAAGAACGTATCTCTAGTGGTAGTAAATTCCACAACCTTGGACAAGAATGCTGAAAGGCGCGTTCACCAGCCTTCACTCGACAGCGGGGTGTTTCCAATTTGAGGTCGTTCGTTGATCGAAGCGATCGCTGTGGGTTATACCGTTCAATGAGGTTTGAGAGATATGCTGGTGACGAGCCCTCCAGGCATTTGAAAACGATAGTTGAAGATTTATATTTAATCCGCTGGTCCACTGGCAGCCAATGCAGCTGCTGTAGTAATTCGGGAGCTGCAGTTTTCCTGTCTTTCTGCAGTACAACGCGGGCTGCCATGTTCTGTATTTTCTGGAGTTTGTTTATTTTGTCCTTTGTGAGAGCAACAAACAGTGCATTGCAGTAGTCGATTTTCGGGAATATCAAAGATGTTACCAATTTGTTGCAAGTTTCCCTATTAATAAATGGTTTGATTGTTCTGATATTTCTTAGAATGCAGATAGCACTTGTTCTCATATTGTTTATATGTTTGTTCATAGACAGATCACTCTCTAAGGTGATGCCGAGATTTTTTGCTGATGTTGTGAGTTGTATTTTGTCATTATCGTTGATTGTCAGTGACAGTGTAAATGGATCTGTCTTATTATTGGAACTAGCAATGAATAAGGCTTCAGTCTTGTCGCCATTTAATTTTTATCTATTTGCAGACATCCATCTCATCACATGGTTGATGCATTGTTCGTAAACAGTTATCTTTGAAACTATATCGGATTGCAAACACATGCTATATATTCTGGGTATCGTCGGTGTACATATGGTAAGCGAGAGAATGTTGCTCTAAGATTCTCACAACAGGGGAAGTGTAAAGTACAAAAAGGACTGGACCTAAAACGGATCCTTGAGGTACACCAAAATGAAGGTCACGCTCTGACGAAGTTACTTCCCCAATTAAAACTGATTGAGTTCTTTGAGTAAGATATGATGCAAACCAGTTTAGAGCAGTGCCTGATATGCCGAAAGTAACTTGTAGCCTTCGAAGTAGTATGGCATGGTCCATAGAAAGAAAATTTTAAGTGGTAAATAATCAGAAAGATGTGGTCTACACCAATGTATACATAACTCATTTTATTAAATTTGCGCATCTTTCCGGTTTTTCTCAGTCAGCCACACATATTTAGAATTGAAGAAAACTTACAGTGGGGAGATGCACAAGCCTCTTCTTCATTTCCTCTGGGTGGAGGAGTTTATCCAAGCTATCCAGAATGGAAATCCCCCTAGAAAGACCCTGCTGTCCTTTGTAGTCCAGGTACTCAAGGTGGGAGTTTTCTCTGGACAACAACATTAGGGGAGAACAATTGTTAGCGTATTATGCAAATGTTGATGATGATGATGATGATGATGATGATGATGATGATGATGATGATGAGGGTGAGGGTGATGATGATGATGATGAGAATGTTAAGGAAGATGATGATGAGAAGGCGGATGACAACAACGACAATGATGATGACAATGACAATGATGACACTGATGATGATTATGGCAACGATGATATCAACAATGACAATGATGACGAAAATAATGACGACGACAACAATGATGATGATCATCATCATCTTCATCCTTATTGGGAAGGATGGATGTCATTTCTTTAACAACTTAGTCTCAAATTTTGTAACTCTTAACTGTTTTCACGTTAAATTCAGTTTTCAGAACTTGGGTCATCGCAACATAATACCAAATAGAACGGGTGTGCCACATATGAACCTGCTTGGTTTTCAATCTCTTTTGATGGGAATCTAAAATTTAAAAACTGACAAAAGACAAAAACAATTATTTTTTTAAAAAGTAAAAAATAAAACAGGAAGTCCTTCAGAGCCATTAGACCCAAAGATCGGGAGTTTATCCCGGTTCCTATAATGTGAAACAGACAATAGCAATTGCTTGCTACCCTTTGGACAGGACACTAATTTATCCCAGTTCCTATAATGTGAAACAGACAATAGCAATTGCTTGCAACCCTTTGGACAGGACACTAATCTATCCCGGTTCCTATAATGTGAAACAGACAATAGCAGTTGCTTGCTACCCTTTGGACAGGACAATAGTTTATCCCGGTTCCTATAATGTGAAACAGACAATAGCAATTGCTTGCTACCCTTTGGACAGGACACTAGTCTATCCCGGTTCCTATAATGTGAAACAGACAATAGCAATTGCTTGCTACCCTTTGTTTGTTTGTTTGTTGCTTTAGGTCTCTTCCAACACAATTGAGGTTATATGAGAGACCGCTGAAACAAAAAAACAAGCAATCTAACAAAAATAGTACAAATGTAAATCAAAATCATAACCTAAAGATATCATAAGCTAAATTATAAATAACCAAGAACAAACAGGCAGACGATTTACAGAAAAAAAAATATCCCCTGTCAAAAATACAATCACAAACCAAAGAAGCAGGATAGGCTAGTAAAGAGAAGAAGAAACGACATCACTATCGGATCGTACACCCATGGGAACATCATAGGTATATGATTCAAGGGTGATGCTCCATCCAACCACCCACCTTGCTACCCTTTGGACAGGACACTAGTTTATCCCGGTTCCTATAATGCGAAACAGACAATAGCAGTTGCTTGCTACCCTTTGGACAGGACAATAGTTTATCCCGGTTCCTATAATGTGAAACAGGCAATAGCAATTGCCTGCTACCCTTTGGACAGGACACTAGTTTATCCCGGTTCCTATAATGTGAAACAGACAATAGCAATTGCTTGCAACCCTTTGGACAGGACACTAGTCTATCCCGGTTCCTATAATGTGAAACAGACAATAGCAATTGCTTGCAACCCTTTGGACAGGACACTAGTCTATCCCGGTTCCTATAATGTGAAACAGACAATAGCAATTGCTTGCAACCCTTTGGACAGGACACTAGTTTATCCCGGTTCCTATAATGTGAAACAGACAATAGCAATTGCTTGCATCCCTTTGGACAGGACACTAGTCTATCCCGGTTCCTATAATGTGAAACAGACAATAGCAATTGCTTGCTATCCTTTGGACAGGACACTAGTTTATCCCAGTTCCTATAATGTGAAACAGACAACAGCAATTGCTTGCAACCCTTTGGACAGGACACTAGTCTATCCCGGTTCCTTTTATGTGAAACAGACAATAGCAATTGCTTGCTACCCTTTGGACAGGACACTAGTCTATCCCGGTTCCTATAATGTGAAACAGACAATAGCAATTGCTTGCTACCCTTTGGACAGGACACTAGTCTATCCCGGTTCCTATAATGCAAAACAGACAATAGCAGTTGCTTGCTACCCTTTGGACAGGACACTAGTTTATCCCGGTTCCTATAATGTGAAACAGACAATAGCAATTGCTTGCAACCCTTTGGACAGGACACTAGTCTAAATCGGTTCCTATAATGTGAAACAGACAATAGCAATTGCTTGCAACCCTTTGGACAGGACACTAATCTATCCCGGTTCCTATAATGTGAAACAGACAATAGCAGTTGCTTGCTACCCTTGGGACATGACACTAGTCTATCGTAAAGTTCTTTCCATCAGATCTCAGCTATACCCAATCACTGTTAGATGGACAAGGGGGTCATTATAAAAAATGTCAACTTCACTCAGATCTATCTCTGTCTCTTTGCGTATGAAGCAAGTGCTCTACCTAAAAAGCTATAGGGAATGAGATTAGCGGAAGAGTAGCGTCCCTTGAGTGGATGTTACTGGGAGAGAAGTTATTTGTAAACGAACCAACTACAAGCCAAGCGCTAGAAATAAAAAATTTATTATTCATATTTCTGTACAAAAATGCATAACGTTGATTATGATATGCATTTTTGTACAGAAATATGAATAATACATTTTTTATTTGGAGCACTTGGCTTGTAGTTGGTTTGTTTACAAATAACTTCTCCACTGGTGACTTCCAATCAAGGGATCTACTCTTCCGCTAATCTCATTCCCTATTGAGACCTCATCAAAGACATAAAAAACAAACTTACGCATAGTTTTTGAAAGTTGAGTCTACCAGAGCATTGACGAGAAACTCCAGCCGTTCCAAGACAGTCTGGAACAAAATGCCATCTCCTGAATTGCTGATCTCCACCATCAGTATTAGGACATCGGGTGTCTGCGATTGGGGAGGGGGGGGGGGGGGGGGAGAATATAAATATATATAAATTGTGCAGACAGGTGGTCCTGTGGTATTGTTGTTGTTGTTGTTTGTTGCTTTAGGTCTCTTCCAACACAATTGAGGTTATATGAGAGACCGCTGAAACAAAGAAACAAGCAATCTAACAAAAATAGTACAAATGTAAATCAAAATCATAACCTAAAGATATCATAAGCTAAATTATAAATAACCAAGAACAAACAGGCAGAAGATTTACAGAAAAAAAATATCCCCTGTCAAAAATACAATCACAAACCAAAGAAGCAGGATAGGGTAGTAAAGAGAAGAAGAAACGACATCACTATCGGATCGTACACCCATGCGAACATCATAGGTATATGATTCAAGGGTGATGCTCCCATCCAACCACCCGCGTCCTGTGGTATGACACTCGCAGAGCTGCCAACCCCATCTGATGAGTATGTGTACAATGGGACCTCAAAATGGGGAAGATTTCATAAAAATGGGTACAATCCTGAAATCGACGGAAACTAACCATTGTGAAACTAAGAGGAAGGTATAATTACATAAAGTCACACCGCACAAGCTCAATTGCAGCAACAATGATGTTCCCAATCCTTTCAGAATTCTACCTCCAAGCATGAAGATCATAATTGGTCAAAAAATATATGATATCCACTTGGTCACCAAGGTTTCTCAATAGGCTAGTAATGATAAGAGCATAACGAGCATCCGGGCTATTACAACTAAAGAAAACTGAAGTGACTCAGTACACTGAAAATGGGTACAATCTGGGGGGTACAAGCGTACAATCGCTGAAAATGCGTACAATTCCGCATTTTTTGCGGTTGGTTTGCAGCTCTGCACTCGCTTTCGGATCTGAAGATCCTGGGTTCCAGCCTCGCTCAGAGCATAGTTGAGTCCTTGAAAAACACTCACATTCTCTCATTGCACTCAGATGTAAAATGAGTACCTGGCCGCTAACAGTGTTGTCTCTGTCCGTAAAAAATTGCAATATCGCCTCACAGGCGTAATGTCTTGTTCTATATGTTACGTGCTTTACAAATTTTCTTAGTAGTAGGGAGGTCTGTTGTGATGGGTATCAAATTTTTAAAAACGAGAAAGACGGATTAGATATGTAATAGTGATGGTGATGGTGGTCGGGATAGTGGTAATAGTGGTGGTGGTAATAGTGATGATTGTGGTAGTAATGATGATGGTAATATTATTATTGTTATTATTATTATTATTATTATTATTATTATTATTATTATTATTAT
>NC_088370.1:14319358-14349358 GCF_034508935.2 Berghia stephanieae
ATTATTATTATTATTATTATTATTATTATCACATCTAGGCTATTGCAACGGTCTTTTATCTCACATAAGCCATGATAAAATCTCGTGCCTGTAGGTCATACAGAATAATGCAACTAAATTAGTGACAAGACAAACGAGAATGGCACACTCCCTGTCTATTCTGTATGAGCTGCACTGGCTGCCTGTCAAGGAAAGAATCATTTTTAAAACTGATGTTTTGTTTTAAAAGCCTAAATGATGAAGCACCTGACTACATTTAAAATGCATGTTAGAAATATCTGTACCAAATAGGAATTTACGATCCTCGACTGACGAAACGAAGGTTACACTTAGAAATAATTTTAAATTTTATGGCAGCCATTCCTTTACCCACACTGGGCCCCTTGTGTGGAACGACCTGCCAAGAAGGATAATGAGAAGTGAAATCTATGGATCGATCTTAATCATTGTTAAAGCACTACCTTTTAACCGTTACATTTTCATGATATTTATACAGTATTACATACACTGCTGCTATTGATATCATTGTGGTATACGTTTTATTATATGTCAATTTTGTATATTTCTTTGAGCATCACACAGTGATGAAAATGCACGATATAAATGCCACGTATTATTATTATTATTATTATTATTGTTATTATTATTATTATTATTATTATTATTATTATTATTATTATTATTATTATTATTATTATTATTAAAAGAAACATTTATAAAATGCACACTTCCACTCAAAGGTGCTCAGTGCACTATGAAAAAAAAATGATTTTTAATCACTGACAGTCAATAGTGAATCAATGCAAATTAATTTTCAACGGACTAAAAGGCACAGGAAAACAGTTCTGTTTTCAGATTATTTTTTTAAAATTTCTAATGAAGAGCTAGACCTAGGAAAGAGAGCTAGAGGAAGACAAAGAAAGAATGGCCAAATGTGACTTAAAAAGCAACACAGATTTCATGCGCATCGCAGAGGATTGTGATTCGTGGAGACAGCTGACCGGCAACGTGCTCAAGAGTACAAGCCATGATGAATGATGATGAATGAAGAGCTCAATCATCATTATCTTAAAATTTACCTCCTCAGAAACCGTCTCCAAGATGTTGAAGTTGAGTTTGTCTTCAGGCTGGGAGCCGGGAATGAGAACATTTTGCACTGACGTAAATCTTAGATTTTCTTTCTCTTTTCCTTCTTGGACTCCTCTGATCAGGGGGCTGACATTATAGGGTAAAAGTTTGTCACGTACGATGAGAAGTTTCATGTTGTTAGTTTTGACTTCTGTAAATAAATAAATAAAAGTATACTTATAATAATAATAATAATGAAAATAATAATGATAATAATAATAATAATAATAATAATAATAATAATAATAATAATAATAATAATAATAATAATAATAATAATAATGATGATGATGATGATGATGATGATGATGATGATAATGATGACGACGACGACGACGACGATGATGATGATGATGATGATGATGATGATGATGATGACTCCTACCGTCATTTCCGTTTAAAAAATAGTCTTTTTCTTCTATGATGATGGGATTTCCCGACCACTGTATGGATCCCTTGGGAAGCTGGGTGTTCACTGGAAAGATGAAGGTACCTATTATTGTTATTGTTTTATTTTTTAGGGGTATTATTGTGAGCAATGTTTTGTTTTTCGTTTTTAAGGGTTTTACGGCGCTTGCAACACATCAAGGTCATATCAGCGCCAGTAAAAAGGAAGAATATGGCATAGTAAAAAATTCTAGAATTACAATTAAAGTACAAAAGAAAAGGTGAGACAAAGGGAACTTTGTTCAAATAGGGAACAGATGTAGATTCCAAGAGCACACCGTCAAAGTACTTAGTTTGAGATCACCTAAAAGTCTCCTCCAGACATAAGCATGGGTCCCAACTAAGAGGAATACACTCAAATGTTTACAAATCATATAATATAATATGTAAACTAAACAAAATACAATGCATAACAGAGAGATGATTTACAAGGAAAAAAATATCATCTCCCAAAACTATAACTATACATTCGACTGTTTCCCTCCAGCCAAGGAACTCCTGCCAGGGTCAGGACAAACTAAGTAATCTCATTCCAAGACAACGACAGGAAACAATTGGAAAACGGGTATGGGGGGATAGAAGACACAGCATGTACCTCCCTGCCCACTATGGGAGGTCAGGAACCCCACCCAGACCGTGAGCAATGGAAACTATTAACAACATGGATGGAGAGAGCAGCTAAACTCATCTAGGATTTAAAAGAAACTGTGACGGAATCACACAATTCTTAGCAAGCGTCATTCAGACTTACTACTTAATTACTTATTACAAAAAAAAAAACACATAAAAACTTGAGCATTCATGTAGTGCAATATCAATTAAACATGCTCAAAGTGCTTTGCAAGCAGTTCCTAGCTAACAGAAACACTTAACACGTAGGACAAGACACGACGTCTGTTAGGTGATATTACAATTTTTTTTGACAGAGATAAAGCTATAGAAGGCCAGGTACTCATTTTAAACCTGAGTATTGGGAGAGAATGTGAGTAAAGAGCTTTTTCCAGGGACCCAACTATACTTTGCTCACGGTCAAGACTTTCCAAGATTTTCTACAAGAGAAGACCTACCAATTATCTCTGTCGTCTATCTAGAATTTAGTAATGTATTTATGTCTTAAGTGTTTTTTGTTGTTGGCTGAAGAAGGGTTTTGAGCCTGAAACGTTCCGTGTTTGGTATTCTGTTCTTTTTTTTTAAGCTGTTGTTTTTTTAAAAATTCATTTAACTATGACAAATTACTTTCATAAAATTTTGTACAGAAGAAATTTAATTGATAATCGTAACACGTGTTACGATTTTCCTGTAATAGGCTTCAACAGTCGTGACGTCACTTCCCTCATTATGACGCATAGTAACTTAGTAACTGGTTCTAAGCTATCGGAACAATGGCAGATGCCCTTATGAATTATCTCCAAAAGGCATAAAAGTGTAACCAGAGGAGAAAAACATTATAAATCTGATCCTGTTTTGACTTTTATACATTCTGATCACATGCATGTGAAAAAGTTCTAGCCAGCATGAAGAATAAAAAGTACTGATTTTCTTTTTTTAGAACCAAGCTGCTTGTTGCTGGGCGGATGTGACATCAGACTATTGAATCATATTGGTAAGGAGAGGGTTACGTGAGTTAGTAATTAACCAAGCAGTAAACCTAATACAATGTTTGCCCCCTAACGCAATTCTCACCCAATGTGTCAAAATGATATGTTATGTCAGGATGAACAATTCTAACTGTACAGCTCCGCATCTGGGGAACTCTCTCAATTAATGAACATAATAGTGCGGAGCCCGGGATGGCCGAGGCCATTCGGGCACCAGGTTGGATATCCATTAGTCACATATCGTAGAACTAACAAGTATAAATCAACGTTTGTTCCATCAGCAGTAAAAATGTAGAATATTTCATTTGGTACAGCAAAACCAAGGATTGATGCGTTGACTGATTGACTGATTAATTTATCTAATGTTAAATTAATTGACCAATTGATAATGATCATAATATTTGGTGTTGAGTTGCCAGAAATGTAACGAATTGAAAATGAAATGAATATGTTTATGTTGTGAATATCGCATGCATGAAAGAAAGAGAGGAAGAGAGAGAGAGAGAGAGAGAGAGAGAGAGAGAGAGAGAGAGAGAGAGAGATAGAGAGAGAGAGAGAGAGAGAGAGAGAGAGAGAGAGAGAGAGAGAGAAAATAAGTAGGAGTGAAATATCTGTTCAATGTTATAATTATAATATAACGTTATAACAAGTGTAACTAAATGACAAATTGCCATATTTATGGACAATAAAGATCTATTATTATTATTATTATTATTATTATTATTATTATTATTATTATTATTATTACTATTATCATTATTTTTATTAATTATTATTATTATTATTATTATTATTATTATTATTATTATATTATTATTATTATTATTATTATTATTATTATTATTATTATTTCGGGGGAGCAGCTCAGGTGGCCCGCTTAGGCTCAATACCCGGGATGGTCTCGTGACGGTCAAGCGGGATTTTCACCTTTGCCCTCGATTTGCCTCAAACCCCCTCACTGTGTCAAGGTTGATGACCTGCCTCACGCCTAAATCGCTTCATCAGTGGGGACTTTCCACCTGTTCCAGCATGTACCCGATATGTCGGTTAGAACCCAAAACCGCAGAGCATCTAGTTGAACGTTGTGTTGTGATGAAGCTTCTTGGTGGGTTCGCGACGGTGCACGGGTGAGGTGGGGGGAACTTTGCTGATTGGGTCGACCGTTTGTTTGTTTTTAAGGGTTTTACGGCGCTTGCAACACATTCAGGTTATATCAGCGCCAGTAAAAAGGAATAAAATGGGATAGTAAAAAGTTCTGGAATTACAATTAAAGCACCCAAGAAAAAGTAGGACAAAGGGGAGCTAGGAACAAATAGGGATCAGATGTAGATTCCAAGAGCATACCACCAATGTACTTAGTTTGAGATCACCTATAAGTCTCATCCAGACACAAGCACAAAAATCCAACAAAGAGGAATATCATCTCCCAAAACAATAACTATGCATTTGACTGTTTCCCTCCCAGCCAGGACTTCGAACGGGGCCAGGACAAAACCAAGTAATCTCATTCCAAGACAAAAACAGAAAGCATGTTGGAAAACAGCTATAATAATAATAATAATAATAATAATAATAATAATAATAATAATAATAATAATAATAATAATAATAATAATAATAATAATAGATCTTTATTGTCCATAAATATGGCAATTTGTCACTTAGTTACACTTGTTATAACGTTAAACGATAACTGTAACATTGAACAGATATTTCACTCCTACTTATTCTCTCTTCTCTCTCTCCTCTCTCTCTCTCTCTCTCTCTCTCTCTCTCTCTCTCTCTCTCTCTCTCTCTCTCTCTCTCTCTCTCTCTCTTTCTTTCACACGTGCGATATACACAACATAAACATATTCATTTCGTTTTCAATTTGTTACAATTGTGGCAATTCGACACCAAAAATTATCATCATTATCAATTGGTCAGTTAATCTTACATTAAATAAATTAATCAGTTAATTAGTCAACGAATCAATCCTTGGTTTTTCTGTACCATATGAAATATTCAAAATTGTTATTGCTGATGGAACGAACGTTGATTTATACTTGTTAGTTCTACATTTAATCTGACAAAACCTTCTCCCAGATGGTAAAAGACTAAATTCAAGGTATAAAATATGTTTTTTATTGTTGGTAATTGAGAATGCTTTCCTTTCTATTGCTTTTCCATGAATTCTTTCTACTCCATCAAGAGGATGGTTTATTATTTTTGATGCCCCTTTGATAGATTTTGAAATTTTTGATTTATCTTTAAGTCGGCATCCTCCAAACCATATGGTGCAGCCAAACGCAATTACACTTTTAATCAATGAGTCATAAACTCTTAACATAGTTTTCTTCCTTACTTGAAATGTTCTCAATTTCCTTAGGATGTATAATCTTTGGGCAACTTTCTTAGATATTATATTAATACGTTGAGAGAAATTGAGGGAACTATCAATGGTTATTCCTAAATATTTAAAATAGTCAACTATCTCAACATCATCTTTACCGATCGCCACACACTTTAAGTCGTTTTTATTTTTTACACCAAACACCTGTTCTTTCGTTTTTTCAACATTTAATTCAAGCTGATTTTGTTTACACCAATTGGTGAATATATTTATTTGTTTGAAATAATTCTTTTTGGTAACTTTATCTTTTAATAAGCCAAGAATAGCAGTATCATCTGCATATTTCACTATAAAACAATTTTCAAAGGATGGTCTGCAGTCGTTGGTGTATAAGATGTACAGGATTGGGGAACTCACGCAGCCTTGGGGACATCCGTTCGACAACGTTCTTTTGTTGGAGATATGTTCACCCAATTTTACACATTGCGGTCTATGGGTCAGAAACTCTTTATACCATGTAATAAGGTAGTTTGGAATATCCATGTTGCACAACTTTTGAAGCAAAATATCTCTGACGAAAAGTCGACAAACAGGATTCTGGCGTAATTTGGGGAGGGGGGGGGGGTTGCTGATTGAGTCGACCGTCATAATATAAAAGTGTGAGCACCATAAGAAGCTCTGCTCTCAGTTATAGAACAAATTCTGCTCCTAGTGTTCTAACATTTAAGAAACATCTTAAGACAGAGCAATTCATGTTTAAATTTTCTTTTGCTGTTGTTTTGTTTTTTTAATATACATATGTGTAGGCCTATGTGTGTGTTTGTGTGTGTGTGTGTGTGTGTATTTGGGTGAGTGGGTGGTTGTGCCTTTGAGTTAATAGTAAAAATTTGCCAAGCACTTTTAAGCAGATCCTTAGGCGCTTTAGAAACATGTTGTTATTATTATCATTATTATTATCATCATCATAATCATCATCATCATCATCATCATCATCATCATCATCATTATTATTATTATTATTATTATTATTATTATTATTATTATTATTAATAATATCATTATTAATAATTATCATTATTATTATTATTATTATTAATATCATTATTATTATTATTATTATTATTATTATTATTATTATTATTATTATTAATTATCATTATCATCATCATCATCATCATCATCATCATCATCATCATCATCATCATCATCATCATCATCATCATCATCATCATCATCATCATCATTATTATTATTATTATTATTATTATTATTATTATTATTATTATTATTAATATTATTATTATTATTATTTTTATCATCATTATTAACAGGACTCCAAATTTAAAATGATAAGAAATACTAAATTTCGAATTTTTTACAATGTAATAAACGGTGTTTGTTCTTTATCATGATGACAAGAAATAAACTCCCTAAGTTTCATATTTGGGGCTATACAGTCTATTTCCAGCTCCCATTTTATACATAGTACTTAATTTACACTATGTCATTATTCTTACAGCCTACAATATTATTACACTATATATACCTATTACCAAATTTTACTTTACCACATTATATTTACGTATATTATGTTTAGGTATGTATCATTGTCGGCATTTTATACGTCTGTACAAAAATTTCCTTTTGGATGAATAAAGTACATTTATTATTATTATTATATATTATTATTATTATTATATTATTATTATTATTATTATTATTATTATTATCATTATTATTATTATTATTATTATTATTATTATTATTATTATTATTATTATTATTATTATTATTATTATTATTATTATTATTATTATTATTATTACTGTTTTGAGACGGCAGGTCACAAATATCTCACCAATGGAATTGGGTATAATGGCGGCATCACAAGCCATGCACACAAAGTTGACGAGTTTTGGACAATTCATGAAGAGGGCGTGAAATCCTCGCTCTGTTACTTTTACACACCCGTTGATTTCCACCTGAAATATGAGATAAGATAAGATAATGACTTACATAGTGCCGCTATGTGATTCAGCAATGTAACACTCACCCTCAGATTGGAAGGTCCTGGGTTCGAGTCCCACCTTGAGCGATGCATAGTTGGGTCCTTGGCAAAAGGCTCTTTACTCACATTCTCTCACCAAACTCAGGTGTAAAATGATTACCTTGACTAAAATAGTACTATCACCTAACAGGCACCATGTCTTGCCCCTTCCTGTTAAGTGTTGCTGTTGGCTTAGGGACCCTTTATTAAGCGCTTTGAGCATTTTTAGTAGATATTGTGCTATATAAATGCTCAGTACTTTTTTTATTACATAACCTGCTTCAATGGAACCAAGGTTATTATATCAAATGCCAAACAATGAACAATTGCATCAAACAGTTACTCTGTTTAAATGATGTTTTTGTTCGGCTATGTGGTCTAGTGGTATGACACTAGCTTTTGGATCGAAAGGTCCTGGGTTTGAGCATCACTCAGCGCATAGTTGAGTCCTTGGAAAAGGCTCTTTACTCACATTCTCTCACCGTACTCAGGTGTAAAACGAGTACCTGGCCGTTAACAGCATTGTCATTGTCGGAAAAAGAAAAATTGTAATATCAGCTACAAACAAGCGTCATGTCTTGTTCTACATGCTACGCGTTGCTGTCGGTGAGGGACCTTTTCAAAGCGTTTTGATCACATTAAGTGGGTTTTGCGCTATATAAAGCTCAATTTTGAAGGGGGGGGGGAGGGGGGGTTAAATTATTTTTTAATTTAAACTAACAATGACGATTGTTTGTTTGTTTTTGTTTTTAAGGGTTTTACGGCGCTTGCAACACATTAAGGTCATATCAGCACCAGTAAAAAGGAAGAATATGGGATAGTAAAAAGTTCTAGAATTACAATTAAAGCACCCAAGAAAAGGTAAGACAAAGGGGAATTGGTTCAAATAGGAAACAGATGTAGATTCCAAGAGCACACTATCAAAGTACTTAGTTTGAGATCACCTAAAAGTCTCATCCAGACACAAGCACAGGTCCCAACTAAGAGGAATACACTCAAATGTTCACCAATCATATAATATAATATGTAAACTAAACATAATACAATGCATAACAGAGAGATGATTTACAAGGAAAAAAAATCATCTCCCAAAACTATAACTATACATTCGACTGTTTCCCTCCCAGCCAAGGATCAGGACAAAACTAAGTAATCTCATTCCAAGATAATGACAGGTAACAATTGGAAACAACAATGACGATTCACACTGTGTTAAATCGGGACTTCAAACACGTTAGACAAACCCTCTTTTGTCTATAAGATCTATGGCATATCAGACCAGTAAAAATCGCATTTCGAACATGAAAAATTATTTCACACAGTGGAAAGAAGAGGCACTTGAGGTTTGTTTTTAATGGTTTTATGGCGTTTGCAACACATTTAGGTCAAATCAGCACCAGTGAAAAGGAAGGAAATTGGATAGCAAAAACATTCTAGATGTACAATTAAAAGGACTTGAGGAAAAAGTAAGAGAAAGGGGAATTGTCCAAATAGGGAACAGATGTAGATTCCAAGAGCACACCATTAATGTACTTGGTTTGTGATCACCTAAATTCTCACACAGACACCAGCACAAGTCCCCACTAAAAGGAATACACTAAAATGTTTACAAATCATATGTTAAATATGTTAAAAATAACAGTACATAACAGAGAGATGAATGACAAGGGAAAAAATATCATCTCCCAAAACAATAACTATACATTTGACTGTCTCCTTCCCAGCCAAGGAATCCGGCCAGGGTCAGGTCAAAACCAAGTAATCTCATTCCAAGACAAAGACAGAAAGCACGTTGGAAAACAGAGATCGGGGGATAGAAGACACAGTAAGCGCCTCCCTGCCCACTATGGGAGGTCAGGAACCCCACCCAGTCTTTTTGGCTTCACCCGAGTATGTACTTGAATAGATAGTATGCGCTTGGCTAAGAAGCTCATAACATTGCCATCCGGAAGTATAACGGACCAACACACAAAACTGTGTGTATCCATGAACGTTTATAGTCAGGTTAATACAGTTCAGTGAGCATTACTCATAAACGCGGATGTCAAAAAACAATAACAAAGACCTGAGTGACGTCATCTTCGAACTATCTTTACAGCGAGTATTGTATTTCTTTACCATTTGAATTTGAGGGAACAATTCCGACAGCCAGATGATGCCCTGGTCAGTGATGTTTGGGCAACCTTGTGAAATAGAAAAGAAAAAGAGACACATCTTAATCATCGTTGTTACCATTATCGATATCATCCTCATTGAGATAATGTTCAACAACATAGTTTCATCATCATCATCATCATCATCGCCATCATCATAATGATCCTTCTCAGCAATATCTTCATCTTCATCATTATCATCATCATCATCATCATCATCATCATCATCATCATCATCATCATCATCATCATCATCATCATCATCATCATCATCAGTGGCAGCAGCAGCAGCAGCAGCAAGATCATCTTCATCCTCATCATCAGAATGATTCTCATTATCATCATCGTCGTCATCAAGTTTATGATCCTCCTCATCATCATCATCATTGTTATCATCGTTAAATAACACAGCAATCATTATCATAAACATTAATTTATGAGACGTTAACACACATTGTGGAGAACATTTTTAATCTTTAAATTCAAAAACCTTTAATTTCTTAATTCGCATGAATTTTACTTAAAACACAAAACAGTTGGATCCTGATGAAGCCAACACCACTAGGCTGGAAAGATTGGCTGATTTTAAGCAAAACTGACTTTATCCATTATAAATGTGCAGCTATGTGGACTTGTGATATGACACTCGCTTTCAGATTGGAAAGTCTTGGGGTCGAGCCTCGCTCGGCGCATAGTTGAATTTTTGAAAAAGGCGTTTTACTCACATTCTCTCACCATACTCAGGTGTACAATGAGTACCTGGCAATTAACAGCGTTGTCTCTGTCCGAAAAATTGTAATATCGCCCATGAGGTGTCATGTCTCGTCCTACATGTTACGTGTTGCTGTTGGCCAGGGACCCCTTGTAATGCGCTTTGAGCATGTTTAGTGGATATTGCGCTATATAAAAGCTCAATTATTTTTTTTAATGGAAAACAAACTGAAATAAAGAACAAAAAATTTGGGGCTAAGATGTACTTTGTGATAGACTAGCATCCTACATCCAAAAGGTAGCAAGCAATTTCAGGCTACAGAAACCAGGATAAACTCCCAACTCTGAATAATGTAAATACTTTCCTCTTCACAAAACACAAATTCTTACAATTCTGGTCATAAATTCAAGTTCCACCATAAAAACAATCCTAACATAACACCATTATGTGGAGGTGGGTCACATTTTTGTCTGACCTGCAACGAAAATTTTCTTCATCTTAGGAAATTTGTGACCCTTCATCTGTCCTTTGGGTCGTCCAAGCAGAAGGGCAAAGGTCACGTCTGTTAACTGGTCAAGGCCGTTCAAGTTCATGGAGGTCAAGTCAGCTGTTACATTCTTGTATATAACAGTTTGCTGGATAAAGACAAGGAATAGAGATAGGGGATAGCGTTGAGGCATAAACTGTAAAGGTTTGATTTAAAAATAATTGAGACTTACCTACCTTGGAAGGTGAAATTTGATTGTAATTCTCATTGTCACTCCATAATATTATATGATTCTTTCATTTCTTTGTATTTATGAAACGAGTTAATTTTATTGTGCCCAATAACACAAGGAGCTTGGAAATATGTGTTTAAAACACAAATAAAATGTGCGAAAATATATATATTCTGCAATCGTTGAATAAAATTATCATTTAACGCGTTCAAAGCATTATTCAATGATTACATATTAACTAAGAAATGATAGGGTTTTCCAATGGGAGGGCTGGAATAAGTATTATACACGCTAAATTTAGCAATGATTTCACGCAGTTTTCCATCCTCAATAGTAAAAACAACAACACCAGTCAGACAATAGAAGCAATCTCAGAATTCAGCACATGGGTTGATTAATTCATGGGTCTAGAAGTTCACTAAGTATTTCACTCAATCTCTAAATATGAAAATGGGGCAGCGTGACTCAGTGGTACGGTCTTTGCTTCGTACCCGAAAGGTACCGAGTTCGATCACCCGCCGCTGCGCTGTGTGGCCTTGAGAAAGTCACCTCGCCCTAGCTCACTCCGCTGAATAAAGGGAATTTAATTTTAATTTAATTTAAACATCACAATTACAATTGTAATACAAATTTGTAATCCTATGAAAGAATTTTCGTAAAAAAAAAAAACAAAAAAAAAAATTCCCTTTGCTCATCCCATTGGGGAAATTTGTCTCTAGGGTCTATTCCAAGGGCAGACTGGAATAACCCAGGCATTAGCTGTGGTGCAGCACCACAAATTGAACTAGGGCGAGGTGACTTGCTCAAGGCCACTTAGCTCTTCGATGGCAGACTTCATTGAGGAGGAAAACTGGAGAGAAATGTGGAACAGGGAAACACCAAGAGGAGGAAACATCATTAAAGATCCAACCAAAAGAGTGCCTGCATTCAATAACAACAGGAAATACTGGACTTCCTCAAATCGCCTCTTAACTGGACATGGCAGAACTGCATCAAATATGTGCAGATGGAAACTTCGAAACAGTGATACCTGCCAGAAATGTCAGGCAGCCCCAGAGACCAGAGATCACATCGTCCTCCACTGCCCAGTCACTAAACTTGAAGGTGGCTACGAAACCGTCCTTAGGGCGGAGGAAGACTTTAGAAGCTGGGTTGACGAAATAAATTTGGAGGTGTAGCCATACGCTACTACTACTACTACTAGCTCTTCGAACTCAGCACATTTCGGGTAGGAAGCAAAGACCGCACACCGCTTTACAGCCTTAGATAAAGATGGCTTTAATTCTATCTAAAAGAGTTAGCATCCATCGCCACGAGAGTTTCACGGCACAAGTGATTGGCTTGAGTCATATCCAGCCGTCTTCTGTGAATCTAATTTGCATATAGATAGAATGAAGTTGACGTCATTCAAGTCTTTGTTAATGTTTTTTGATATCCATGTTTATGAGTAATTCTCACTAAACTGTATTAACCAGACTATAAACGTTCAAGGTTACACATAGTTTTATGTGTTGATCCGTTGTACTTCCAGATGGCAATGTTGTGAGTTTCTAAGTACATATTATCTATAGGAGTGGCCACAGAATTAGGGTAAATCGCTTGTCTCGATTCATAATTAGTAAGGAGTATTCAGAATGTCAGAGACTTAATGTGGTCTTGTGGTATGACATTTGCCTTCAGACAAGTAGGTCCCTGGTTCGAATCCTGCTTTCAGCAGCTCAAAATAGAGTCACTTAGAAAAAGGCTCTTAGTCACTTTGTTTATCGCAATCAAGTGTGAAATGAGTACCTCATCGGTAAATGTGTTGTCTCTGTTGAACAAAGAATTACAGATTGTATAAAAGCTCAAGGTTATTATTTGTTTTAAATGTTTCTGAAGTGCTAAAACAAACATACCAACAAAGGAAACTAATGCCCTTAATAGTGGATCGACAACTATCCTTTTTCGGACACATAGTAAGGAAAGATAAGAATGAATACCTGGCAAGTTGTGGAAAAATACCTGGTAAACGCGCCCGGGGGAGACAAAGAAAAACACTCATAGACCAACTGAAGGGCTTCACCAACCTAACAATCCAAGAGCTGTTTGAAAAAGCAAGAGACAGGGAGGAATGGAGAGTGATAATTCATGCAGTATCCGAAGCCTGGACCAGGCATGGAACCTAGAAGAAGAAGTTTGTCTGTATTTTTCGGGGAGATTTTTTTTTTTTTTTTCATTATTATTATTATCAGTTCATTAGCACTTCTGAGGCAACAGTGATAAAGATTGTAACAGTAATAGATGAGTAAATATCTTTTTAAAATCTCTTACCATTACAAGATGTAAAGGAACAAATTCAGGTAGTTCCAAATTCAGCCGATCAAACTCTTCATCAAACAGTTCTTTACGTCCAAGAGATACTGGTGAAAAATCAGATTTAATAATCATTTGTTTGTTTGTTTTTAAAGGTTCTACGGCGCTTCCAACACATTAAGGTAATCTCAGCACCAGTAAAAAGGAAGAAAATGGGATAGTAAAAAGTTCTAGAATTACAATTAAATCACCCAAGAAAAGGTAAGACAAAGGGGAATTGGTTAGAATAGGAAACAGATGTAACTTTTCAAGAGCACACTATCAAAGTCCTTAGTTTGAGATCACCTAAAAGTCTCATCCAAACACAAGCACAGGTGGTCGAGTGGTTAAGGCATTGCACTGTGACCTGGATGGTCCCGAGTTTGAGCCCTACTTCAGGCACTTTCGTTTTTTTTTCCTTGAGCAAGATAATTAACCCCCGATTTGCTCACTCGGACAACATGGGTGATTCCTGTTGACATCAGACATCTTGTTTGATGAATTATCTATATTCTTCGTGGAATGCTTAGGTGACGATATCTTATGAAGTCGTGGCGGAAGGGCATAATTTGATTAAAGAAAACCAGCAAAATCTGTTACCAGCACAAAATTCATCAGTAATAAAGGTTGAATTTTCAATAATACTAAAATTAGATGCTGTTACACATCCCCTGGCAACAACACGGCTGTGCTGAGAGGTCATCAAGGTTTTATTGTGGCGTGTAGGAGATCTTTCTGCTGTTGTTGACAGCCACAATTAAGAATTAGCGATTGACTTTAGCTATCATGGCCATTAAATTGAGTGATACCCTTTACAACTTTAAGGAATTTTTTTCTCTCTTAACTCTTTGGTAATGCATGAGAAGAAAATATTTGTTACAGTGAATGACATAATCAGTCAAATGGTGAAAAGCTTTGAACTGAGATATTGCCAAGTTTAGTTAGAAGGTCAATTTTTATCAAAAATGAGTTCTTGTCATAAATGATTAAATCAACCCTTTTTGTACCTCTCCCGGACATATCAAAGCTTAATTTCACTTCTAAATATTTAATACAGCTAGTCAAGTTGAAAAAGTATGCAATTTGAGAAAAGTTGCTGGATACCTTTCCCATACATCTACCATAACTTCATGAAAAATCACCCGATTTATTTCAATTAAAGATTAAAATGCTCTGAGGAGCTTATTTTTTTTCAGAAAATGCAAAAAAATGCAAATCCAAAATTTTCACCTTCCAACTGATTATGTCATGCACTGATACATTTCTAACACAGCGACAAACTAACTGTGAAATCAAAATCCGTAATATTTCTCCCATTTCTGTAAATTTGTCACCAAAATTTCAGAATAACAACAGACGATTCTTAAAAGTAGGCAGGTATTAATCAGGTAAATATAAAAAAGAAAGAGAGAAAATAAGGTTTTTAAATTAATATTTTTTTTTTTCTGTTTAGTCATTCTAGGTTTAACAAGTATTTACTGTAAACCCTTGTTTATTTTTTACCTTCATTTTGTGTGTCTCTAATGGTCACCTTCTTCAACTGTCTTTTTCTATTCAGCAGATCCACAGTTGTAAAACGCTGTGTTTTCATAACATCAGCTTTGTCGTATAATAATCCTTTCAGCAATGGGGATGTTCCTTTGTTAGAGTCTGTTCCTTCACCTCCGCCATTAGGAAGTGGTGGTGGGGGAGGAGCTGGAGGAACTTGTGGTAGCTCTTTAGTTTTACCTTTTGTCTTCTTCTCCCTTTTCTTCAAAATGGACTGAGGCTGATTCTTTGAGGCATTTCCATGCACTTTTGAATTACCAGATGTTGCCTTTGAATCACCGGTTGTCTTCCTCGAATTGCTATCGACGGTGTCAATTTCTATGTCAGCGAATGGAAAGAGAGATGGAGAAGCCGGCTCGTATTCAGGCAGGTGTACATCTTGGTGTTTTTCAGGTGTGTTTGATTCAGTAGGTGTTAATTCTGGGGCTGGGATTTCACTAACATTAGATGAAAAACTTACACCTTTCTTCGCCTCTACTGTTGAGTCAGAAGTTTGCAATTCTGGTTTAGCAGCCATGATTTTAGTACCATTGTCCTTAGAATCATTCTGTGAAGGAATACTTGCATTGGGTTGTGTGACAGAATCAGAAATATCGGTTTTACTACTAGCTCTGTTGTCCTTGTTATGCGTTGATGAGGATGTTCGGGTTGAAGATGGTGGAGTTGGTGGTCTAGGTGATGAGGCAGGTATTTTTGTTGACTCTGGTGATCTCAACTTTTCCCTATTATCTGATGAATTGGTATTTGCAGTAGCACTAGCAGCAGAACTAGTGGAACCCGTCTCAGAATCTGGCCTTGATTCAGACTCTTCTGGTTTATTCCGTCTTCTCTTATACATCGTGCTGGATCTGAAGGAGACACCCAAAAAATTTTTTTTTTTAATCAAGAGCATATAAAAAATAAATAAATTTGGAATATTACCTAACAGACGACATGTATTATCCTACATAATAAGTATTGTTGTTGGCTTGGGACTCCTTGTAAAGTGTTTTGAGCACGTTTCATGGATACTGTACTATAGAAATGCTCAAAAGTTTTAAGGTCTTTTTTAAAAAATGAGACTTTAAAAGAGGCACATTTAATATTGAGCATGTGATATTGTTCTTATGCAAAATTATTAGGTTCATTAATTCACCACCTCAGTTTTGGTCCACTGCTAAATGTTAACAAAGTAAAATATAAACTTCTTTCATAGACATTAGGCTCATAGAGCTGGATTTTATCCCGGTTTGTATGAAAGAGAGTCTCATTAAACGGGGAAGATGGCAATGGTTGGGCCATATCTGTCGCAGACCTGATGAAACACTGATAAAGAAGGCTCTGCGATGGACACCCCAAGGGAAGAGGAAGCGAGGCCACCCCAAGGAGACTTGGAGACGTACCGTAGAGAGGGACCTAATGCAAAGAGGTCTGACCCTTGAGATGGCCCCAAGAACAGCTGCTGACAGGACCAGGTGGAAATCGCCTTAAGTGCCAGCAGGCCCGGAGAGGATTGAGTGAGTGAGTATTGTATGAAACGGACAATAACAATTTCTTTCTACCTTTCGGATAGGACGTTAGTTTATCGCGAAGTACATTCCACCAGATCTAACAGACCCAACCGCCCAATCACTGTTGGGTGGACAGGGTGTTGGAATAAAATCAAAACATCACCTCGCATCAATCTCAGTCCTGTTGTGAAGCAGGTGATCTGTGCATCAATAGGTATTTAAAAACTGTAAATTCAATTTTGATAGAGTACCTATCTGATTTGGAGATTTTTATATAGAGCAATATCCATTAAAGTGCTCAAAGCGCTTTACAACAAGGGGTCCCTGGCCAATAGCAACATTTAACATTTAGGACGGAACATGACGGACGACTGTTGAGCGATATTACAGTTTTATTTTTTCGGACAGGGACAATAACTGGCAGCCCTGACACCATCCCTCTCTTATTTCTTTCTATTTCGTCAAAATGTAAATCCCAGTTAGCATACATAAGTTTGATTTTCTTGTATAAACTGGGAGAAGGATTTAAGTTTTCGCACCACTCTTCTTATTCTTACCCTTCTTAGATTTTTATTTTACGCGATTTTACTACTCGTTTGGAGAATGAGTTTTGCCATATTTATTAATGTCCAAAAATGGCAATCAAAATTAATGAAGCTGTGAGTAAAAGTTCACATAAATTTTAGTTCCAAAAATATCGGCAATCTATAAATAAGTGCAAAGGGGTTGTAAGTAGAAGGAAACTTGCAGCGCCTCGAATCATAGAGCCAAAGGCATGCTAGTCTCGTAGTCAAGAAAAGAGAAATAATGTTTGCCAAAAATGGACATATCACAAGACATTTCTGACTTTACGACATTCAAATAAGTGTTGTCGTAAAATGAATAATTCGTGTATTTATTATTATGCAATACAATGCCTAATAAGAGTTAAATTAGACCAATAGTATGGACTTTGGTGTCCATGTATTAGTAAGTTATAAAGTACAGGATATCAATTATAAACAAATACAATATATTACCCATTGAATTCAAACTTAAGATAATTTAATACCTTATCATCACCACTTAAAAAGTTGTCATTTCTCGCAGTTCTTGACATCTTGAAGAAGCTTGGGAGAGTGCAAAATATCTACGGTCCTGAAAATTAAAGATTTATTTATTTATTTATTTATTCATTTATGAATTTGATTATTAATTATTTATTGGAAACTTATTTACCTTTTTCTTCTTTATGACGGGTTATATTATTTAAATGCCATTGATATGAAGAATATAAAGAATCGTGATGATGATGATGATGATGAAGAAATAGAAGAAGAAGAAGAAGAAGAAGAAGAAGAAGAAGAAGAAGAAGAAGAAGAAGAAGAAGAAGAAGAAGAAGAAGAAGAAGAAGAAGAAGAAGAAGAAGAAGAAGAAGAAGAAGGAAGAGAGAAGAAGAAGAAGAGAGAAGAAGGAAGAGAAGAGAAGAAGAAGAAGAAGAAGAAGAAGAAGAAGAAGAAGAAGAAGCAGAAGAAGATGATGATGATGATGATGATGATGATGATGATGATGATGATAATAATGATGATGATGATGATGATGATGATGATGATGATGATGATGATGATGATGATGATAATAATCCTCTCTTTAGGCGTGCTGAGAAACTACGGAAGTCCTTCCATCTCGATCTTGTAAATAGGAATGTGGTGGTGGTGTTACCTGGCCATTTGAGTTTGAGCAACAAAGTGTGGACAAACAATGTTCATTGTCTCAGGTCTGTATCTGCATCTGTGAAGCACTGGTAAACCTCTTTGTGGAGCATCACACGTAGGTCGTGTGGTGTGACAGTTGGCCCAGACCGGCAAAGCACCTCGTATTCCACAAAGATAAGCATTGCAAAGAAAAAAAAAAAAATAAGGGGAGGCCTTCCGAAAAGTCCTACATCCCCAGTATTTTTGTTTTTTGTAATGTTCTAGTAGGGGGTTTCGGAGGGGGGGGGGGAACTTTTTTTTTTAAGTGTCCCCCCTCCGAAACCCCCTACAAGAACAAGAATGCTGGGGATGTAGGAGCTTTCGGAAGGCCTCCCAAAATAAGCAAATACAGTGGATTTGTTAGGTGCCCAATGATGTAAAAACTAAACAATAAAAATATGTAAATACGTCCATTAATATTATAGCTCACTCGCTCACTCAATCTCATGACCAGTTGATCATGGGGGGGGGGGGGGGGGGGGGGGGGGGGGGAGGGGTGCAGAATTCACAACCATACGCCATTCGTCAGTCTCCGTCCTTTTCCAGAAGGCTATTGTTGAGATTCAGGCCTGCCCAGTCTTTGATGTTGTCTTGCCATAGTTTTCTGAATATAAATCAACAGAATAAATCAGACTTACTATAATATGATTTATTGTCAATTATAAGTGGCACTGGTTGTTTCACGTAAGTTATCATGCGTCAAGTCTGTTTCCTTGACCTTAAGATTTACACGCACTCTTTCTCAACACAGTTGGTGATTTGAAAAAACATAAACTGGGTTGATGCTATGCGTTTAGGTAAAATACTCACAACATCCGCCATCCAATATTGATTATAGATAGAATGCGCTTGGCCAAGGAGTTCACAACATTGCCATCCGGAAGTATAACGGACCAACACACAAACTCTGTGTAACCATGAACTTTTATAGTCTGGTTAATACAGTTTAGTGAGAACAACTCACAAACGCGGATGGCAAAAACAATAACAAAGGCCTGAGTGACGTCATCTGCATACTATCTATAGCCAGCTATCTTTATGAGTAGTCCTCACTATATTATTGTTTGTATTAATCAGACTAAAGGTCTAGGGTTATAGATAGAATGCGCTTGGCCAAGGAGTTCACAACATTGCCATCCTGAAGTATAACGGACCAACATACAAACTATGTGTAACCATGAACTGTTATAGTCTGGTTAATACAGTTTAGTGAGAACAACTCACAAACGCGGATGGCAAAAACAATAACAAAGGCCTGAGTGACGTCATCTGCATACTATGTATAGCCAGCTATCTTTATGAGTAGTTCTCACTATATTATTGTTTGTATTAATCAGACTAAAGGTCAAGGGTTATACATTGTTCTGTGTGTTGGTACGTTATGTTCGGCTTGTGGATTTTATGAGGGTTTTGTTTTTGATTTTGTTTTGTTTTTGTTGTTGTTGTTTTTATTTTGTTTTGTTTTTTGTTTTTTTTTTGTTTTGCAGTGTGCGCTTGACTAAGAAACTCACAACATTGCCATCCGGAAATATAGATAGAATGAAGTTGACAAAAACTCACTAAACTGTATTATCCAGAGGTCATTGGTCACATTGCAAAGCATGCTCAAAATGACCCACATAGTGAAAAGTGTTCACAACTTTTTAAATATCTAACATCACGATTGGTCATTTGATTCAGCTTGACACATGGGTATGTTTATAACATTTATAAACAAAGCAGTGTGTTTACATTTGTTAAGAAATATCCAATCGTTGGACATCAACAAGTCATGTGATTGATTGATGACTCGGTTGGACGAAAACATGAATATAGATCTCTCCCACTGGATTCATAGTTTGGCTCTCTGACACACCGTGATATTTCTATTATCTATTTTCATCTGGCATTTCTCTGATAACAGCGCTGTATCTTTAGATAGAAATGTTGAAATAGAACTTCACTGACGTCATGTTTCGTCTTACATGCTAAGTGTTATTGCTGGATTGGGACACGTGTAAAAAGTTTTGAGCACGCTGTGTGAAAATAACAGCTCAATTACAAACTGACCTGCTGTCAACAAAGCAGTGATTGGGTTGCTGGGTTTGTTAGATCTTGCGGAAAGTAATTTGCGATAGACTTGCGTCCTATCCAAAGGGTCGCTGGCAGTCTACTTATAGATGTCACTTGTCTCAAGCAATAGCTGTTGTCTGTTTCACGCAAAAGAAACCGGGATAAACTCCGGCTCTCTGGGCCCAATCGATGACTACTTTTTAAAAAATGTTAGTCTTTTTTTATAAACTGATTTTTTCAAAAAGTAAATCCTCTTAGATTTACACATTTTATCAAAACGAAAGTTGAGCGAAACGCCCTCTAAGCGCCTGGGAAGACAATCCCACTTCCTCGTATTTATAAAAGACGTCATAGGGTCCCCCTTTTAAGCCCTTTTATTTGTGTTCCGTTTTCTATTTGATTTCAGAAGCAAGGGGAGTTAAGTCTGCTATTATTGTCAATACAAGTATGTATGACCTAAGCGACAAGCACAAAGCAGAGTATTATTACTTTTAATACCCAGATCATTGGGTATTCAAGTTTATTTAACGTTTGTGTAAAAGGATCAAGCTATGAATGAATAAATGAAGGTTCATTCGCTTTGGTTCATTTTTTTAAAAGGCCTGGAGTCCTAAAAGGCAAATAAAGGAATGTAATTCATTTCGGTTTATTTTTAAAGGTCTGAAGTAAAAAAAAAAAACCCAGACCAATGAGACAATATGCAATATTCTCAACCTGCGCACGGAATAGGATTCAATAGTCTTACGTCACGTCCGCCCAGCAACCAACAGCTTGGTTCTAAACAAAGAAAATCGGTACTTTTTATTCTTCATGCTGGCTAGAAATTTTTCACATGTCATGTGATCAGAATGTTTACAAGTCAAAACATGATCAGATTTATAAGGTTTTTCTCCTCTGGATACACTTTTATGCGTCATTGCGAGGGAAGTGACATCACGAATGTTGAAGCTATTGGGAACAAAAGTATGATGTTAAAGAACTGGTTCAAATTTCTTTGGAAGTGTAAAACCACTCTTCCGAAGGACAGTATGTATGACTTGTATAAATGATCTTCTGGTGCGGCTATGTGGTCTAGTGGTATGACACTCGCTTTCGGATCGGAAGGTCCTGGGTTCGAGCCTCGCGTTCGGCGCATAGTTGAGTCCTTGGAAAAGACTCTTTACTCACATTCTCTCACCGTACTCAGGTGTAAAATGAGTACCTGGCCGTTAACAGCGTTGTCTTTGTCCGAAAAATTGTAATATCGCCTAACAGGCGTCATGTCTCGTTCTAAATGTTACGTGTTGCTGTTGGCCAGGGACCCCTTGTAAAGCGCTTTGAGCACGTTTAGTGGATATTGCGCTATATAAAAGCTCAAGTTTTTTGAGTTGTTTTTTTTTTTTTTTTTTTTTGGTTTAAGAGTTATAGCATTTATTTTCTAGTCCTGTAATACTAAGAATCTGCCTATACATCCTGCTACTGAAAAAAAATAGTTATGCCACTTTATCATTCATTATCAGTCCACCGAAGGACTGGTTACATGCACACTTCCAATGATGTTGGAACATGAAGAGTAGAATGTGTGACGTCATGACTTCTCTGCCCTATAGGGAATGAGATTAGCGGAAGAGTAGCGTCCCTTGATTGGACCTCACCTTACAGAGAGAACGTCAACGTGGTTTTGAACATGCGTCTCTCTCGTTCTCGCTTTCGGTGAAGTCTCTCATGCCGCTTTCATCGGAAGCGAGGACGAGAGACGCATGCGCAAAACCCAATGGCGTTCTCTCTAATAACTTCTCCGCCGGTGACGTCCAATCAAGGGACGCTACTCTTCCGCTAATCTCATTCCCTATTATTGAAAACATCAAAGACTAGGATATTGAACTACTTTGGCCACACTAAACAGCTCACCATTTGTAAATTCGTGGCCGAAGGAAAAGAAGAGGGCAAGAAGCTAAACTCCCGTCCTCATGATCTTGTCAAGAGGACACCAAGAAAGAACTGCACATGAAAAATGCAACAGACTGTACAAGACCAGGAGACTAAATTACTTAGGCCACACCAAATCGCATAACACCATCTGTAAACCCTTGGCCGAAGGGAAAGAAGAGGGCAAGAAGCCAAATTCCCGTCCCGAAAGATCATGTCAAGACAATATCAAGAAAGGACTACAAGTGAAAAATGCAATAGACTGGTACAAGATCATGAGATTGAATGAAATACTTTGGCCTCACTAAACGGCATACCAATATCTGCTGTAGTATCATGGCCGAAGGAAAACTAGAAGGCAGGAGGCCAAGAGGTCAACAACAAGCAACAACAACACACAACAAACCAAACTCATGTAACACACAATCCTGACGATGGCCGGAAGGCCTGAAACATCGATGTAGACTGACTCCAACATCGTGGTAAATATTACAATTATGATTCGCTCCAGTGTTACATGTCGAGCACTATTCGTACCATATTTGTATCCAACACGATTCAAATATATATATATATATATATATATATATATATATATATATATATATATATATATATCGATATATCTATCTATCTATCTATCTATCTATCTATCTATCTATCTATCTATCTATCTATCTATCTATCTATCTATCTATCTATCTATCTATCTATCTATCTATCTATCTATCCATCCCATCACTATCTATCTATCTATCTATCTATCTATCTATCTATTATCTATCTATCTATCTATATCTATCATCTCTCTCTCTATATATATACACACACACACACACACACACACATATATATATATATATATATATATATATATATATATTTATAAACACATATGCATGTGTGTACGCGTGCGTGTGTGTGTTTATGTATGTGTATCTGTATAAAGTCTTTTCACAGCGTTGTCGCCTATTCATTTCATAATCTGTTTACTTAACTGATCATTCATTATCGATCGATTATTGAAAAACCGTTTAACGGATTTCCGATCACACAAAGGCTTCCATTCATTGACTACCACCTCTAAGTACGGTGGGAAACCATTCATATAACCAGTTAACTGTCGTACTCTAGGAAAAACACGTATTTCAAAATTTGGCCAGTAAACTCATCCTTCAAAATATCGGTCGATTTAAATGACACCCATCTTTGCAAGAACTCTCAAATCTGAGACTTCGCGAAGTCTTCCTTAAGTCCCAGGTTTGAGAGTTTTTGCAAAAATGAAGGTTATTTAAATCGATCGATATTTGAAGGACGAGTTTTCTGGCCAAATTTTTTAATTCGTGTCTTTTCAGCGTACGCAGTTAACTGGTTAATTTTGTCTCTAATAGTCTCCCTTTGTTGGCCTTTTACGCGGTTAACTCCCTTGTCATTATACGTGAAAGAAAGCAAAAGTATAATAATTTGTATTACGATTTTGTTCGTCAAATAAATAAAGCGAATAATTAATCTATAGCATTTATTGAAAGATAAGAGCACACGGCTAGCTATCTATATCATAATAATATGAGGAGGAGTCGATTTTCAACACATGACAAGTCGTTCTTTCATCATTCAGAGAGAGAGAGAAAAAAATGTCATTATTTGCGACTTAAAGGACTATGTGGTCTAGTGATATGGCACTCGTTTTCAGATAGGGAGGTCCTGGGTTCGATCCTCACTCGGCGCATAGTTGAGTCCTTGGAAAAGGCTGTTTACTCACATTCTCTCACAATACACCGCAGGTGTAAAATGAGTACCTGGCTGTAAACAGCATTGTCTCTGTCGACAAAAAATCAAAACATATCAAATATGTATATATAACAGGCGTCATGTCTCGTTCTACATAAAGTTGCCCAAGGACCCTTAGTAAGTACTAATCATTGAAATGGCTGTGTCTAAAAACATTAACAAAGAGCCGAGTGACGTCAGTTTCGCCCCATCTATTGTAATAATAATCAGGGTTTCTTCCTTTCCTGTGGTGTTGCGTTAAGCCGAGCAATACCTACCTACTCATGACTGGTATCCGGGGGCCAAGAATTCCAGGACAAGGAATGCATACGTCAAGCTGTAACGTTATAACGACGACAATAAAACGACCATACCCTGACATACCGTAACAACACATTCACTTTTACTTTCATTCTCTATGGAAAACGTTTTACTCCATATGTGACTCACAGTCAACAAACGGTAATACGCCATACAAATATAATTTCCATACAAGAATCAATAAAGTATATCTTATCTTATCTTATCTTATGTTAGGATAAATTCTGGAGCCCTAAGTGAGTTTACAACTAAAAGTTTCTCCTACAGAGCCTTTGGGTCCATGGAGTCGGAGTTTACCCCGGTTTCTACAGCATGAAGCGGACAATACAAATTGCTTGCTACCACTTGGATAGGATGCTAGTCTATCGCAAAGTACTTTCCGCCATATTTAACAAAGAGTTTTTTTTTTGCCAAGATGAGGCTGATTTAAATCGATAGATATTTGAAGGACGAGTTTTCTGGCCAAATTTTTAAATACATGGTTTTCAAGATACGGCAGTCAACTGGTTAAAATTTTATATATATATACCTACATACACACAACCACACACACACACACACACACACACACATATACATACATTATATATATATATATATATATATGTGTGTGTGTGTGTGTGTGTGTGAGTGTGTGTATCTATTTTACCGTATTACAGACTTCTATATATAATTACAAACAGCTGCTCTTCTTGAGTTTCCTCCCTTTGATGAAATGAATAGAGATCAATGATCTCGTTACGCGTTGTACAAATAGTCCATGAATTAGACGGACGTAAAGAATGATGTCACGCGTATTAATATTACTGTCATAAAAATGGCCAGATAAGGCAAAAGGCAGTACGGAAAAAGACGAGCGAAAGTTTATTTTTTTCAGTTATAGATAGTGTGCGCTTGGCTAAGAAGCTCACAACATTGCCATCCGGATGTATAACGGACCAAAACACAAAACGATGTGCAACCATGAACTTTTATAGTCTGGATAATACAGTTAAGTGAGAATTACTCATAAACGTGGATGGCAAAAAACAATAACAAAGACCCGAATGACGTCAACTTCATACTATCCATACCGTAGTCTTTGTAAACTCGTATCCTGCCACTGAACAAAAAAATATGAGCAGTGACCACGAAAAGAAAACAAATCGTGAGTTGTATTCAATAGTTCAACCAATGGGATCACTTGTTTCAATGAGCTCTACTAACGACAACTCACTAGACGCTGCACAAATCTAAGAAATGACGTCAAACTGTAAGTCTTAGAGGGTTCTAGTGTCAGGCTATCTTGTGCAGCGTCTTGTGAGATGTTAGAGGTGCTCGAGAAAATAAATGATCCTATAGATAGTATGCGCTTGACTAAGAAGTTCACAACATTGCCATCCGGAACTATTACGGACCAACACACAAAACTGTGTGTATCCATGAACCTTTATAGTCGGGTTAAAACAGTTCAGTGAGCATTACTCATAAACGCGGATGGCAAAAAACAATAACCAAGACCGGAGTGACCTCATCTTCGAACTATCTATAGATAGTATGCAGATGACGTCATTCAGGCCTTTGTTATTGTTTTTGCCATCCGCGTTTGTGAGTTGTTCTCACTAAACTGTATTAACCAGACTATAAAAGTTCATGGTTACACAGAGTTTGTGTTGGTCCCATATACTTCCGGATGGCAATGTTGTGAACTCCTTGGCCAAGCGCATTCTATCTATAGATAGTTCGACGATGATGTTACTCATGTCTTTGTTATTGTTTTTTTTGCCATCTGCGTTTATGAGTACTTCTCACTAAACTGTATAACCAGACTATAAACCGTCAAGGTCACTTACAGTTTTGTGTGGTGGCCAGTTTTACTTCCGGATGGCAATGTTGTGAACTTCTTAGCCAAGCGCATACTATCTACAGGTTGACAATGACTACGAGTATTCCCAATTTAACGGAGTGAATTTGCCTCATCATGTCAATTTGGTATGTCGTCAAAACATGCTTGAATTTTTTTATATAGTGCAAAATCCACTAAACTGTGCTCAAAGCGCTTTACAAGAGATTCCAAGCCACAGCAACATTTAACATGTCGTAGAACCAGACGTGTCTAGTCCGACACGTTAAGCTTTGCTGTTGGCTTGGAACCAATTGTAAAGCGTTTTGAGGCCATTAATTGGAAATTGCGTTAAATAAAATCTCACGTTTGAATTTCGATGACTTGAAATAGGGGAGGGTGCAAACGGAAGGGGGGGGGGGGGGGGGGCTTAACTTGTTAACCCCATACAGATATAAACCAAAGAAAAAGATCTTGGTTCCATTTTTACTTTTCTCAATCCCCAAAAAGTAAACTTACGTCATTCTAACACTTGGAGAGTTGTATTGACTGTCAACGATTGCCATTGATTAGCGATAAACCGATATCTTACGTACAAACACACACACACACACACGCACACAAACACACACACACACACACACACACACACAACTGCCACTCCTAATCTACTGTCAAAAAACATCAAAGAACGGTGTCAGGAGAGAACAATTTTTATGGCATTAAGTAATTCGGAAAATTAAACGTTTGATAATTTGCTTGGGGACTTTTTAAACATTAATAGATCAGTCAGTATTCAACGAGATTTCTAACATAATAAAGATTTCTTGCACTGGGAAAAGATTTTAAAAACTTTGTGGATACTCTGGTTGCTTTCGTAGATTGTGTTTATCATGTTTGTGTTGGTAAATGATTTAATATGTGAAATTTTAGTGTGACGAAGACATGGAACAATTTTATAAAAACAATTTACTTTTTTACCGTGAGTCTTTCTATTATCTTTTCTTAGTAACGGGATATAATAATGATGATGATGATGATGATGATGATGACAATGATGATGATGATGATGATGATGATGATGATGATGATGATGATGATGATGATGATGATGATGATGATGATGATAATGATAATATAATATGATGATAATAATAATATAATAATAATGATGATAATAATAATATATAATAATAATAATATATAATAATAATAATAAAAATAATAATAATAATAATAATAATAATAATAATAATAATAATAATAATAATAATAATAATAATAATATAATAATAATAATATAATAATAATAATAATAATAATAATATAATAATAATAATAATAATAATAATAATAATAATAATAATATATAATAATATATAATAATAATAATAATAATAATATAATAATAATAATAATTAATAATAATAATAATAATAATAATAATAATAATAATAATAATAATGGTAAAGGCCACTGATTCCATTTTTTAAAACTAAATTTTGGTTAATCTTTATGTGCCGGAGAGAGAACTTAGATCCAGTGGTCAAGATCTCTTCCAGGTTCCTCGCTGTAGATCGTCTTTTAGTGAGAGATCTTTTAGCAAGTCGGTACCCGTCTTATGGAACCAACTGTCTTCATCCCTCAAAAAATGTCCGACATTTGAAAACTTTAAAAAGAAACTTAAACACATCTCTTTAGAAAATCATTTGATGTTTAACATTTCTATTAGGCTTACATGATATAGATATCCTAAATTTTCATCTTGTAGCACAGTGCGTGGTAATTAAATTACAAATTGATTAATGCTATTCCAATATGATAGCTTTTATGCTTAAATTATCAATTTATTGTTGTGTTTTATTTGTATTGTAAAGCGCCTCTGAGCACATTGTGGATCTAGGCGCTATATAAATTCATTCATTCATTCATTCATACAGAGTAAACCAAGTTTATTCAGCCACATGGATATAACGTGGCGGAAAGTGGCTGCCTTACTCTTCTTGGCTTTATTCATTCAGGTACGTAACAGGACCTAACCGAACACTGGTATGGCTGTCCCGATAGCTCAGTTGGTAGACCACTCGGAAGAGAATCGAGATCGAGCCCGAGTACAGTTGGGATGTTTTTTTTCTGAACACTTCGCCCCCATATCATTACGCGTTACTATTTAGGGAGAGGGGTGGATAGAATAACATGCGTTGTACACTTCACCCATATCCACAACTATATATATCTATAACCAATGGGAATGATCTATATTCAAGTTTTCGTCCAACCGAGCCATCAATCACGTGATTTGTTGCTGTCTAACGATTGGACAAGTCTGAACAAATGGAAACACACTGCTTTGTTTATGAAAGTTGTAAACATACCCACTTGTCAAGCAGAACACAATGATCAATCGTAATGTTAGATAGTTCAAAATATGTGAACACACATATAGGTCACTTTGAGTACATTTTGCAATGTGACCAATGACCTCGAGCACATGGAAAGTTAATATATATTATGCCCATTAGAGGGTAATATTGATGTTATGTGTTTAATAAAAACTCACAGATCTGCCGGCCAGATCAATAGTTCTAACAAACGTAAACATGTGTAACCTTCAACGTTTATATTTTGATCGGTAGAGTAGTAGACTTTCAGAGCCTTTATGTCCATAGAGCCGGAGTTTTCCCCGGTTTCTATAGCGTGAAACGGACAATAGCAATTGCTTGCTACCCTTTGATAGAATTTTGTGATAATAAATCAACCGACTGGTGGTCTGAAAACAATAACAAAGAGCCGAGTGACGTCAATTCATACATTCTATATTTATATCATCAATAAGGTAAAATATATATTATATACCAAACAGTAACGGGGTAAATACTTTTACAATTAAAATGGTAGAATAAATTACATATGTAGCAATACCATTGTAAAATATATGTAAATGTAACAGGGTAAGTTAGCTATACTATAACAGGGTAAAATATTTATGCTACTAACAGGGGAAATCATCTATACCAGTAATAGGGTAATATGTCTATGCTGGGTATTAGTATGGTAAAATAATAATACCAATAAATGGGTAAAATATATTTTCGGTAATAGGGTAAAATATCAATACCATATGTGATCTTGTGGTATGACACTCGCTTTCGGATCGTAACGTCCTGGGTCCGAGCTTCGCTCGGCGCATAGTTCAGTCCTTGGAAAAGGCTCTTTACTCACATACTCCCACCGTACTCAGGTGTAAATGAATACATGGCCGTTAACAGAGTTGATTTGTTTTTTTAAAGCGGTTTGAGGTTTCGATAAAAGGCGCTATAGAAATATGCTTATTATTAATATTATTATTGTCTCTGTCGGAAAAAAAATTGTATTATCGTCGAACAGGCGTCATGTCTCGTTCTTTATGTTACTTAATAGAGCATTTATATAGAGCAATATCCACTAAACGTCCTCAAGGCGCTTTACAAGGGGTCTCTGGCCAACAGCAACACTTAACATGTAGGGCGTGACATGACGCCTGTTAGGCGATATTACATTTTTTATCGGACAGAGATAACGCTGTTAACGGCAAGGTACTCATTTTACACCTGAGTACAGTGAGAGAAAGTGAGTAAAGAGTCTTTTATAAGGACTAAACTATGCGCCAGCGAGGCTTGAACCCAGGACCTTCCGGTCCGAAAGCGAGTGTCATACCACTAGACCACATAGCCGCACATGATACGTGTTGATGTTAGTCATTGACCCTTTGTAAAGCACTTTTAGTGGATATTGCGCTATCTATATAAAAGCTCGATTTAATTTTGAAAATATAAATTTTATTGTTTCTTATAATATTGTTTTTCCAGTTGTCCACGGCAGCCACTACCACTGACGCGGCCACAACCAC
>NC_088370.1:14356858-14361858 GCF_034508935.2 Berghia stephanieae
GAAACGTTTGGTATTTTGTTATTTTGTTGAAGCTGTTATATTCATTTTTGTTTATTACTTTTTACAGTCCACAGCTAGTATCAGATGTTAAATGAGTACCTGGCCGTTAACAGCGTTGTCTCTGTCAGAAAAAAATGTAATGATGTCTAACAAGCGTCATGTCTCGTTCCAAATGTTACTTGTTGCTGTTGGTCAGGGACCCCTTGAAAATCGCGTTGAGCATGTTTAGTGGCTATTGCTCTATATAATTGCTCTAGTTTTTAAACTCGTAAATTGTCCTGACATAACTCTATAGAAGGAACAAAATTGATGTCTCCCAACTCTTTGTTATTGCTTTTAGGTTATTTTGGTGATTAGTTCTCACTAGATTATATCAAATCAGACTATAAACATTCAAAGTTTAACATATTTTTGTTATTTGTTCCTTATTTTCGGGTTGGCGGATGTTGTGAGTATTTTTTCTAAACACATAGCATCCATATATTATATAAAGACACAAAGTATGCCGTGCATTTTGATATAAATAGTCTCACCTTTCAAGCAAATCCCAAGGAAAACAACAAGTAACAACAACACGTTCCACCACATCGTCATCATTGTCGTCATTGGTCTATTTATAGATTTTTGATGGAATTTGTAGCTGTCGTCATTGGTCTATTTATAGATTCTTGATGGAATTTGTAGCTGTCGACATTGGTCTATTTATAGATTCTTGATGGAGTTTGTAGCTGTCTTTATCTTGTAATCAACCTTAAGAATGGGGGAGAAAAAAGGAATTTTATTTTTTAAGATTTCATAGATCGACCTCGGTTCATTTGCGTGTGAAACGAGTGCTCTGTTTACTGAGGTATCAGGACACCCCACCCCCAATATATATATATATATATATATATATATATATATATATATAATATATATATAATATATATTATATATTTACTACGATATTGGAGTCAGTCTACATCGATGTTTCAGGCCTTGTGGCCATCGTCAGGACTGTGTGTTACATGGGTTTGGTGTCTCAACAAACCAAACTCATGTAACACACAGTCCTGACGATGGCCACAAGGCCTGAAACATCGGTGTAGACTGACTCCAATATCGTGGTAAATATTACAATGATAATTCAATTGTTACATGTCGACATGTAGCAATGGAGCGATTTATTATTTTAATATTTACCACAATGTTGGAGTCAGTCTACATCGATGTTTCAGGCCTTTTCAGCCATCGTCAGGAATGTGTGTTACACGAGTTTGGTTTGTTGTGTGTTGTTGCTTGTTGAAGTGGTTCCGTAGGTTTGTAGTTGATTAGTAAGTGTTTCCGTCGATGTGGACAACTATTGTACATCTCATTTTTCGTGTTTGGTGTAGCATGAAATTTCCCTTTGTCTTACTTTTTCTTGGGTGCTTTAATTGTAATTCTAGAACTTTTTACTCACCCATTTTCTTCCTTTTTACTGGCGCTGATATGATCTCAATGTGTTTTTGTGTGTGTGTGTTGCAAGCGCCGTCAAACCCTTAAAAACAAAAACAATATATATATATATATATATATATATATATATTATATATATATATATATATAGACTAAACATCGACCAAATTATGCAATCTGTGTTGAGAAGAGAAATTTTACATTATCACCCAACCAGATATGGCTACACTGAACAAAAGAAATGAACTCACATCCGTTTGCAGACACGGAAATAGACACCTTCTTTGCAATTGCAAACCACCATGATAATCTCAACACCAAAACATCACAGGAAGTACGAAACAACACACAATTATACATAATAATAGTATCAACAATAATTATTTCACCCCCCCTCCCCCACCCTCTCACCTCCCCGTAGTGTGCCCAAAGTAAAAGGCATGAAACAGACCTGTAGGAGTCAATAGTAATTGAAATATTATTTTATTTACATATATTTACCGCTCCTTTCTTACTAAAGCCGAGCACTTTAATTTTGTGGTTATAGTGTTATTCCTTAAACACACACACACACACACACACACACACACACATATATATATATATATATATATATATATATATTTATGAGTGTTGGTGGGGACTTGTAGGTACGAGAGTGCTAGATAATGTTGGTTAGCGCTAATATAAAATATAAATGGATTCCCTCACTTATATTATGGCCGAAACACACGGAAACCACAGAAACATGTGTTTCGGCCATATAAGTGAGTGGATCCATTTATATTTTATATATATTAATTATTTCTATTTATCGTTTTATGTATTTATCTAAATTATTTATTAACTTCTTTTTAAAAAAAATATTTTATTTAATTTTTAAATGTATGAACAAAACTGCATCTCCATAATATCTATACAACATATTTTCACCGTGCTCTCCTTCCAGAACTTTGAGATCTAGTGATCATCTCCCATCAAATGTTCCCAATAGAGGCTCCAAAAAGGTCGTGGGTTCGAAACCCTCATCACCGCAAAATTGTTATTCTCTATTGTCTTCTGGCACTTTTCTACTGACTTCATTAATTTTTGTTATAAACAAAATAATTACCTTCTCCGCTCACTTATCTGAAATAAAATTCAAACTGTAACCCTCCATTATACTGACTGAGACAGTGGCTACAACTACAAATGAAGGTCTTGCATATAAGGATTAGACACACTCGTCTGTAATCGTTGTGTTTTTTTTGGTGCCCTGAATAAATTACAAGAATCGATTACGCTTTTATCCCATAACATTGGCATGGTGTTGACGAATCGGTGAGTTGAGAAGGTCGAAATGGACATATTATATAAAACTGCTTGTTCGACTACACGGGTAGATAGATCTCTCTCCATTCATCACGAAGTTTGTTTTACTTGTGTTACTCGTTTACAGTCTGCGAGTTATGCTCGAACGATACCATCAACAAACGCGTTCTGGGTTCTTCGAGAATGACTATCGAATGTTTATGACGAAAACTTGTCTGGGTGGGGTTCCTGACCTCCCATAGTGGGCAGGGAGGTACTTACTGTGGTCTTCTATCCCCCTATATCTGTTTTCCAACACGCTTTCTGTCTTTGTCTTGGAATGAGATTATTTGGTTTTGTCCTGGCCCTGGTCGGATACCCTGGCTGAGAGGCAAACAATCAAAATGTATAGTTAATTTTGGGAGATGAGATTTTTCCCCCTTGTAAATTATCTCTCTGTTATGCACTATATTATGTTTTGTTTACATTTTATATATGATTTGTAAATATTTGAGTGTATTCCTCTTAGTGGGGACCTGTGCTTGTGTCTGGATAAGACTTTCAGGTGATCTCAAACTAAGTACTTTGATACTGTGCTCTTGGAATCTACATATGTTCCCTATTTGAACCAATTCCCCTTTGTCTTCCTTTCTTGGGTGCTTTAATTGTAATTCTATACCTTTTTACTCACGCATTTTCTTCCTTCTTTCTGGCGCTGATATGACCTTGCTGATATTATCTCATCCGTCTGTAGTGTTTCATTCATCCTGTTTTGTTGATAAAGGGGAAACCCGAAACGTCCAATTTATCTGTTTTTGTATATTAAATTGAAGCTTACATTCAATTTCAAATTGTTATTTATTACTATTGTTTTAGAAGAGGGGTCACATTTGTATTTGGATGGAGATAAGTTTACAAAATTTTTTGAAAGATGTAATTCGTCTATAGGTAAGGAAAAGTAATCTAATTCAAAGGACTGTGACAATTTGAATAATCTAAAGTTTGAAAGAAAAAATTCTAATTCAATTAATAATTTAAAAAATGCCATTGATAAAGATCTTACCAACATAATATTTGATTTTGTCGAATAATGTAACATGACATTGGATATTATTGTCTATTGTATATCAAATATTTGAAACTCTCGAATGTACAAGTTGGACATGCCGAATGAATATAAATAGAGTTAATAATACTACGAATATTGAGTATGACACTTATCTATGTATTAGATATTAAAAATGTTATCAATTAACATTGAATTTTGTTTATATAATTTTGATATATTGTATCTATGTATGAAAGTTACACAGAGCATTAATATAAAGTTTTTAGAACCTGTTAGCTATTTAAAATTGAGCTTTTATATAGTGCAATATCCACTAAACGTGCTCAAAGCGCTTTACAATGGGTCCCTGGCCAACAGCAACACTTAACATTTAGGACGGAACATCACGCCTGTTAGGCGATATTACATTTTTTTCCGTAACGGCCAGGTACTCATTTTAAGCCTGAATAGCGTGAGGAAATGTGAGTAAAGAGACTTTTCCAAGGACTCAACTATTCGTCGAGCGTTTCTCGAACCCAGGACCTTCCGATCCGAAAGCGAGTGTCATACCACAAGACCACATAGCCGCACAATAGCTATTAAACGATACGATGCGATACGATATAATATCTTAACGAATTCGACTATTCGAACTGCTTACCACGACCGTCCGTTCCAACCTCGGCAAATGTTGACATTATATCACATGACACCCCCACGCCGCAAAAAAAATATTGACATCGCACTTAGCAGGGCATAATTTACTTACCTTTCAATTCTGTCGTCTGCAGGATACAAATGAATGATGGAAGCAAACCTCGATTCCACATCCGGTGACGTCATATGCTTTCTAGACCAATCAAAACGCAGCAACGTTATGAATGGGCATTTAAATCTGGGTTCCTCTCACTCAACATCATAATATTATGTACCCTACTGTGTCGGTCTGGTATTGCGTCGGTATTAATTAGATGAAGAAAAATTGAGGTCAACTCAACAATATCTGTTGGAACATTTTGGTTGTTTATTTTTTTTCTCGGTTTCTTTTTTTTTTTTTTTGAGGGGGGAGGGGGTATTTGATGGTTTTTTTTTTGTTTTTTTTTTTTTTTTTTTTTTTTTTTTTGGGGGGGGGGGGGTTGTTATTTTTGTTATTTTTGTTTGTTTGTTTGTTTTGTGGTTGTTTTGTTGGTTTTTGAAAGCTGAGACAAAAAGTTCACTTTTCTCA
>NC_088370.1:14366858-14386858 GCF_034508935.2 Berghia stephanieae
CACCCAAACCACATTCACCCATTCACCACCCATCATCACCCATTCACCACCATTCTCCACCCTTCACCAACCCATCATTCACCCATTCACCAACCATCATCACACATTCACCAACCCATTCACCCATCCACCAACACATCATCCACCCATTCACCAACCCATCATTCACCCATTCAACAACCCATCATTCACCCATTCACCAACCTCACACATCACCACCATCATTCACTCAACCCATCATTCACCATTCACCAACCCATCATTCACCCATTCACCAACCCATCCATTCACCCATTCACCCAACCCATCATTCACCCATTCCCAATCAACCATCATTCACCCATTCACCAACCATCATTCACCCATTCACCAACCCATCATCACCATCTACCACATACCATTCACAACCCATTCATTCCACCATTCCATCACCCATCATTCACCCATTCACCAACCACATTACACCATTTCACCACCCCATTCCTTCACAACTACATTCACCACCATCATTCACCATCACCAACCCATCATTCACCCATTCACCAACCCATCATTCACCAATTCACCAACCCATCATTCACCCATTCACCAACCCATCATTGACCCATTCACCAAACCACCATTCACCCATTCACCAACCCATCATTCACCCATTCACCAACCCATCATTCACCAACCCATCATTCACCCATTCACCAACCCATCAGCCACCCATTCACCAACCCATCATTCACCCATTCACCAACCCACCATCCCAAGATACCAACTACCGTCCCGCCATCACCAACCTACCATTCACCCATTCACCAACCCGTTATTCACCCATTCACCAACCGATCATTCACCCATTCACCAACCCATCATTCACCAACCCACCATTCACCCATACACCAACCCACCATTCACCCATTCACCAAACCATCATTCACCCATTCACCAACCCACCATCCCCAGATGCCAACGACCGTCCCACCATCACAAACCTGAACACAATCATCGAAGTGGACGAGAACACGGCAGCAGAGACAACCATTCTCGCCCTCGATGTCCAAGACACGTTTAAGAAATTTCCGACTCGGGTTCGAATGATCTCATCTTCCAATGCTGGCCTGGAGCTTTACAAATTGGACGGTTTGTATGAGTTGACCAGTTGCTTTTTGACCAATGAAAACATGGAATTTGTGATACACCTTCACACGTGCTCGGACAAACTTTGTTGTTTGTTTGTAAACAGTCACGAATGAAATCGACCTCTCTCGGATCTAATAATAGATGAGTGCTTGGAAATGGCTATTTACTCACATTCTCTCACCGTATTCATGTGTAAAATGAGTACTTAGCCGTTAACAGCATTGTCTCTGTCCGAAAAAAAAAATGTAATATTATCGTCTAACAGGCGTCACAACTCGTCCCACATATTAAGTGTTGCTGTTGGCTAGGGACTCCCTGTAAATCGCTTTGAGCACGCTTAGTGGATTTTGCGCTATGTAAAAATAATAATAATTATAATGATAATAATAATAATAATAATAATAATAATAATAATAATAATAATAATAATAATAATAGTAATAATAATAATAATAATAATAATAATAATAATAATAATAATAATAATAATAATAATAATAATAGTAATAATAGTAATGATAATAATAATAATAATAATAATAATAATAATAATAATAATAATAATAATAATAATAATAATGCTGAAAACGTATATATAGCACTATAACTCCGAGACCCCAGACTCTAAGCGCTTAAATAATTACAAATTACTTTGTTTGAAAACATACTCATTCATCCACACAAGCACACACACACACACACACACACACATACACACACAAACACACATACACACAACACACACATACACACATATAAAACACACACACATACACACAACACAGACACACAACACACACATACACACAGCACACACATACACACATATACACACACAACACACATACACACATACACACACATACACATACAACATACACACATACACACAACACACATACACACACACAACATACACACACATACACACAACACACATACGCACACAACATACACATACACACATACACACAACACACACACATACACACACATACACACACATACACACAACACACACATACACACACAACACACACATATACACATACACACACACACACAACACACACACACACACAAACAATACGCTTATCTAGCTTCTCATATCATCTTCTTAAATCGAAACAGCTATGTTTTAAGCGAACGTTAAAAAAAAAAACTCAATATGTTTTTACTTTGTCCAGGGTATAATCTCAAGCTGGATGCTGTACCCGATTACGAGAGGAGCGATACTCGTAGCGTCCAGTTGTACTTCGATGCTGATGATGGGTACTGTATATCCGATACGTACACGCTGACCATCAATATAAAGAATGTGAACGAGCCCCCAGTACTACAGCAACCGACCAATATTTACGTGGAGGTGTGGGAAGGCAATGTAAGTATGGTATTATTATTATATCACGTCATCGTCGTCGTCGTCGTCGTCTCGTCGGCTTCATTATCCTCATTATCGTTCTGATACTACTACTACTACTACTACTACTACTACTACTACTACTACTACTACTACTACTACTACTACTACTATTACAACTACTACATTTACTACTACTACTATTACAACTACTACATTTACTACTACTACTACTACTACTACTACTCTAATACTACTACTACTTAGTGGATATCCCTAAAAATCTCACATTATATATTATTTTATACATTTCTCATATCTCTCTGTTCCCCCCCCCCCCCCCTTCCCCCACGGCTAGATCTACACCCCATCGGGCCTGGTTCTGTCTGACGAAGACTTTGGTGACTCCCACACCTGGACTCTGGAGTCTGGAGGAGACAACATCCTTGACATTGACTCAGCATCCGGGGATGTTTTCTCCAAATCAGAGCTGGATATTGACAATGTAGGTGAAATGGTTAAAAAAATAAATAGCTTCACTTACCGACGTACGGCCTGTCGCTTCCTAATCATTCAATCTGGACGCCTCGGCTACCTTTCTCTCTCTCTCTCTCTCTCTCTCTCTCTCTCTCTCTCTCTCTCTCTCTCCCTCCCTAATCGTCTGTGTCAATACGTTTCAAATTTTAAGGTCTTTTGTTGTGGAGACTAATGTCAGAAGATCTTCATTTAATTTGCTTTTAGTCTTTACCGTGTTGTGGCGATGGGTTATATATATATATATATATATGTAATAGAGTCAGACAACCGGGTAGTTGATGCCGGCGAGTGTGATAGACAACCGGGTAGTTGATGCCGGCGAGTGTGATACTGATGGAGACAACCGGGTAGTTGATGCCGGCGAGTGGTAGTAGTAGTATTGGCAGAGTGTAGAGGCCGTGGGAGTGGATGGATTCGGTCCCGGGGTCGACTCAAGAGTTCCAGACTGTAACTGCGGCGGTGGTGCTCAAGTGGGGAAGATAGATCGAGACAATGAAGTGACAGTTTAGTACTACTGTTAGTGATAGTAGCATGACTTCATGTGTCAGAAGTAGAAGTAGGGAGTTGATTTCATGAGCGAAGAGCACACACCACAGTCAAGTCCGGAGACACCATAGTCTACCCGAGTCCTAGCCCATCCACTCCAGGGTAGTGGAGGCGATCAAACAACAAAGGCCAGGATGTATAATGATGAAGTCTTTATTCAGGAACAATGGAACAGATCATTCTTTTGTATCGTATTCAATAGGCGTGTAGCAATGAATGGAGCAATGAATGAATGAAACGAATCAATGGTAGAATAATCTCATAATTAATATTAGCCATAGCAGTTAAAAATAGATTTAGCGCGGACGTCAGGGAAAGCACTTACGTCACTGGTCCAGGTAAAGTAATGCGTAGACTGAAGTGAGTAAACTCGATCGAGTTGTGTGCATCCTCATGATTTAAACAAATTAATGCAAATAACATGGGACATGTATGAAGGAACGAATAAGTCTAAACTAAAGAGTTATGCTACAAAATCAATCATAGTGAATTGCAGAGTTAAAGAGTAAATGTTTAGCTCGTAATTAGTAATCAAAGGCGTTAACGTTATGGCTGTATGAAATATTTAAGTAGCAATTATTAAGTATACAGAAGAACCAAGTAGATTTAGATGACTCAAGGTAGGTGGTTAGAAAGCTATGATTTGCCAGAATTAGTGATATAAATTTGTAAATGATCATAGTTGTTAAAATGAAGTTATAACGATGTGAAGTGATGAAAGAAAGCACACAAAAATATAGTATCAGGCCAGAAGTCACACCCAGCCGAAGATAAAAATAGTACTACATCGAGGGACTACCTGTGTAAGGGCTTAACACACAACACACAGTGTACTATTGGTCATAGTAACACACACGAGTAAAGGAATGTTGATATCAACCACAGAGGCACACAGTCTTGCATTACTTGCATACAATTAAATAGTGATGGTAGCGACAAGTAGTAAAGAGTAATAGAGTACAAAATCAAATAACATTAGATAGAATGGTCATTCTATTACATATATATATATATATATATATATATATATATATATATATATATATATATATATAAATTTGACACATTAAGTCACATAAAAAGCTTTAAAAAAATATCAACCTTCGTTCAGATTCTTTTCATGTTCCTTTTTAAGAGAATAAACTGCATCATTTTTTTGTTGTTGTTAATTTGCAAAAATAATATTTGCAAGACCCAACGTAAACCGTAGACCGTACAACGGATATATGTCACGTGATCGGCATCTGAAAGGTTTGACGTAAATCTCCTATAAAGGTTATACAATATTGGATATTATTTCATGGGTGAGAGAGAGAGAGAGAGAGAGAGAGAGAGAGAGAGAGAGAGAGAGAGAGAGAGAGAGAGGAGAGAGTGTGTGTGTGAGTTGTGTATTTGTGAGAGAGAGTCTGTGTGAGCATCTGTAGGTGGAAGAAAGTAAAATATAAGAGAGAGAGAGAGATAAATAGAGAGGGAGATGGTGAGAGGGAGGGTGAGAGGGAGGGTGAGAGGGAGGGTGAGAGGGAGGGTGAGAGGGAGGGTGAGAGGGAGGGTGAGAGGGATGATGAGAGGGAGGGTGAGAGGGAGGGTGAGAGGGATGGTGAGAGGGAGGGTGAGAGGGATGATGAGAGGGAGGGTGAGAGGGAGGGTGAGAGGGAGGGTGAGAGGGATGATGAGAGGGAGGGTGAGAGGGAGGGTGAAAGGGAGGGTGAGAGGGATGATGAGAGGGAGGGTGAGAGGGAGGGTGAGAGGGAGGGTGAGAGGGAGGGTGAGAGGGAGGGAGAGAGGGAGGGTGAGAGGGAGGGAGAGAGAAGGAGACAGTGAGAGATTTGGAAATATTTTTATTAACATAGAATATAAACATTAATGTGTGATCAAAATATATAAATCAATAAATAAATAAATATAAACTCTACTAATCGTTCAATCCACAACAGAACAACAAATACAAGGATTACACACTTGAGGTGAAGGTCACTGACTCCGGTGGTTTAACCGACACAGCTGACGTCATCGTTCGTGTTCGGGACATCAATGACCAGAAGCCTTACTTCCAGGATCCATCCTACACATTCTCTGTGGCAGAATGTACTAATAACCCTGGTACTGCTCTAGGTAAACACATTTGTTCATTTTTACACGTCTCTTGTGCCAAATAAGATTCAATAGTCTGATGTCACGTCGGCCAGCAACGGCGAGCAGCGTTGTTCTAAACAAAGAAAATTAGTTACTGATTATTCTTTATGCTGTCTAGAACTTTTCACATGTCATGTGATCAGAATGTATAAAAGTCGAAACATGATCAGATTTATAATGTTTTTCTTCCCTGGATACACTTTTACGCTCGTCAGAGAAGTAGTTCATAAGGGCGTCCGTCATTTTCCCGATTGTTTAGAACCATTCTGATCACAAGACATATGAAAAGTTCTAGCTAGCATGAAGAATAAAACGTACCGATTTTCTTTGTTTAGAACCACGATGGTCGCCGTTGCTGGGCGACGTGACATCAGACTATTGAATCCAATTTATTTCCTGAGATACCCTTAGCACACATGTCAGACACACAGGCCCAGTTAGTGAGTATTTCCGTGGCCTTCGTTAACTTATTGATAGAATGCGCTTGGCTAAGAAGCTCATAACATTGCCATCCGGAAGTATAACGGACCAACACACAAACTCTGTGTATCCATGAACATTTATAGTCTGGTTAATACAGTTTAGTGAGAAGTACTCATAAACGTGGATGGCAAAAATCAATAACAAAGACCTGAGTGACCTCATCTTCGTTCTATCTATAATCTATTTTAAATTTTCGAGTTTAAAAAACCCCAACCTACATGTGTAGTCGACTAATTTAATAATATATAAGATAACTGACGTATCAAATGTTTATGTACTGTATGTTGATTGAAGAACTGAAGGCACATACAATAAGATAATAGTTAAAAAAGCATCCAATCCATGTTAATAACTTGACAGACATAGCAAAAAGAGGTCACGGAGGAAACATCAATGGGAGCGAGCTATAAATAGAACGAAGATGACGTCACTCAAGCCTTTGTTATATCGTATTTTGCCATCCGCGTTTGTGAGTGATTCTCACTAAGCTGTATTAATCCACTAGCTTATTAACCAACTAAAAGTTCATGGTTACACATAGTTTTGTGTGTTGGTCCGTTATATTTCCGGATGGCAATGTTATGAGCTTCCTAGCCAAGTGCATACTATCTATTTCATGTTTTCGTCCAACCAAGTCATCAATCACGATTTGTTGAGGTGCAACGATTGGATATTTTTTCAGAAATGTAAACACGCTACTTTGTTTATGAAAGTTGTAAACATACCCATGTGTCAAGCTGAACAAAATGACCAATCGTGATGTTAGATATTTGAAAAGATGTGAAAACTTTTCACTATGTGGGTCATTTTGAGCACATTTTGCAATGTGACAAATGACCTCGAACACATAGAAAGGGAATATATCGATCATGCCCATTATTATGCTGTCACCGTCATATGTCTCGTCCTCCACTACACCTGTCGTAAAGCACATTTGAGCACGTTTAGTGGATATTGCCCTATTTGATTCAGTAGTCTGATGTCACGCGCCCGGCAACGGCGGCCATCTTGGTTCTAAACAAAGAAAATCATTACTTTATATTCTTCATGCTGGCTAGAACTTTTCATATGTCTTGTGCTCAGAATGTGTAAAAGTCAAAACATGATCAAATTTATGGGTTTTTTTTTTCCTCTTGATACGCTTTTATGCTCGCCGGAGAAATATTTCATACGGGCGTCCACCATTGTTCCGATAGTTTAGAGCCAGTGTTGCTAAGTTACCATGCGTCATTAGGAAGGAAGTGACGTTACGACTATTGAATCCTATTTAAACGCTCTAGTTTTTGTCATATATTAAGGGGGCTAATGTCACGTGACCTACGGTAGAAGGACTTGATAAAATTTCAACAAGTTTTGAAATAAATTATACAAAATCCTTAAACGGTGGGAATTTCTTGGTTTATGAAATTTTTGCTTCTCTGTCATCGGACGGATGAAAGGAAGAACGAATAACAGCATACTTGAAGACTCAAATGTGCAATGACTTCAAGAAATGTATATTGATCATTTTAGAAAATATTTTCTGTCATCAAAATATATCACTTCAAATTCTTTATTTTTACTTTAAATTTGTATTCCAGCGCACAGGAAGATTATCTCAGAAGATTATCCCGTCTTTTTAACCCATTTTATTTATTTATTTACTTATTTATTTATTTATTTATTCATTCATCCATTTATTTATGTATTGGTCTATACTTGGTAATTTCTATTTTTTAACGAATTTACTTATTACTTATTTATATATTTATTTATTTATACACCTATTTATTTATCTATTTGTTAATTAATTAATTAATTCATCATTTATTTATCGGTTTATTCCTTTTTTCTTTTATTAACGTATATATTTATTCATTTATCTATTTTCCCACCAGGTGACTTAACAGGGGCTGATGACGACTCTGACTACAACAACAATAACAAATTCTATTTCGGTGGCGGAGGTGGAAAGTCGGCGGTTACTTCTCTTGGAAATGTGGTGCTCACCTCTGCTATGGTCAGTGGAGAATCGTTTTCAGGTGAGACAGGTCTATAGAATCAAGGAATCGAACGCTCAATAGATGAAAAACATCATCATCATCATCATCATCGTCATCATCATCATCATCGAATTCTTCTTCTTCTTCTTCTTCTTCTTCTTCTTCTTCTTCTTCTTCTTCTTCTTCTTCTTCTTCTTCTTCTTCTCCTTCTTCTTTTTTTTTTTTTCTTCTTCTTCTTCTTCTTCTTCTTCTTCTTCTTCTTCTTCTTTTTCTTCTTCTTTTCTTCTTCTTCTTTTCTTCTTCTTCTTTTCTTCTTCTTCTTCTTCTTCTTCTTCTTCATTTCTTCTTCATCTTCTTCTTCTTCTTCTTCTTCTTCTCACAACATCCGCCAGCCGAATAAATTCTACCAACACACAGAATTATGTGTAATCTTGAACATTTATAGTCTGATTGATAATACATTTAATTTACTGAGAGTTTATCATTAAAACGGCTGTCTAAAAACAATAACAAATAACTGAGCGACGTCAATTTCGTTCCTTCTATGATCAACATCAAATCACAATCCGAATGTCTTCGTAATATCAATGAATAATGCTTGGGAGGCGAAAAAAACATTGAATAATCAATGAATGAATAATTGTCATTTTTTATATCCTGTCGGACGAAATCAACACCAAATATTGAATATCTGCTCATATTGATTCATCTTTGAAATTTAAATTTACATGTTTTCGCTGCACTTCTATTAAAATATTAACCTTTTATCGTCATTCTAGACGGTTCTAAGGACCCATTCATTAACATATTGTGCGGCTATGTGGTTTAGTAGTATGACACTCGTTTTCGGATCGGAGGGTACTGGGTTCGAGCTTCGCTCGGCGAATAGTTGAGTCCTTGGAAAAGGCTCTTTATTCACATTCTCTCACCGTACTCAGGCTTAAAATGAGTACATGGCCGTTTACAGCGTTGTCTCTGTCCGAAAAATTGTAATATCGCCTAACAAGCGTCATGTCCCGTCCTAAATGTTAAGCGTTTATGTTGAGCAGGGACCCCTTGTAAAGCGCTTTGAGCACGTTTAGTGGATATTGCTCTATACAAAAGGTAAATTTTTGAAAATATTGTACTTCTATTAAAATATTAACCTTTATCGTCATTCTATGACCCACAAATTTACATATTGGGATAATTAATTATTTTTTTTGCTTGAGCTATTTTGTACTGCATTATCCACGTTATGTGCTCAAAATGCTTTATACCGGGTCCCTAGCCAACAGCGGCACTTAGCATATGTTGAGACGAGACATGACGCCTGTTAGGCGATATACGAATTTTTTTTTCGAACAAAGACAACGCTGTTAACGGCCGCCAGGTACTCATTTTCACATCTGAGTAATTATTAGAGAATGTGAGTAAATAGTCTTTTCCAACGACTCAACTATGCGCCGCTCAGAGCGAGACTTGAACCCAGGACCTTCCGATTCGAAGGCGGGTGTCATACCACTAGACCACATAGCCGTGTTACTGATTGCCCAAGATTTAATAACAGAAGAAAAAAAAATTAAAATGAAAGAACCCTCCGCCTCCGGGCCCAAATCTGAGCGTTTATATCGTGCATTATCTACTAAATGTGCTCAATGCCTTTACAAGATGTCCCAAGGTAACAGAAACCCTTGAACATGTTGCAAAAAAGTCGATTAAATAATAATCTGAAGATAGGGTCTCTTTCAATGACTTTATTTTGTGCCACCCGAGTTGGACTCGACTCAGCTACATACAAGCACGAAAGCAAGTGTCACAACCCCCTAGATCACAATGACTATGCTTTTATATAGTGCAATATCCACTAAATAAGGGTCCCTGATCAACAACAACAGTTAACACGTAGAACGGGACATGACGCCTGTAAGGCGATATTACATTTTTTTCCGACAAACACAACGCTGTTACCAGCCTGGTACTCATTTTACACATGAGTAAGGTGAGAGAATTTAAAGAGCCTTTTCCAAGGACCCAACTATGCGCCGAGCAAGGCTCGAACCCAGGACCTTCCGATCCGAAAGCGAGTGCCATACCACTAGACCATATAGCCGCACAAAAGTAAAGTGTCAAAATGATATTAGCCTCGAATGAGAAAAGTTATTTCTAAAATCAAATAGTAGCGTGAGATCGTAGCTGTCATGGTCTCAAGTGAGTAAAGAGCTACTCGACTATGCATAAAGATATATGTAGAATGAGGCCCCAGAATTTACTAGTTACTATAAATGAAAAACAATTAACGATTTGTTTACAATGAAATAAAAATAATGATGAAATTTAATTAAAAGAGATAAACAGTGATCGTGGCGGTTACAAATAGAGATATGAATATTTTACGTAACTTATGATAATATGTCAGGTTCATAAGTTTACGTTTCCAGGCAGTTGATGGGCTTGGATGATCTATTCCTCTGATAACAGGATTGGACTCGTAAAATTCCACTTCCAGGCAATTGGTAAGAGGTTATAATGTAGTACAGCGGGCTTGGGTTTGATCCTTGAAGATTATACAATCAAAGTTAAAAGCTCCGGCGTCTTAATGGTGTAGGTATAATATCTACAAAGTCCCAAATGATAAAAATCTTACAATATATATATTAGGAATAGAGTGACTGGCCGTCCGGCATAGATTGTGGAGAGAAAGTGAGTGTCAAATGTTAGACCTATCAGCTTTTATAATAAGTGGCTACGTGACAGAATGTAGAATGAAAAGTATTCACTAATTAGAAATTAATTCGAGGGAAGGCTATAAAAGGAAAGACGATCTAATATTAGAAGGTAAAGTTTATCTAAGCCTACCGAAATATAACTGGAGTGAGATGAATTCAGTTCTTAATAAAATAAAATTTAATAAGATAATTGTGAACAATCTTTACTGTGACACCCCCCACCCACGTTTAAAATATACTCTTTAACCATTATGGGAAAGATAGATTTTACAAACGGAAGTAAATTTACTATCATGATACTCTAGCATTAATCCATTGTTATGATTTGTGCTACAATTAAATTATTTATTAACTAGACATGGAAATGTTTATATTAACGTAGGTATATGAATGGGTGACAATAACAATGAAAGATTGTGATTACAAATCATTGTGATGAACAACATGATGGCAATGTGATTACAAATCATTGTGATAAACAATAGTGATGGCAATGAAGCATGATTTAAGTCGATGATATGAAGGTAATTTACTGAATGAAATGAATGAAAATGTAAATGGAATATTGACATTTCAATTATTAATCATAAATGAGTGAAAATTCATAACAATAATAGATAAAGAGAAGATTTCCCAAATCATGAATGGGTATGGTATATATATCCAAACAATACTCAATGTTACATTAAGTTGGGTCATCATGATTACAAATAAAATTATCGAATTTGTGCGTTCTGATTTGGCATAATTTGCGAGGTAACTAACAGTATGCATGGGAGGTTAAGTTATACCCTTCTCACGTCATTACACTAATCGAGAAAGTAGGTCGGCGTGAATATTTTCACAACCTGGTATGTGAGAGATACTGAAAGAGTAATTTTGCAAAAATAGACTCCACCTTAGTACTCTACTATTATTCATTTTGTTATTTCTTATGTACGTGAGTGGTTTATGGTCCGTTTCGACCATAAACTCTTTTAGCAGTAGATATCTGCTGAATGTCTTTAAAGCAAAGACGATGGCCAGTCCTTCACGCTCTATTACAGAGTATCGTGATTCTCTGTCCAATAATTTTCTGCTTGCATATAAGCAAGGCATTAGAGTTCCCTCATGCTCCTGTAATAGTACACCTGCGATGCCCTTATCAGACGCGTCAGTTCTTACAACAAATTCTTTTGACATGTCGGGTAATTTAAGAATTGGTTCTGAACAGAGTAATGCCTTTAATTGATTAAAGCTATTCTGACACGCTTCTGTCCAAACAATTTTGTTCGGTGACCCATTCTTTGTCAGATTTGTTAGCGGTGTCGCGATGTGCGCGAAGTTGTAAATGTATTTCCTGTAAAAATTTAGGAGCCCAAGTACTTTGCGTACTTCTTTTTTGTCTTAGGTGGTTGCAATTGTGCGATTTTTGTTTGTTTTTCTGTCTCGGGTGTCTGTGTCCCATGACCAACGGTATGATTGATCCTGCATTTGAAGCTTCGATATTAGTAAACATAGGTTGCGACACTGTGTCTCTATCAAAATACTTTTTGCATATTTGCATGGAATGTCTTTGTTGTGTTGTTAATTTTAATCTCGTAATTAACATTAGATTTTACTGCTGTTATTTTGAATGGTCCTTTCCATGTAGCTAAAAGTTTACTCGAGTCATCGGGTAAGAGTATTAGTACTTTGTCACCAATCTCAAATTTTCTTGACTTGCTTTTTCTATCGGAGTATTCCTTGTATTTCTCTGCTTTTTTAGTGACGGATTCCTGTGCTAGCTTACATGTATCCTCTATTCTGTCTTTCAGGTTTCTTACATATTCGTAAGCAAACATAATTTCGTTATTGCCCTCCTCATTCCCTTTACAAATGTCGACTACTATATTGATCGGGCCGCGAGGTGATCGTCCATACATCAACTCAAATGGGGAGTAGCCTGTAGATTCTTGGGGTATTTCTCTATATGCAAATAGGATTGCTGGTAAGTATCTGTCCCAATCATCTGGTTTTTCTGCTGACACTTTTCTTAACATATTCTTTAGAGTGCCATTAAATCTTTCACAAAGACCATTTGCTTGGGGGTGGTAGGGAGTTGTGAATGAGTGTTGGATTCCCATGAGTTTCATGGTTTCATGCATCATATGTGATGTAAATTGGGGTCCATTGTCCGACAGTATCTCATTTGGTATGCCTATTCTAGTAAAAATTGTCATCAATGCTTCAGCTATGTGATCCGATGTAGTTGATTTCAATGCTATCGCTTCTGGCCACCTGGTTGCGTAATCGACTAGTGTTAGTATGTGTGTATGGTTTCTATCTGATTTTGTTAAAGGGCCTATAATGTCAATTGCAACTTTTTGAAAAACTTTTTCAATAACTGGGGTTGTCTCTAATGGCAATCTCGGTATTCTGCCTTTTGCGACTCTTCTTTGACATGTGTCACACGATTTCACATATTCTCGGACGTCTTTAGTAATTCCAGGCCATGTGAAATTCTCGGATATTCTCTTCAATGTGGAAGAGCTCCCAAGATGTCCAGAAGTTATTGAATCGTGCGCTATTCCAAGGATTTTGTTTCTGTAAATACTCGGCGTGACCAGTTGTTTAGCTATTTTGTTTCTTTTCCTATGTAACCTGAACAGAATATCTTTTTCAATGATGTATTCAACTTTTGATTTCGTCCCTTTGTTTGCGATATTGAAATATGAAGTTAAAGTCGGGTCCTTTTTCTGTTCTTCAATGAACGTGTTCCTGTCAAATTGTTGTGGTTCAAGAGAAATAGTCATTGGCTTCTCTGTTGTCTTAGTCATCTTTCTTGTTTCTGCTAGACAAGCTGTTTCTTGGGTTAATGACCATTCTTTTACATCTGTTGGGTTGTCTTTAAGACCTTTTATATTGCCAACAATAACATCAGCGACGGGGTTGGGAAGTATACAGCATTCCACTATTCCTGTATAGTATGGGGTTTCTATGTACACATTAGCTGTTTCAAAGGTTTCGACTGTGCCACTGAATGTGATGCATTGTACCGTTTTTCCAGTTTTGTCTTCGTCATTGATCAAAGATGCTTTTATTCCTACTGTACTGCATCCTGTGTCTCTCAATATTTTGCAATCAGTTCCATTAGCTTTGCCTTCACAAAAAAATAGCGATCCTGATTTGTGAGTTTGTGTTAAAAGTGACATACCTTTCACGCAATACACATTTATATTTTCTCCTGACATTATTCGTGTCTGATTGTTTACACTTGTTTGGAGTGATGCATTTGCAGTTTCTTTTGGATATCCCACGATTTTGTAACATTTGTCTGCTGTGTGGCCTTTCATTCCACAATATTGACATTTAATTATAGGTTTGTTGGTTTTCTTATACTCAGTATTATTGTCAGTGCTATTTCTTGTTTTGTTTTGATAGGGTCGGCTATGGTCTCTATTGAACTGTTTGTTCCATGGTTTGTTCCTATGATCATCTTGTTTCACTTGCGTGTTCCGAGTGATTGATCGGCTCGTTCTATTTGAGTACTGAACTTTAGGTGTACCTGGACTCTGAGCAGCGGCAGCGTAGTATGGTTCCTTCAATGTTCTGCTAAGGGGTGTCAATGGATGTGCGCTGTTAAAGTTTTCTGCGTAGATTTTTAATTTGTCCAAGTTTTCTGGCTTTCTCTCTTTAAAGAATGCGACTAAATCTGGGTTGCAAGCTTGATAGATTCGATTCTTCAGCGTGAGATAGTAAAGGCCTGCAAAGTCGTCTTGTTTTACGTTTGCCAACTCAAGCCACCGATTTAGAAATTGAGTAATTCGGTTCACGAATGTATTAAAGTCTTCTCCACTTTCCGGTTTTGCAGTGTGAAACCTTTCCTGGTAACCATCTTCCGTTAATCTAAATCTTTTTAGTAGAGCGTCTTTAATTTTACCATAATCATCTGCATCTTCAGTTGTTAAGGTATAGAAAACTTTTAGCGGTTCTCCAGATAAGCAGTTAATCAAGGCTGTGGCCCATTTGCTTTCTGGCCAACAATAACCTTTAGCCTGAACTTCGAATCGGTGTAAGAAGGATTCTAAACAGTCTGAGCGTTCATCGTATGTTGGCATGCGTGGAAGTTTCACGAAAAATTCATCACTATTATTATGTTTTCTTTCATGACCGGTTTTTGTTTTTTCAATTTCCAGCATCATTTGGGTCCTTTTGGTTTTTCTTCTGCTAATGCTATTTGTCTTTTTAGTTCCCTTTCTTGGACTCTTTCTTCTCGTTCTTCTCTACGTATTCTTTCTTCGTGTTCTTTTTCTTCTTTACGAATTCTTTCTTCATTTTCTTCTCTACGAATTCTTTCTTCATTTTCTTCTCTACGAATTCTTTCTTCATTTTCTTCTCTACGAATTCTTTCTTCATTTTCTTCTCTACGAATTCTTTCTTCATGTTCTTTTTCTTCTTTTACTTTCTCTTCGCACCATGAAAATATTCTTTCCTGGGGTATTTCTAAGTCCTTTGCGAGACTTAAGTATCTTTTATATGCTTCCATGTTGTAATAAATTAGTTACGATATTTTATATATATTATATTGACAGGATACTGTTACTGACTGTTTTATTTATTTACACTTACTGGAATGAACTGTTCTATTTTTAGAAATCTCTCTCTCTTATTTCAACTTATTATGTATTGTTGAATTTGATGCCTTTTATCGTTATATCTTATAAAGCAATGTGTCAATACAATGCGGAGTTATTATGACTTGTGTCAATAACAATGTGTCAATCGCGTGTACTCTAAACTATGTTACTACGAAAAATGTATCACCAATGTGTGTGACTCGTCGTTAGTTTGTGTACAATTATTCGCAATGACGCTAATATACTAGAGTGTGATAACAATAATAGGATGCCAAAATAATCCCAAGTTATCTATCACTAAATATAACACGACGGCTAGTAGACTCCTTTCATTATTATTTAGTTTTTAAAGACTCACTTTTCAGAACATAATATATAAGTGGTTTTCGGTAACAGTAATATGCCAAAAATGCATTTAAAACAAATCACTATGCAAAACAAATCACGATGTCTATAGTTACTATGTGATGCCCAACTCATGTAAAAGAGAATAATGAAGGATATATTTACCAACTCAGTTCGTGGCTGGGACCTCTCTCTTGTTCAATGGTTGTTCAACAATTGTAATTAGGCATTGAAGAGTGTTTAACAGTGATGTCTGAAATACAAAACAATAAAATATCGTAAGATTTACAATAGTTACGAAATGTGTTCACAACACTGAGTGATTGGATGATAGGTGAATGAATCGTTATGGAATGTAAACATATTGAAAACAATTCATGAATGAGGCAAACAACAAAATGAAATGAGTGATATAATAACAAAGTGGACAAGGAATGAATGAATGAATGAAAAACTGAGTGAATAGATGAATGAATGAATGGATAATGTATGAATGAAAGAATGAAGGGAGGAATAAATGTATGAATGATTGGATAAATGAGTGAATAAACGAATGAATGGATGAATGAATGAATGAATGAATGAATGAATAAATGAATGAACAATGAATGAATGAATAATTTATAAATGAATAAATGAATGAAGGAATGAATCAATAAAATGCTATTCAATTTGAATGAAAGAATGAATGGATAAATTGCTATTCCATTTAAATGAAGAAATGAAAAAGAAAAAAAAATTAATCCTGTAAATAGGGAGTTCAATTAAAATATGATCAAGTGGGGCAATTAAGAGTTTTACAATTTAAACTTTAAAGTTAGATGAAATAGATATAAGTAACTAAATAAATTCAATTCTTTATATGTGTCCCCTCCAAAATGTCATGGTCTCAAGTGAGTAAAGAGCTACTCGACTATGCATAAAGATATATGTAGAATGAGGCCCCAGAATTTACTAGTTACTATAAATGAAAAACAATTAACGATTTGTTTACAATGAAATAAAAATAATGATGAAATTTAATTAAAAGAGATAAACAGTGATCGTGGCGGTTACAAATAGAGATATGAATATTTTACGTAACTTATGATAATATGTCAGGTTCATAAGTTTACGTTTCCAGGCAGTTGATGGGCTTGGATGATCTATTCCTCTGATAACAGGATTGGACTCGTAAAATTCCACTTCCAGGCAATTGGTAAGAGGTTATAATGTAGTACAGCGGGCTTGGGTTTGATCCTTGAAGATTATACAATCAAAGTTAAAAGCTCCGGCGTCTTAATGGTGTAGGTATAATATCTACAAAGTCCCAAAAGATAAAAATCTTACAATATATATATATAGGAATAGAGTGACTGGCCGTCCGGCATAGATTGTGGAGAGAAAGTGAGTGTCAAATGTTAGACCTATCAGCTTTTATAATAAGTGGCTACGTGACAGAATGTAGAATGAAAAGTATTCACTAATTAGAAATTAATTCGAGGGAAGGCTATAAAAGGAAAGACGATCTAATATTAGAAGGTAAAGTTTATCTAAGCCTACCGAAATATAACTGGAGTGAGATGAATTCAGTTCTTAATAAAATAAAATTTAATAAGATAATTGTGAACAATCTTTACTGTGACAGTAGCCATCGTTAACTTATAGCCTGACACTGACCAGAAATGACGTCAAAAGACCAGTCTTTGGCCACAAAAGAAAACAATCGTGAGTTGTATTCAATAGTTCAACCAATGGACCACTTGTTTCTATGAGCATTACTAACGACAACTCACTAGGCGGTGCCAAAAACCTAATAATGACTTTTTGGGTTTCAGTGTCAGACTATAACTTAACGATGGCTACCGTGAGATGCCCAGCTCTTCTTGAATAAATTGGTTTATTATTAAAATTCTAACACTTATCATCATTAATTTGACATTCCAGCTCAAGCAACGATAACTGACCAAGGTATCTACCCGAAACCCTTGAGTGGTGATCCTGTGATATACACTGTCTCTTGTTGTACGGTAAGGGTTCAATGGACAGCTCTATAGATAGTATGCGCTTGGCTAAGAAGCTCATAACATTGCCATCCGGAAGTATAACGGACCAAGACACAAAACTGTGTGTATCCATGAACGTTTATAGTCCGGTTAATACAGTTCAGGGAGCATTACTCATAAACGCGGATGGCAAAATACAATAACAAAGAACTGAGTGACGTCATCTTCGAACTATCTATATTACAATGCGATGTGCTCGAGGCCATTGGTCACATTGCAAAGTGTGCTCAAAATGACCCACATAGTGAAAAGTGTTCCCAGTTTGAGAAATATCCAACGTTACAATGGGCATAATCTATATTAACTTTCCATGTGCTAAAGGTCATTGGTCACATTGCAAAATGTGCTAAAAGTGACCCACTTGGTGAAAAGTGTTCACAGCTTTTTAAATATCTTACATCATGATTGGTCATTTGATTCAGCTTGACAAATGGGTGTGTTTACAACTTTCATAAACAAAACAGCGTGTTTACATTTGTTAAGAAATATCCAATCGTTGGACAGCAACAAATCATGTGATTGACAACCTGGTTGGACGAAAACATGAATATAGATCGCTCCCATTGGTCAATTTGCTCAGCATGACTCATGGGTATATTTACAACCTTCATAAACACAGCTGCGTGTTTAGACACATTGAGAAATGTCCAATCGTTGTACAGCAACAGATCATGTGATTGGTGACTTGGTTGGACGAAAACATGATCCGCTGCTTCAATGCGGCGATCAGTCGGGATGACATAGGTGCAGGAAATTCTATTTATAGATAGTATGCGCTTGGTTAAGAAGCTCGCAACATTGCCACCCGGAAGTATAACGGACCAACACATAAAATTATGTGTCACCTTGCACGTTTATAGATAGTATGCTCTTGGATAAGAAGCTCGGAACATTGCCATCCGGAAGTATAACGGCCAACACACAAAATTATATGTCACCTTGAACGTTAATAGTCTGGTTAATACAGTTTAGTGAGAATTACTCATAAACATGGATGGCAAAAAGCAATAACAAAGACCTGAGTGACATCATCTTCATTCTATCTTTAACCAGCGTCGGTGGGGGGGGGGGGGGGGGGGGGGCAGCGTGGCTTAGCCGTACAGTCATTGCTTCGTACCGGAAAGGTACCGAGTTCGACATCCCGTACGTTGTGTGGCCTTGAGCCAGTCACCTCGCCCTAGCTCAATTTCCAGTCTTCCCTTAGAATAGACCCTTGAGACAAATTTACCCTATGAGATGAATAAAGGGAATTTTATTTTATGTTATTTTTTTTTCTAAACACCAAGACTTGGGCTTCGTTTCTGTTTGATATATAAGAAGATACGAGGGTGGGCTGAAAAGATTTGCAATTTTCCTTAGGAAATGAAGTGAGTAGGAAAGTGCCAGAAGACAATAGAGAATAAAAATTTCGCTGCGGCGATGAGGGCTCGAACCCGCGACCTTACTGTTACGACAATCCGCCTGGCCGGGGAGAGCGTGACTCTACCTTATGAGCTATCCTGGGGGAGAGCGTGACTCTACCGTATGAGCTATCCAGGATAGTTCATACGGTAGAGTCACGCTCTCCACGACCAGGCAGAGTTGTCGTAACAGTAAGGTCGCGGGTTCGAGTCCCCATCGCCGCCGCGAAATTTTTATTCTCTGTTGTCTTCTGGCACTTTCCTACTCACTTCATTTCTTGTTGTTATCAACATGTGCCTGCTCCACTCCCTTTTCTGAATTGCAATTTTCCTTATACTTTTGGTAGTCATTCGAGACCATTCGTTCCATGTTGTTGGAGTTTTTCCCCGGTATTAAACGGACAATAGCAATTGGTTGTGTGGCTATGTGGTCTAGTGGTATTACACTCGCTTTTGGATCGGAAGGTCCTGGGCTCGAGCCTCGCTCGGCACATAGTTGAGTCCGTGCAAAAGGCTCTTTATACACATTCTCTCACCGTACTCGGGTTTAAAATGATTACCTGGCCGTTAGCAGCGTTGTCTCTGTCCGAAAAAAATTGTATTTTCGCCTTACAGGCGCCATGTCTCATTCTACATGTTACGCGTTGCGGTTGGTCAGGGACCCCTCCCTTGTAAAGCGCTGTGAGCACGTTAAGGTGATATGTATTGCTCTATATAAAAGCTCGCGTTTAA
>NC_088370.1:14389358-14394358 GCF_034508935.2 Berghia stephanieae
TAGTAGAAGTGTAGTAGTAGTAGTAATAATAATAATAATAATAATAGATCTTTATTGTCCATAAATATGGCAATTTGTCATTTAGTTACACTTGTCATAACGTTATATGATAACTATAACATAGAACAGACACCTCACTCCTACCCATTCTCTCTCTCTCTCTCTCTCTCTCTCTCTCTCTCTCTCTCTCTCTCTCTCTCTCTCTCTTTCTTTCACGCATGCGACATACACAACATTAACATTTTCATTTCATTTTCAATTCGTTACATTCTTGGCAATTCAACACCAAATATTATCATCATTATCAATTGGTCACTCCATCTAGCCTAACATTAAACAAATTAATCAGTCAATCAGTCAACGCATCAATCCTTGGTTTTGCTGTACCATATGAAATATTCAACATTTTTATTGCTGATGGAACGAACGTTGATTTATACTTGTTAGTTCCACATTTAATCTGACAAAAACTTCTCCCAGATGGCAAAATATCAAATTCATGGTATAAAATATGTTTTTTTATTGTTGGTAATTGAGAATGCTTTCCTTTCTATTGCTTTTCCATGAATTCTTTCTACTTCATCAACAGGATGGTTTATTATTTTGATGCCTCTTTGTAATTCTAAATCATCATACAATGCTTTATATAATATTAAGCGAAGGATAGGTCTTCAATCAACAAATCGCGAAATAAGATGAAATTAGTGGTGCACTTTTGTGTCGGAAGTAAACAAGGCCGCCGCCATTTCGATTTCCTTGAGACAAAAACATTGATACGAACGATTTTTCCGAGGATTTGAAGCAGAACTCTAAACGTTAAAGTTTGAAGTACATACCATTCATTAATATGAACAATCATACAACGTTTAATACGTAAATGAGTGAAATGTTGCCATGAAACAAATAAATAAATAAATATAGTAGTAGTGGTAGTGGTAGTAGTAGTAGTAGTATTAGTAGTAGTAGCATTAGTAGTATATAGTAGTAGTAGTAGTAGTAGTAGTAGTAGTAGTAGTAGTAGTAGTAGTAGTAGTAGTGGTAGTAGTAGTAATAGTTGTAGTGATAGTAATGAGATAAGAATGCTTGGATTATCAAATTTGTGCATCAATAAATGAAAGAACGTCACTTCCAAATGATCGGGTTTTATAACATATAATAGAATTCCTAACTAAAGGCATGAGTAAAAATATTTTTTATTAAAAAAAAAGATGAAAAAAAACCCTTTTCTTGTTCACCCTCAGAATACACAGACCAGCATCACGTAGCACAGCCTCAGAGAACAAACAAACCAGTTGCTATAGAAATGATGCCAAACGAAGGGAACCCCGAAGAACCCCCAGAGAACCTCAAACTGGCCCCGGAGCAACAAGGCGGCCCCAGGTTCCTTCCCAACACGACCTTGAACCAGAATAACCCCTCGTCCAATCCACCTCCGCCTCCAAAGAAGAAGAGCAAATTTTGTGCCATTTTGTAACATTCTATATTTTATAAACAATATTTGCACTCATTGTCGTATAATTGTTATATTATATGATATCAGTGAGATGTATTTTCTTTTGTGGCCAAATACTTGTCTTTTGACGTCATGTTTTGGTCAGTGCAAGGCTATAATTAACGATGGCTAGGAAAGAAGCCGGCTATGAGTTCAGAAGAAGGTTACGATTATTAATAATTTTATGGAACGAAAAACATATAATTTGCGTTTTTGACATATAAATATGATGTTTTTTTTTTTGACGAAGGTCATTGAAGTGTATCCATAACAATTGACCTGAGGTGTAGATGCGTGGACTTAGAAACAACACTCACTGGGTGGGATTCTTGGCCTCCCACAGTGGGCAGAATGTACTTACTGTGTCTTCTATCCCCCTGTGTCTATTTTACATTTGCTTTCTGTATTTGTTTTGGAATGAGATTATTTAGTTTTGTCCTGACGCTGGCCAGAGTCCTTGGCTGGGAGGGAAAGAGACGAATGTATAGTTATAGATTTGGAGATTACATGTTTTTCCTTGTAAAGCGTCTCTTTTATGTTATTTTTAAGTTCTTTACATATGATTTGTAACATGTTTGTGTATTTCTCCTAGTGGGAATGGTGCTGATGTCTGGTTGAGACTTTTAGGCGAACTCAAACTTAGTACACTGATAGTGTGCTCTTGGAATCTACCTCTGTTCCCTCTTTGAACCAATTCCCCTTTGTCTTAGGTTTTTTTTTCTCTCACGTTCTTTTAATGATACCTCTAGAATGTTACCACTATCCAATTTCCTTCCATTTTACTGGCGTTGATATGACCTAAATGTGTTGCAAGCGATGTAAAACCCTTAAAACAAGCACACAAACAACAATCATAGCAAGCCAATCGGTTCAATAAGAATAGGATTCAACAATCGTGACGTCACTTCCCTCGTAATGACGCAGGGTAACTTAGTAACTGGTTCTAAACTATCGGAACGATGTCGGACGCCCTTATGAAATACTTCTCCGACGAGCATAAAAGTGTATCCAGAGGAGAAAAACATTATAAACCTGATCATATCTTGACTTTTATACATTCCTATCACATGACATGTGAAAAAGTTCTAGACAGCAAGAAGAATAAAAAGTACCGAATTTTTTGTTTAGAACCAAGCTGCTGGTTGCTGGGTGGATGTGACAGCAGACTATTGAATCCTATTATGTCTAAACTTCTTGTTGAGATGTGAATGTGGGGCCTGAATCATGAAGGAGGTTTTTGGCAATCCACAAGGATATTTGGCCCTAAAGCCAATTTGTCATCAGTGTTGAACTCGTCCCCTTTCCAATTTCCTTCCATTTTATTGGCGTTGATATGACCTAAATGTGTTGCAAGGGATGTAAAACCCATTAAAAACAAGCACACAAACAACAATCATAGCAACCCAATCGGTTCAATAAGAATTATTGTGAAAGTTCTTGTAGAGATGTGAATGTGGGACCTGAATCATGAAGGAGGTTTTTTGGCTATCCACAAGGATATTTGACCCTAAAGCCAATTTGAGATCAGGGTTGAATTCGTCCCCATTCTAGTTCCTGGAACTAAATTGTGACCCTTTGCATCAAAACGGTATGAAGTCGGGTTGGTTAAGATGTTGAAAATTGAATTTATAGCCAGAAATATCAGATATGATTTATTGAGGAGAATGAATAACGTATTTTTGGGTGCTAATGCCAACAATTTATATTTTTGACCAGTTTAACATTCAATTCGGCTTTTAAGCATCTGGTTCGTTCCGACAAAATACCGTTACAATTGAAGAGCGGTTTATCAAAACTCCTTAACTCCGTTTTCCTCATTTTGAGATATTGAGGATTATTTCCCCTAGAATTTCTCAGTCAGTCTATTATTTTATCACATTTAAACTTCAAATTCACACAAATCGAAGGAAATTATTGTGCCATTTGATGCTTAAAATATAATTCAATTTATATCGTGGATGGAAAATCTCAAAAAGTAGAAAAATCGACTTCACGAGTTTTGGAAAAGCAGCCTTCAGTTGATCTAAAAGTTTTGCCTAAAAACAAATTTAAGCTATTTTATGAACCGGATTCTAAAATTTTCAATGTTAAGCTTAAATGATAACATTTGGTTTAAATAAATGACGCCATTGAGAAAGTCAAGTTTTGTTTCGTAAATTGAAAAAAAAATGTTGAATTTCTATATTTTCACAAATGTCATCTTAAACTTAATTTCCTCATCCAGCTAGGTCAATTCGTGACATCATACTTTCCTTTCTTCAGGTTCAAAGCTCATTGGAAGTGTGTAATTAGTCCTCCTTACATCGCCAATCTAGCTAGAGAGTTGAAATAAGTGTATATAACAGTGCCAGACAAATCAGGAAAGAGAATACACGAAAGAAACAATCCCCCCAAAAAAAGCAGCCTATCTCAACTGGAGATCGAACCCAAGACCTGCACCCATTACATCACAAAGTCCTGATAGTTGGGATGATTTGATGTTTATAGTATTTTGGGATGTGTATTTTTTTTCTCTCATTCACTTGTACGAGTATTTTTCTTTGATATTTTGTCCAACATTGTTTCAGACACTTTTTTTTAGATCATTATCGTACAGTTGGACCAGGTGATGAGAGGAAGGACCAAATCTGCCATCCACGTACAAAAGGTTAATATAATATGCATATACTGGCTATACCTTATACAAAACTTTTTCAAAAGTCAATCGATGAACAATCAGTGCCAGTACTTTGGAAAACATCGATTGTCGTTCCAGTTCCAAAAAAGCGTTGTCCGACCGTATTGAACGACTTCCGTCCAGCGGCGCTTACATCGCTTGTAATGAAATGTTTAGAAAAAAATTCAAAATCTGAGCTCCTACAAAAATGTTATGACCTGAAATTGCAAGATCCGTACCAATTTGCATACCAGCAACATCTCAGTGTAGAAGACGCACTATTAACCGCCACAAATTCGATCTCAAAACACCTTGACCAAACGCCCTCGAATTACGCCAGAATCCTGTTTGTCGACTTTTCGTTAGCTTTTAATGCCATGAACACAGATATTTTGCTTCAAAAGTTGTGCAACATGGATATTCCAAACTACCTTTTTAAATGGTATAAAGAGTTTCTGACCCATAGACAGCAATGTGTAAAATTGGGTGAACATATCTCCAACAAAAGAACGTTGTCGAACGGATGTCCCCAAGGCTGCGTGAGTTCCCAAATCTTGTACATCTTATACACCAACGACTGCAGACAATCCTTTGAAAATTGTTTTATAGTGAAATATGCAGATGATACTGCTATTCTTGGCTTATTAAAAGATAAAGTTACCGAAAAGAATTATTTCAAACAAATAAATATATTCACCGATTGGTGTAAACAAAATCAGCTTGAATTCAATGTTGAAAAAACGAAAGAACAGGTGTTTGGTGTAAAAAATAAAACGACTTAAAGTGTGTGGCGATCGGTAAAGATGATGTTGAGATAGTTGACTATTTTAAATATTTAGGAATAACCATTGA
>NC_088370.1:14396858-14456858 GCF_034508935.2 Berghia stephanieae
TATAATTACGGGCCGTAACAGATCAGAGATGGATGAATTTTATTGACGATTTGCATCTATTTAGGCTTGAAAATAAGATGCCATCACTCTGAAACAAGATCAGTAGCAATGAGGACTGGTTTCACACTTCATAGGAGATTGGAACCAGTAGGTTAACATCACACTTTTGTTTCCATTTGACAAACGCATCTTCTTCTTCTTCTTCTCCTTCTTCTTCTTCTTCTTCTTCTTCTCCTTCTTCTTCTTCTTCTTCTTCTTCTTCTTCTTCTTCTTCTTCTTCTTCTTCTTCTTCTTCTTCTACAACCGTAGCCATCGTTAACATAATATAGCCTGACACTAGAACCGTGGCCATCGTTAACATAATATAGCTTGACACTAGAACCGTAGCCATCGTTAACACAATATAACCTGACAATAGAACCGTAGTCGTCGTTAACATAATATAGCCTGACACTAGAACCGTAGCGATCGTTAACATAATATAGCCTGACACTAGAACCGTAGCCATCGTTAACATAATATAGCCTGACACTAGAACCGTAGCCATCGTTAACATAATATAGCCTGACACTAGAACTGTAGCCATCGTTAACATAATATAGCCTGACACTAGAACTGTAGCCATCGTTAACACAATATAGCCTGACAATAGAACCGTAGCCATCGTTAACATAATATAGCCTGACACTAGAACCGTGCCATCGTTAACATAATATAGCCTGACACTAGAACCGTAGCCATCGTTAACATAATATAGCCTGACACTAGAACTGTAGCCATCGTTAACATAATATAGCCTGACACTAGAACCGTAGCCATCGTTAACATAATACAGCCTGACACTAGAACCGTAGCCATCGTTAACATAATATAGCCTGACACTAGAACTGTAGCCATCGTTAACATAATATAGCCTGACACTAGAACCGTAGCCATCGTTAACTTATAGCTTGCCACTAGATCCGTTGCCATCGGCAACTCAATAGGCGGAGCACAAACTAAACAATGACGCCATAAGACATGTCCTTGTGGGTTCTAGTGTCAGGCTATAACTTAACGATGACTCCACTAGAACCGTAGTCATCGTTAATTTATAGCCTGACATTGACCAAAAAATGACGTCAAAATGCCAGTCTTTGGTCACAAATAAAAACAAATCGTGAGTTGTATTCAATAGTTCAACCAATGGGGCCACTTGTTTCCACGAGCACTACTAACGACAACTCACTAGTCAGTGCAAAAACCGAATAATGAAGTCAAAAGGCTAGTCTTTTTGGGTTTCAGTGTCAGGCTATATGTTAACGATGGCTACGGTAATAGCCCATGGTCCATAGTTGTAAATGTGGATCGATTTTACTAGGGACTTATAAAGCTTGATTTGTAGTTTCTTATTTAGTTTTGTTGTAATGTGTTAAGGGCAATTGGATTCAATAGTCTGATGTCACGTCCGCCCAGCAACTATCAGCTTGTTTCTAAACAAAGAAAATTGGAAGCCTACTTTTTATTCTTCATGCTGGCTAGAACATTTTCACATGTCATATGATCAGAATATATATTAGTCCAAACATGATCAGATTTATAATGGATACACTTTTATGCACGTGGGAGAAGTGTTTCATTAGGTGTCCGCTATTTTTTCCGATAGTTTAGAACCAGTTACTTAGTTACTATGCGTCATTACGAGGGAAGTGACGTCACGACTGTTTAACCCTATTGTCTAGTGAGTTGCTATATTCTCTGGATATCTTCCTTCAATGTCACAGATGCGATAGATGTGTGTGTGTGTGTGTGTGTGTGTGTGTGTAGTCCAATACAATTGTTGAAAAATCTGTTGCATTAGGATCTTTGTCTTCACGTCATTTGTGTGGTGCAACAACAAGAAATGAACTGAGCAGGAAAGTGTCAGAAGACAATAGAGAATAAAAATTTCGCGGCGGCTCGAACATTCGTGGATAGCTCATACGGTAGAGTCAAGCTCTCCCCGGCAAGCCGGAGTTGTCGTACCAGTTAGGTCGCAGGTTCGAACCCCCATCGTCGCCGCGAAAATTATATTCTCTATTGCCTTCTGGCACTTTTCTACTCACTTCATTTCTTGTTGTTATCAACACGAGTGCCTGCTCCACTCACTTTTCTGAAATGCGTGGTGTAAGGACGACGTCGAAAATCAATTTTTTCACGATCAGTTCCGCCGCCAGTGCGGCAAATGACAATGACGTCATCGCGGCTATTAATGCGCCAAGCCGTTTTAGGTCTGAAAGAATAATCTTGTTTTTGTTCAACTGTTGGAATCCTGCTTTTCTCCTTGTCGTGTTGTCCTTTATAGTGACGTTGTATGGATATGACCCCACTAGCGGATCGGGCGGAAGAGGAGCGGTTGCGTGAAAATGTAATAAATGGAGGGAAAATAATGGCTCGAATTCGGAGTTGGCCGGAAACACAAACGCCAGATTGAGGTTGATGACTTGTTCTGGAATATCTATATATATAGGGTATGCGTCAGGGTTGCTCGTTAGGTAATGGTAAAACAGTGACCGGGTCAAAATTAGAATCTTCTTTTCTTCAAGATTGCCGAAAATTCTTCCTAGATTGTCCACAATTGGATACGAATAAAACTCCTCTTGGCAATATCTGTTGAGTAATGGGAATTTCCCATACCTGGCAACTTTGAGAAAGTTAACGTTCTTTTTGTCCGTTAAAACTTTGCACTGGAATTTCTGATCAATGAGAAGATTTTCCCATGATGTGTTAAACACTCTTTTGGATGAGGATGTAATGGTAGCCGTCATAATGCCCGTGTACAGAGCGTAATATATCAACGATAACATTGATAAAAGAAATAGAATTAGTCTTAATGACATCGGTCTAGACTTGGGGAAATAATGAGTCCAAATGAAAGATTGTACCAGGGATGAAATGGTCTTCACTATGACGTACAATTGTCGAATGAATGGAAAAACATCACGATTTGTGTTTTTGTTTTTTTCAAGATTTGAGTCTAAAGTTTTGACATTGAATATTGCAGGTTCTTCTTCTACCTCTATCTTCCGTTTGGATAGAACCCAATAGAAAAGGATGTAGACAAAAATGCAATATAGAAAACTGCCTATAATCAGCAACATTTTTATCCCTGTAAACGGGAAAACAATTAGATTTGCTTTGTCTATCTGGTCATTTTCACTCTTGTATACGCCAATGTAACGATCAAAGTATGCCGGATAAGAAAATGTAATGTTATAACGTGTATTCCATATGTAATAAAATAGACCAGCCGCTATATCAATGTCACTTGAATTCCTAACGTCCAATATATTTGTCCACCAATCTAAAGTCGGAAACAGAGGGATATACCAATTGATTGTAAAGTTCAAATATCGTTTCATTGATTTGATCACTTGCATTGAAAAGGTGATGAACTGTACACTTTCGGTCGTTTCGGTGTCAGACCTACTAGCTAAAGAATTGCTTCGCAGAAATCCTATCTGTAATTCCTTCCCATTAAGACCAAAGTAAACGTTAGGAAATATAGCGCACTTTTTCGAATTTAAAATATGCTCTATCTTTATTTTCTCCAATTCCCGTGTCCGATTATTGCGCCACACCAAGGTTTCAACCTCTGGACCCACTGTTTTGATTTTCTTTGGGCAGGGGTTCTTTTTCTCAGTCTGGCAATGATACGATATCAGAGCTACATTGTCCAAAATACAATATTTCAATTGTCCAACAATTTCAGATTTTTGAGAACAGGACGTTGAGAAAATGAGAAATTTGGATCGATGTGGAAACATTGAGCCTCTGTGTTTGGAATATTCCACGAATCCGTTTTCAAGGTCATTCAAGACTTTTCCAGCACGTGATGTTAACAGGAAGTACGCTGTAGGATAGCGTCGTTCTTTGTGATTCAGTTCGTCTTGAAGAATCACTTCAGTGATCTCATTTCTGATTGACGTTTTGGTGGAGAGTTGAAAATGGCGGATGGGTATGGAAGAGGACATTGCGTATTTTAGAAGTTCGTTTCGAAGAATCTCGTTATGAGATGAGATAGAGTTCTGATCACTAATCTCAACAACTCTTTCAACTTTACAGAATTCGAGGTATTGAAGGATGAGTTCATCGTGTTGTGTTAGATGACTCGTTAAACGTCCCGATGCAGACATGGCCGAATTTGAAGACATCAGTAGATAAAGGAACGCCACGTATCTAACGATGAGATCCATTCTGTCACTTCCACTGTGTTCTTCGGGCTTCTAATAATAAACGGATGGTTTTGAAGAAGTCACTGCTTTAAGATGTGGACTGTAAAAAGTGATAAACAAAAGTAAATAAAACAGTTTTTAAAAAAAGAACAAAATACAAAACACGGAAAGTTTCGGGCTCAAAACTCTTCGTTAGCCAACACCAAAAACAATAAAAACATAATACATTACTTAAAAAACAAGATAGACGGCAGATACATTTCTCCACACATTACCTCTACCCGACTCAGGTGTGAATATGTACCTGACAATTGGAAATGACTATTTGTTTGTTTCAAACTGGAAACTACTTCCGCTTGCTATGTCTGACCATTTTATTTTATTCCAAAGTTCCTTTTAGGCGCCTGGCGGATGGTCTCAATACAGAATCTGATTGAGGTTAGAATTCATAAAGGGAAGACAATTCCTGACATCAAACCATTAATTCAGAAAAGTGAGTGGAGCAGGCATCTATGTTGATAACAGCAAGAGATGAAGAGAGTAAGAAAGTGCCAGAAGACAATAGAGAATTTCAAAAAAATTCGCGACCGTGATGGGGGTTTGTACCCGCGACCTTACTGGTACGACAACTCCGCATGACCGGGGAGAGCGTGACTCTACCGTATGAGTGGATCCTGGATAGCTCATACGGTAGAGTCACGCTCTCCCCGGCAAGGCGGAGTTGTCGTACCAGTAAGGTCGCGGGTTCAAACCCCCATCAACGCCTCGAAATGTTTTTAATTCTCTATTATATTTTGGCACTTTCCTACTCTCTTCATCTCTTGATGACATCGATGCCTCTACTCTTTTGATTCCCATAGTTGGGATTGTGTACGTAACCAGTCCTTAGTACTACTAATAATGAATTGGTTACAAAATAAAGAATGCATAATCATTTCATTAGCAGGATGTATATGCAGATTGGGACGGGACGTAAGAGAGAGAGAGGACGGATGCTCTTTATTGACGACCAACATTTATTTAGACTAGAAAATAAGATGCCATCACTCTGAAACAAAAAGATCATTTACTCAAGTAATCCAGTACTCCTGAAGAGTGTTGTTACATTTCAAATGAAAGACACTTATCTTACCTTATTGATAATAATAATAGTAATAATAATAATAATAATAATAATAATAATAATAATAATAATAATAATAATAATAATAATAATAATAATGATAAAATAATAATAATAATGATAATTAATAATAATAATAATAATATAATAATAATAATAATAATAATAATAATAATAATATTATAATAAAATTATGAATATTATGATATATATTATGAATATTATTATTATTATTATTATTATTATTATTATTATTATTATTATTATTATTATTATTTTATTATTATTATTATTATTATTATTATTATTATATCATTATTATTATTATTATTTTATTATTATTATTATTATTATTATTATTATTATTATTATTATTATTATTATTATTATATTTATTATTATTATTATTATTATTATTATTATTATTATTATTATTATTATTATTATTATTATTATTATTATTATTATTATTATTATTATTATTATTATTATTATTTTATATAGTATATTATAGTATTGTAGTAGTAGTGTAGTAGTAGTAGTAGTAGTAGTAGTAGTAGTAGTAGTAGTAGTAGTAGTAGAAGTAGTAGTGGTAGTAGTAGATGTAGTAGTAGTATCATTATTGTTATTGTTCTTATTATTCTTCTTTTTACATTATTATTACTAATATAATATTATCATCATCATTATGATCATCATCATCATCATCATAATCAGCAGCAGCAGCAATGTTATTTTGTCTTATTATTATCATTATTCTCGTTGTTATTGCTGCTATCCTTTTTCTTATTTTAATGAGACTAAAAATTATCATAAGTATCTTCTTGATCTTATTGTTACTAAATATAGACAAAAAAAAAAACAGTATCATTCAACCTGGAATAAGGTTTTCTTAAACACGTGATGGATAAACAAAAAGAAAATGTCATTTCAAAATGAAGTTACTCTGACTCAATCGCTTTTCTGTAATAAATACGTACCTGCGTTCATTTCCCATCCAATGTGAACAAAACGTATCATTCCAACCATGGAATTCGGTTTCATTAAACGTGATTTCACAGAAAATGTCATTCAATAAGTTACTTACCCCATCGCTTTCTGAATCCATACCGTTCATTTCCCACCAATGTGAATTCCCCTAACGTTCATTTCCATCAATGTGAATTCCCTACCACATTCATTTCCCATCCAATGTGAATTCCCTACCACGTTCATTTCCCATCCAATGTGAATTCCCCATACACGTTCATTACCCATCCAATGTGAATTCCCCATACGCGTTCATTTCCCATCCAATGTGAATTCCCCATACAAGTTCATTTCCCATCCGATGTGAATTCCCTACCACGTTAATTTCCCATCCAATGTGAATTCCCCTTCCACGTTCATTTCCCATCCTATGTGAATTCCCACGTTATTCCATCCATGTGAATTCCTACACGTTAATTCCCAATCCAATGAGAATTCCCCATACACGTTCATTTCCCATCCAATGTGAATTCCCCTTACACGTTCATATCCCATCCAATTTGAATTCCCTCCATAAACGTTCATTTCCCATCCAATGTGAATTCCCCTTCCACGTTCATTTCCCGTCCTATGTGAATTCCCCATACACGTTAATTTCCCATCCAATGTGAATTCTCTACCACGTTAATTCCCAATCCAATGAGAATTCCCCATACACGTTAATTTCCCATCCAATGTGAATTCCCTACCACGTTCATTCCCCATCAAATGTGAATTCCCCCATACACGTTCATTTCCCATCCAATGTGAATTCCCCACCACGTTCATCCCAGCCCGCAGTGATATCTCATCTCACGAATTCAATACTTTTATATATCAAACCACAAACATCAATTTTATATTTGTGACTTGTCATATCAAGAAGGTGTGATGTCTAGTTGATCCAGATACGAAAATGAAACTGATTTAAAGTTTGCTTTACTAGAAATGATATATACATAATATGTTCAGTTTTCTTTCAGTTTTGGTTGTAAACCTTTTACTTTAACTGTCCTTACCACCTACAGCAAAATCGTGAAATTCGTTATGACACAACGATATAAATTTTATCTTATTCAGATTTATATTGTACTTCACAAACTTTGAAGAATGATCTTTGTTTAATTAATAAGAACAAAAAGTTGTTTTGCAAAGAGCTTGTTTGAATTTTAAAATATCAATGTTTCTGCTGGGTAAGCCTGCCACTTTGAGAAAATATTGAAAATCATCGGTAGGGAGAGAGTTAAATACCGTTTTAATAGAACCGTTCACATGTATCGTAACTACATACCTTATCTATGTGTTCCAGTCAACACCTAGTGCTGTGTTCTATCTAATCTCTGTTGTGATTGACAATGCTGGCAGTTCTTTTGTGACAGGAAATATTATGATCACGATTATCCTGCTATGAGCCACTACACACTGAAAATTAGTGCGAGGTGACGCTCCCCGCCGATCCCCACCCAAAGCAAAAATGAAAACAACAACAAATACAGCAACAACGACAACAACAACCACAAACAAAATAGGAACAAACAAAAAACCCAAACAAACTAGGTTTTGAAAGAAAATATCATCACGTCCCACAGCAATGCAATTCTCATAATATTTGATAACGTATAATTAAATTTGTATAATTATTCGTTAACCTTTTAATGACGGAATCTGGTTTTATCCAACAATTGCATCAAATTGACACAAATCACTATTGTTTAAACTACGCACCAAACAAATTTTGATCAATCGTCATTTTAATAATATTAATTTACTTCCGATCTAAGATTATATTATTAAACGTGAAAATACTAACGAAAGAGTGAAAATGGAGAGGCTTCGTATGGGAACAATACAGACAATGGACGTTTCGAGTACAAACCTTTCGTCAGCACTTTTGCAATACGAAAAACAAATGAATTAGTCTTAATTATTATTATGATTACAAATTATATAGAGAATGGCTGACGTCCTCTGTATAGACGCAAGTCATTGTTCTAATGGAACTACTCTAAAACCAACGCAAACTATTCTTTATTCCAACAATCTTAAAACAAGCCCATATTTGCGTCAGGTGATCAGACCGTGTTGAGACGGTGGGTGACAAATTGAGTCAATGAGTAATGGCGGCACCCTTACGTGCATGATACAGATGGAACGAAAGTGACGTCACTCAGCTCTTTGTAATTGATTTTATAACAGCCATTTTAATGATTAGTACTCACTAAATTCTATCAATCAGACTATAATCGTTCAAGTTTCAACATAATTTTGTGTATTGGTACGTGATATCCGGCTGGTGGATTTAATGAATATTTTAGCTAAACGGATAGTATTAAAATACATAACATTTAATAGAGAAAATAATGCACAAAGTACATCGTATATTTTATAGATCTACCTCGACACCACGGTGTCAATAAACAAACGGACATAACGTAAAATTCTCTTCATTGTCACAGACAGTCATACAACTGTTGAAAATTGTTGAGTTTTCAGCTGGTGTTGTTGTTTTTGTTGTTGTTGATGTTTGGAATGTTGAGTTTTCGACACCACGGTATCAATAAACAAACGGACATGATGTAAAATTCTCTTCATTGTCACAGACAGTCATGCATCTGTTGAAAAAGTGCCCTGCCAAGCAATTACATTCAATGGCTAAGAACCCAGAGACACAGAAAAGGTAGAAGGAATGCTTGTGACCCGGTTTTCCTCTGTTTGCTGGGCAGATCAAATCCGGTCCCATGTCTTTGGAGACCCGGCATTGTTTTTGCATGGAATTTGCGGTGATTGTTTGTTTATCGTTAGTTCTAAACGTGGCGTTGTCTGATTTGGAGGTTGGTGTCTTTTGAGGTTCAGTAGAAAACCCAAAACCTTGGAATACGCTGGATGATGAGGTAAAGACTCCCTCTGAAGTGTTAAGACCAGAGCCATGCATCGTAGTTGTTGTTGTTGATGTTGATGTTGGGAATGTTGAGTTTTTAGCTGGTGTTGTTGTTGTTGATGTTGATGTTGGGAATGTTGAGTTTTCAGCTGGTGTTGTTGTTGTTGTCTCAGCAGTTTTCAAAGTTGTCGAAAAATTATTCCGTGGATTTTCTTCAACATTCGATTTAGGTTTTGAACTGACTGGCGTAGCGTGTAATTTATTGAAGGTTGGTGATGGATCCGTGCTGTTGGTTGTGGTGGTGATTCTTCTTCCCTCAGCTTCCAAACTCGAAGGCCATTGTGTTGTGGTCTTAACTAGGGGTTTGATATCATCTACAGACAACTCTTGTGCGAGGGTTCTCAACAAAGGCCACGAACCTCCACCGCAAATGTTCCTGAAGTCGTCACGATCAAGAGACCAAAACACAATGCCTGCCAACTTGTTCTGACGAATGAATTTGGCCTTTTCTCTTAAACTTCTTCGATCGTCGTATCCAACCCACTGCGATCCAAAACTCGTGTTACCGTATGCTATGGGAACGCTTTGATTCTCCAACCATATCCTCCTCCAACCATTGTTTGCAATATTACTACACACTTCCCAGTATTCCATCAAATCGTTATCTCCAGAGGACTTACCAGACACATTCTCAAATACCACAGACTGACCTTGACCGTTTCCAGAAGGTTCGGACTCAAGCGTGAAATTTCTACCGAATCCGGAAATCCCTAAAACCATTTTACTAGCCGGAAACCCGTCCTCTAACCACCCTTGGACAAAATCACCGATATCAGGAAAGAGGGCCGAATGGTGCTGCGCTCCCGTGCTGGTATCCCAAGAGCCGTAGAAGTCGTAGGCAGAAAGAAATACCCAATCCAGGAAATTTCCAACTCTTCTCGTTTCATAGAAACCCCTCGCCTCTGTGATGTTAGCTTCCATGGTCGCAGACAGGGAAAGCCGCGTTCTATTTTGGAGTCTGGCCTCAGCCTCAAAAGCGCCTCGAATGTTTGCCAAGAGTCCAGTGAATCGAGATCTGTCTCGGGCATTACCTCCCCTGTCGTCAACCGTCGGGTACTGCCAGTCTACAGTAGCACCGTCGAAAGAATATCGTCGAAGATAAATCACCAAATTGTTAGAGAACTGTTCCATGTTGGTTTGATTTGATACGAGTCTACTGAATCCAGCCCCACCGGCAGCCCAACCTCCTACTGCTAACAAGAGTTGTATGGTTGGGTTGGACCGTCTTAGGCGATTGAGTCTTGCATACAGGAGCACGTCGTTGTACTCCGTGGTGCCTATGTTTGTCCCACGTACGTCAGCGAAGGCAAACACGATATGGGTACAAAGTCTGGATGGGAATTGTTTAGGGTTGATATTGAAGGAAACGGGCTTGAACTGGGACCAGTTGGTGAAGAAACAAGCACGTATGTAGCTCAGGGTGTCTGAGGAAAAAAGAAAACAAGATTTTTTAAAAACCGGATATACGAGTAGAAATATAAGATTTAAAAAAAGTAGTCCTTCAGAGCCATTGGGCCCATAGAGCTGGAGTTTTCCCGTTTTTTTATAGCGTGAAGCTGACAATAGAAATTGCTTGCTATTCTTTGGATAGGTCACTAGTCTATGTCAAAGTACTTTCCGCCAAATCTGACAGACTCAGCAAGTAATTAACTGCTGGGTAGACAGAAGGGAGGGCGGAGAGGGGGGGAGGGGGGTGGGGGGTGGGGGTCAGAAAAAATCTTGACTGCACCCGGATTAATCTTTGAACTATCGAGGACCCAGTATAAGATTAAGTTGTTATCAAAATCTTTTTTTTTTTCAATCTAAGCTTCTGAGTAACATTTTTTTCGTTTTCAGCGCCCCGAAATTTTTTTAACAATGACTCATGTTTAAAGTAAAATGATTCATTATTCCCTTATGTTTATTATTCCTGTTGTTTATGATTTCTTTATATATTGATTTATTTTTCCAATCGTTTTCCTGCATGGACACATGTTGACTGTATTTGTAAAATTAATTTTAACTTGCTAAGGGTCTAGGATATAGCTCTAATATGGATAGGGAACAATGATAAAACTACTACTACTACTACTACTACTACTACTACTACTACTACTACTACTACTACTACTACTACTACTACTACTACCACTACTACTTCTACTACTACTGCTACTACTACTACTAATACCACTACTCTACTACTACTACTACTACTACTACTACTACTACTACTACTACTACTACTACTTCTACTACTACAACTACCACTATTACTACTTCTACTACTAATACTACTGCTACTACTACTAATAACACAACCTCTACTTCTACTACTACTACTACTACTACTACTACTACTACTACTACTACTACTACTACTACTACTACTACTACTACTACCACTACTAACATTACTACTACTACTTCTTCCTCTTCTACTACTTATAATGATAACACGACAGTTTCTATCATTATTGCTACTGCAACTACAACAACTAATAATGCTTATACAGATAATGATTATGATGTTGATCGTGATTATGATGGTTATGATGATGATGATGATGATGATGATGATGATGATGATGATGATGATGATGATGATGATGATGATGATGATGACATAAATGACGGAATAAATGCTAATACTGATAATGATAATGACGTTGATATTGAAGATGATGATGCTAATGATGATGATGATATTGATGATAATAATGACATAAATGACTGAATAGATAATTTACTTTACGAGACAAATAAATATATATAACTAATTAAATGACTTATGTATTCATTTATTTATTTATTGATAGATAATAGAAAAAATGTTTTAATGGAAATAATATCAGTTTGTGTCTATCCCATAAAGAAACTCTCGTTATAAAAAACACATAATCAATTTTACAATACCTTGACACAGAAAACACGTCAAAACACACAACCATAATTCTGTTGATAAATTCATCTTTCTTATCTTCTACAACATTATCATAACATATTCTAATAACTACTTTATGGTTTGTAGGGATAATAAAAGTCAAAAATTCCACGCTTTCCCCTATACCACAACCAACTGTGCAAAACGAGAAAGGTTGGCGAATGAAAATGTTTTGTTTACTTAGTGGTTTGAACAGGAAAGAATAAACAATGGGCAGTGTGCAAAGAAGCTTAAGTGTCAACAATCGATGAATGGCTCGAATAGACACCTATAGCAGAGCTGCCAACTTGAAAATTAAAAAAGTTCGTAGTATCCAAGGGAAAGAAAAGGAAAAAATCACTTTAACTCTCTCTTTACCAGCCATTTTCAGGATTTTCCCCAAAACTTCACACCAAACTAATTTTAAAATATATTTTTTATCACTCAAACACAATAGCAGTAAGTTCTTGCGATAAATAATTTCTTTAGCAAGACATGCTCTACAACACACTGTTCATTTTATTTAAATTTTACATGAGAAATTTGAATAATACAAATGTTGGTTGTATGTATCGTAACGAATGTGACGATTTTCCTATAGTTGGTAAGGAGAGGGTTAGATAGCATTAAAATTCACCATTTGCTCTCAGCATGGTCCAAAAATGCCCCAAAGTTCTGAATATAAGTTCTAAGAAGCTAAACTTTCCTTCTCAACCAAATGTATTGAGTCAAAGAGACCTATGCAGTTCTGTGGCTGGAGCCAACATTTCGTATTTCTAGGAATTTTTCGTAGTACTAGACAGGTCTGCCTATATAGGAGGGCAGAACATTCGTGATGTTACGCTTTCTACTATTCCAGTTCCAAACTTCTTGAAAGTGTACATGTAATCGGTCCTTCACATCAAAGCGGATTGATTTATTGTGTGTAAAGTATATAACCCAAGGACAATACGCTGGGATCAGAATTTTCCACTATCAATGTCACCCATTAGGACACTGACCACGCTCAAGATTGCTTGATATTAGTGTTTAGCTGAGGCAACTTCCCGCTGAGCCACATTAATTAGGGGTTATATAATAATCTTTCCGAAAGAAAACAAAAACGAAAATGCCTAAAGCGGGCCTCGAACTCAGAGCCTCCTGGGTCCTAATACAATGCCTTAACCGCTCGGCCACTTCACTCCCCTTCATCCCTCTCCGAGTTATTCCCTCACACAATTTTTCAAGAAGATTGGCTGCACAGAGTATAGATAGTATGCGCCTGGCTTAGAAGCTCACAACATTGCCATCCGGAAATATAACGGACCAAAACGTGACGTCAATTTTGTTCCTTCTATACATGCGATGACTGAGTAGATAAAGTATTGTCCAAGGTCTAAAGAAAACACACCAGGTCCATTGTTATGTTTTCCCCCAGAAATTAAGTAAAAACTGAATTGTTTGCGTTGAGGCTGAAAGCTGTAGAAGTTAATTTTAATCTCTATGTAAGAAGATTAGTTGGTAGAGTGGGAATTATATGATCGGAGATTTATATATGACGAATAATACTTTTTTGCACTACTGTTGACAGGGCTTTCAGTCTTGTATGTATTTATTATGCATTGTTATATTATTATGGTTTTGCCCTATACCAAATGTTATGTTATGTTAAGATCAGAACATTCTTGAGTTATGGCTTTGATGTAGAGCAATGCTCAATAAATGTATTCAAAGCTCTTTACAAGGGGTCCTAAGCGATGCATACATATTTACAGGTCAGATAACCCAAATTGTTATGGGACCATTGTCGTAATGGAAAAAAAACTCTTAACCTTGCTTAAGAAATTCACACCATTGACATCCGGAAATATAACGGATCAACACACAAAACTATGTTAAACATTTCTTATTAGGCACACGGAGTTTACTCCGATTTCTATAGCGTGAAACGGATAGGACATTAATCTATTGTAAAGTACTTACAAACATGACAATCCAAGATTTCAACCACTTCATGCAGGAAAGTGCCACTGAACACTTAGGACACAATAAATCCAATACAGAGAATTGGATATCAGCAAGGTCATGGGAGCTCATTAACCAAAGAAAATCAATCAAACTAAATCTATTGAACGCTAAATCCCCCCGACTGAAAGAAAGGCTATCCAGTGAATACTCATTGAAGGATAAAAAAGTGAAAAAATCCACAAGGAAAGACAAAAGAGATTTTGCAGAAAATTTAGCAACTAAATCAGAAAATGCAGCTGTAAGACAAGGCGCACAAACGCTATACAAAATCACAAAAAAGCTCTCGGGAAACAGAAGTTATGGTCAAAAGAAACCATTAAAACCCCAAAATGGTAGTGTCATCACAGACGAAAAGGAGAAAATTGAAAGATGGAGAGAATATTTTGCATACCCACTAGTAGTAGTAGTATCGTATGGTGGGGTCACACTTTCAGATCTGTCGCGTCGAGCCAAGTCTTGAATTCATCTTCACATTTGTGAATGGTTTCATAACCTCCATTCAGCTTGGTAACAGGACAGTGGAGCATAAGGTGATCTACATCTTAAGGGTCAGTTTGGCATTTGGGGCATTCTGTTGAGTTGTTTAGACCCCATTTGTTCATTTTTGCGGCTGTTTTCGCATGTCTGGAGCGTAGCCTATTTGCAGCCACCCAGTATTTCCTACCAAGCTGTGAGCCAGGAATTTCATTGGTAGGGTCTTCAATAATTTGGCCTCCTGTTGGGTATTATTTGCCCATTCTTTTCTCCATTCATCAGTGATGCTGTAGTAATCTTTCTTTGAGGGGTAGAAAGGGGATCTGGATTTTAATCTTGAGCAGGTAGGGGCATTTTTGTAAATTTCGCACAGAGGGGTATCGTTGTTTTGTTACGCCTTTTGAATCCACCTTTGGTTTTGTTCCTCTCTTCTGAGATGTGGTGGTGCAATTCCACTCAAGACTGGTAGCCACTGCACTGGGGTTGACTTTAGGCACCCTGTGAATCCATTAGCTTTGTGTCAACTAGTTTGGTGTTTTTACTTCTGGCCCATGCTGGTGAACAATATTCGCGACACTGTGACATAGGGCAACGGTGGATGTCCGGAGTACAGTCGGTGAGGCACCTCAGCCTGTCCCTGCCAGTTTTTGTATCAGGCAGTTCCTTGTGCCAATTTTTCGGGAGGTTGCTTCAAGGTGTTTTTTGTATGTCAACTGTCGATCCAAAATGACTCCAAAGTATTTAGGATTCTGGTCAGATGACAGTGATATGCTATCGACGGTGATACCTACTGAACAGACCAGACCCATCTCCTTACACATATATCCCAGAAGCAGAAATGGACGTAGAGGTTAATCTTGGTCCACCACTGAGCATAAGGTGAACGAGGCAATACAACAACAACAAAAATGGCAAGGCCCCAGGTATTGACAAAATTAGTGCGGAAATGCTTAAAGCGAACTCGAAAGAAATGTCCAAAAAATTCAGTAAATTGTTCACCAACATTTGGGAAAAGGAAGAAATACCAGAGGATTGGCAGAAAGGCATCATCCATAAAATAGGCAAGAAAGGAGACCTGGGAAATTTTGCTAACTGGCGTGGAATCACACTCCTGTCCGTAACGAGCAAAATTTTTAATAGAATCCTTCTGAAAAGAATCTCACCTCACATTGAAAACATTCTTAGAAAAGAGCAAGCAGGGTTCAGAAAAGGGAAGTCATGTAGTGACCACATATTTACCCTAAGACAAATCCTGGAGCAAAGCATTGAATGGAACAGCCCCCTCTACACCATTTTTGTCGATTTTAAAAAATGCCTTTGACAGCTTACACAGAGACTCCCCGTGGAAAATACTCCGACATTATGGTAAAATGATGAAGATAGTCAACTTAATAAAAGCAATGTACAGCAACTACCAATGCCAAGTGATCTGTGGTAACAATTTAACAGACAGATTTAATGTAACAATTGGTGTAAAACAAGGCTGCATACTTCCCCCGCTTCTATTTATCCTGACTCTAGACTGGCTCATGAAAAATACAATTGATGGTAAGAAGAGAGGCATTCGCTGGATACTGACATCCTTTCTGGAAGATATGGACTACGCCGATGATATCGCGTTAGTTTCCAGTACACACAGAGACGCATCAGAAAATGACATCCTGCTTAATACAGAAACTATAATCCTTTCAGAACAAGTGTTTAAAAAGAACTTTTAATTTATTTTGGCCTACAAAAATAAAAACAGTGGATCTATTAAAGAAAGCTGACTGCACTAGCATTGAAAGCCAAATAAAAAGAAAAAGTTGGCGTTGGCTGGGTCATGTGGCCAGAATGGAAAAAGGGTCACTTCCCAAGACAGCCCTATACTGGTCAGCAGATGGGAAGAGAAAGCGGGGAAGGCCCAAAGAAACCTGGCGAAGGACCATGGAGAAAGACTTAAAGGAAGCAGGCCTGTCCTGGAATACAGCTACCGCAAAAGCAACCGATCGCAAAAAAGGTAGATGTCTGGTGGATGCATTAGTTTCATGAGGCTGTAGCCATTTTAACGCCAAGAAACCAAGTTAACCGTTACAGCAAACTAATGTAAACAAAGACTCAAAATAAGTGAGTTTAAATGTAGTTTCATATCACTACAGACAGGAGGGTCAGAAAAAAATCTCAGCTGCACCCGGGATCTATCTCGGCTCCTTTGCATGGGAAGCCAGTGGTCTGCCAACTGACCAAACGGGACCCTGACAAGGCCACATAGCCGCACAAAAAAGACGTGTCTAGAGTACGGGTGCCGTCAATAGTTGAATAGATGCGACTCTGTGAGCCAGTGGAATGACACTCGCTTTCGGATCGGAAGGTCCTGGGTTTGAGCCTCGCTCGGCGCATAGTTGAGTCCTTGGAAAAGGCTCTTTACTCACTTTCTATCACCGTACTCAGGTGTAAAACGAGTGCATGGCCGTTAAAAGCTTTGTCTATGTCCGAAAAAAATGTAATAATATCGCCTAACAAGTGTCATGTATCGTCCTACATGTTAAATGTTGCTGTTGGCCAGGGACCCCTTGAAAAACGCTTTGATATCGTTTAGTGGATATTCGGCAATATAAAAGCTTAATTAAAGCTCAATTAAGATTTATAACATCTCCCTTATTTTACAACAGTGAATGGCTCTCTTCTTTATTATATGAGGAAGTTAACGATTAAGTCCTAACCAACGACGATCGAAAAACGACGAGGAAGAAAACGAGTATCTGTCCTAAGACTCTGAGGACAATCTTCGTTTTCTTCCACGTCGTTCGTCAATCGTTATAACTTGGGACCGTAATCGTTGACTACCGAATGCCAACGGTTGACGATAAAGACGTTTTAAAATCTAGTGCTAAGGAAAAATTCCCAGAATACTATAAATACAATAATGATGATGATAATAAATAATAATAATAATAATAATAATAATAATAATAAATAATAATAATAATAATAATAATAATAATAATAATAATAATAATAATGATAATAATAATAATGACAATAATAATTATAATAATAATATTAATAATGACAATAATGATGATGATAATAGACTCTTATAGAGCGCACGGTATCCTCCACAATGAGAGTCATGGCGATTAATATTACATCAACACAAAACAATATTTAAAGTACATGACATCAAAAAAAGAAATGTTTTCGAGTAATTCTTGATAACAGACAATGATTTGGATTCTCGGATGCTCTGTGGAATGGTGTTCCATACAGTCGGACCAAAATGAAAAAATGACCTTGTTCCCGCCTTTATACGAATGCGTGGGATAGCCAAACAAGAACAATATAATAATAAGCTACTCAGATAGCGCCTAACTTTCACATTAGTGCTCACAGTGACGCTTTAATTGTCATTCAAACATTCATTCTTTGACAATTTCGAGAATACATATGAAGAAACAAACACATACACATGAACACAAACTCACACACAGATACATTTACATCCATACACGAACATACACACACATACTTATAGCAGGGGGAATTAAGGTATAATTGTGCAAATAGGTGATGAAAGCATGAAAATTGGCACACAGGTACCTTATACCACCAAGAACACAATCTGATAGAGAAGCATTCTGACATTTTACAAAAAAGTTGGTTTTAAAGCATTTTATATTTTACTATATAAACATTAGTAAAATCAAGGGGAATAATCGAGGAAATTCTATTCGCTTCTTACTTATTAGTACTGAACATATTAATTATGTTGCGAAATTACCATATTTACTCTCGTACTTTTTGTTGTATATCAACCATAGACATATTCCCTATCTTATAGCTTTCATTTTGAAAGATTTAGGGTTGTTTGTTTTCAACGGGGCATATGTTAACAGCGTCAAATAGGGCGAAATTAAATATTATTTGAAAATGAATAAAATCATGAAATATTCATGTGGCTTTACAATGAAAAAAAAAACCCTGTGAGCTTTTATATAGCGCAATATCCACCAAACTGTTCAAAGCACTTTACAATGATTTCCGGACGGGGTAAGCTTTCAAGCTAATGATAACTACCTTGAGACCTGATATTGACTTTTTAAAGTCAAGAGTTAAGCCTGACCAAAGTTGCTTGGCTTTAATTTGTTTGGCTTTTCCTTATAGTCCTTTATAATCAAATTACATTTTCAACCTACCTAATTGTTTATGATATGACATCCTCTACATCGACATAAGTCTGTGCATGGTAATGGTAAGCGGGCTCGCAAACATTGCATCGGGACGTGCATCCTTTCTTGCAGCCACATTTGACAAGTTGTTGGCACACTTTGGATACTTCCGGCTGTGATGACCAGTATGGTAAGAGCTTTCCTCCGTCCATTTTCCAGCCCCATTTCAGAGGTGATGGTAGTACAGAATCTTTTTCTGTTGCAGAGCTCAAAACATAGCCAGGTTGATATGCCGCCCGTTTAATGTGTTGCTGTAATGCACTTCTTGTGGGGAGGAAGTCTCTCTATTGCGCGACCTTTTTGGCAAAATAAATATTTTCTTGCTGCATTAACACCTGTGCAATCTAATGCTTTGTCGTACATAATGACAGTAAAGGCCTCGAGCTGGGTGACGTGATGATCCGTAATGACATTTGGTTTCCTTTGTTTGCTTGTTCTTCCAACAACGGAAGCATTGTATTGATGATTTTCGGCATATCATGAGACAAAGAGCGTTCAGAATGAAATCCAGCCCATGGTTTTACATCCTGTTCCAAGTAATTTGATGAAACATGTTGTATTCAGTCCGTTTCTTCTGTCATATAAGGGTCATTTGTCATGTTTGAAATAATGTTCGATGGAGGAGTGTTTGTTGCAGGTATATTTGGTTTAACTCCAAATGCAATTTCTTGGGCGACCTTTAGAAAATCCGACAAAATATTGCTGTCTGTGTGAATGACGTCAGAAGTATTCATATTCAACTTTTCTCGATCAACACCGGACTCATCATCTGTAGGTTGCTGAAACATGGAGATACTTGTTCCGTGGACAGAGTTTTTGTGAGTTGTTGAGATTGGGTTATAATCAATGTTATCAACAGCAGCAACAGTAAAAAGTTCTTTCTTCAGATTGATTGTGCAAAGAATTCCTTCCTCTTCGAATCTATTTTCAGCTGCTGATTCTATATTCGATGACAATGACAACATATGTTTATATGAGGAGCACAACCCTAGCGAAAATAATGTGGTAATTATCTTCTTTGATCTTGTATGTGTGTATAAAAAATCTACTTACATACAACGGTAATGGCGTCTCTTTGATCTGCGATTGTCTTTTTTGAAAAGTCGGCCCGGTTTATTTTTATTTTTGGTATTTGACACAATAAGTTGTGATATAGATAGGCTTTCTTGATGCCTGGAGTCTGACTTTTCTAAAGGAGACGATCCAACCAAAATCATTTTGATGAATGTCAACAGGGAGTTAGGCACTGCGTCTTCTTGACTTCCAATCCCGATGTCCCATTGTGTTGGTGTGTTTGCGGGCATTTGCGAATGATGTCTTCTCGGATAGTTTTTGCTGCACGCCACAAAGACATTGCATTATCATCTGCTTGTTCCTTTTGATTCTTTACTAATAACGCAGCAACTTTGCTATCGTGTGCTACATATGTATTTCGTCCAGAAGAATAGAATTCTATGCTTGGAAAGACTCTCATAAGCCGCTCTTTGAACCGGGTAAGGTGTGCATAGTTATTTCCACAGCCTCTAGTGGTGCACTCACTTTTAAACTTCTTAGTAAGTTTTGACAACTGGTGGGTTGCATTATGGTTCTCCTCTACATAAGACACGACTGCTACGAAAGCGAAACTTTCATCAGGACCTGAATGTTTTCCCTTCATATGATTAGTCTTCGATTTTCTACCCTTATTCATGTATTTGATGTGGCAGAGTTTATGGTAGTGTGCCTCTTCCTTTTTACTGGTGCTGATATGACCTTAATGTGTTGCAAGCGCCGTAAAACCCTTAAAAACAAAACAAAACAAACCTCTTTCGCTACTAACTCACCACCATTGAAGTAGTTGATCATTGTAATATCTTTTATCAAAGTTGCTGTAGCAAGTATCTTATCTTCCATTTCCTTCGTCATTACAGCATGGAGCCTTCCTGGCCGCTTATTTTGACATATAAAACACTTTGTCCTGTTTGATTTCAACTTCTCCTCTGATTTTTGACATGGTTCCCTGATACTTCTTCTGGGTGTTGTTTTCAATTGGCAATTCGATACTCAAAGATGGATCTTGAAAATCAAAATCAGATATTATAATGTTCGCTTCTAGTCTAAATTCATGCTTTTCTTCTTTGTTTTTCTTGTATTGGAGGCTTTTAATTGCATTAGAGTTATATTTCACCCGACAAGACCGATGCCATTTTGCTTTCAATTCTTGAAGAGTTCCATTAAGATGTGTTTTGACATTGCTATCAGCTGAACGAATTGTATTGTTTAGATTTTCTAGAAAGGTTAAATATCCTTGGTCCTTGTTTGGAAGTTTAATACTAGCTGGACAAATCAATTTTTCAGATGAATCAATTTGGCAAATCAAACACTTTTTCCAGTCATTTGAACAATAATTTTTCCATCGTCCATGAAAACAGCCAAACGAACAATGTTCAATATTAGGTACTATCTATATAATATGTTTGCATACATATGTTTACTTAATTTATCACTAATAGGGTTCTGCTATGTCCAACTTTTTGGCGGTTATATGACCTAAACGACGTTAACACAATTTTATCAACTAGTCATTCACCTAAGGCACAATCTGTTTTGTGGCATGTGCATATATACGATTTGCATATCTCATGGTGAGAAAATACATTTCTCGTTGTGTGTGATTTTCATAGTAAAGCCATAATTAATACAGTACTTTACATACAATGATCAATGCCTAAAGCACGGGGGGGTGGTGGTGGAGGGAGTGAGAGAGAAAGAGATAGAGAGAGAGAGAAGAAAAGAAAGAAAAGAGAAAGAAAGATAAAGAGAAGAAAGGGGAGAGAGAGAAATAGAGAGAGATAGAGATGATAGAGAGAGAGAGAGAAGAGAGAGAGAGAGAGAGAGAGATAGATAGAGAGAGAGAGAGAGAGAGAGAGAGAGAGAGAGAGAGAGAGACAGAACATCCCCACCATTACATTTCAATCAATGAAATAATTCTATGTAACTGAGTATAGTAATATGATTATATCAATACCAATCTAGGCGGGCTGGGTCGGGTCGCTTAGATACCAATCCATGCTAACAAAGAGTTATAAAATGAGCATAGCCCTACTATGACTCTTTTAGTACGCCATGAAAATGAGTCAACACCGGTTTACGTTTTATGTTTCCCTTCAAACACCACCGCCAGCTCCAATAGTGGCCCATTCTAAAAATAACTTTTTGGAAACTGTCACCTATTTGGGTAATTTCCACCGACCCGCACCCCTCCACCCTGCTTTTACCTTCGCGCCGCTTCGTGTTTGTCACAATGACATGTCGCATTCACACATCGGACGCCATGATAAATATTGTTGCCGATTTAAAAATATCAACTTTTATTTACTTAATTTCTTGGCTTACAGACATCGCTGGAAGTGCTTCTCTATCACATTTTGTAGCCCTTGACGTGCTTTACAATCCCTGAAAGTTTAGTGCTTTCATCATTCGTTTGCACAATTGAGCTATTTTCTGCCCTTAATTCCCTCTGCTAAAAGTTGCCCGACTGCCGGGTTTTATACTTGGAACTGTGTATTCAGTCCACCGGAAATAAAAATCTTAAAAAGGACCAAATATCGTATATAATTGATACCTTAATCGATAATGAAGACATTGATATTGACCCTATTATAGGCATCACCAGAAATGGACAGGCATATAATTTATGGCAATTCAACGGCTTAATAATATCATTTAGAGCGTTTTATTTACTCTCGGGAAGTCTTGATTGAGAGTTGTTCGAAATCCGGCTCCTGAAATAGATCTCAATTATCGATACCGATATATCAATTATTGACGAGATTCTTAGCTTGCTGCCAGATGACCATGGGCCTGGCCAATTTGGACAAAATTGGCCACACAGAGAATATTGTTTCTACAATTAATTCAAATTAAGATTTATATCTATTTTTAATTTTTCCTAGGCTGTTTGAATTTTTGTGATTATGAAAACCGATGAGTTTTCCAAAGAGATCAGTTTTAGTACTGTTTGCCCATCTAAGGTTCTATTTGGTCACTTTTCACATTGATCACTGGCCTTGAGCACGCCCGTACCTTGAGGCATAAGGCCTAAGGCCTTCTTCCCCCCCCCCCCCCCCCACCCGCCCCAGTCTTGACTTTGTCATCTTTCAACATCCTTTCTTTACCCCCCCCTCCCCTCGCATTCTTCTTCAGGTTCTTTGTAAAATACTCAACATGGAAATCTTGACAACACTGAAATCTCAAACAAACGATCCCAGTGCCAACTTGCTTTAAGATTTCTGTGTTGCACTGTAATATAATCCAAATTTTGCTTCAGATAGTTCCTGCAGCTTTACTATTATTTATATTGCTTTGTTCATGTACTACATGTTTTTTTTTTTTTTTTTTTTTTTTTTTTTTTTGTATTTTTTTTCTTAGAACAGTTGATTTGACGGAATAGCAAAGTTGATTTGCCAATAAGGAGCTTTCAGTCTAGCTGCTAGGACATTGCTTTGCTCTCGGATCTTTGTTATACCTACTTCTTTTCTCTGTCAAATTAGTTTCCCTTTGCTTAAATTTTCATTTGGTGCGTTAGCAGGTAATTGCAGGCTTGATATCTGAGTGCAATTGGAATGGACTGTTTGAACATTATTATTACGGTATTATTATTATTATTATTATTATTATTATTATTATTATTATTATTATTATTATTATTATTATTATTATTATTATTATTATTATTATTATTATTATTATTATTATTATTATTATTATTATTATTATTATTATTACCATGCACTTTTCACTACATTTTGTCTTGCCTTTTGAAATAGGTCGTTTAATAAATATTGGACTGAAATCAATCTACATACAACCTATTTGTTTAATCTTTTCCCTCATTGTTACTTTGATTTTATGTCACTCGTTGCATCTTTGTATTCTGTTCTCGAATTCATGAACAGCCACTTGAAAATAGGGGGATAATAAATTCCAATAGACATTGCTGTGAGATTTTGTCCTCGTCCTGGAGTACTGTGGTTGGAATTCCCCTTAGGGTAGGGGAAAGTTGGCTGTCTTGGTCTGGTTGTTGATTGGCCCTTTACTTTCCTGTCTTCCCCATCGCCCTTTTATCATTTATTCTTTCCATGTTCTTATTCTGGAACAGAATTGAGACCATTTGGCTCCCCGTGCCTGGAATCATATAGTAGGAGAGAGATAGTTAAATGACTTTGCCCAGCATTTGACATGTCTGTGAGAAGTGATACTTTTATTTTTTTTATTTTTTTATTTTTGTAAATCATCTCTCTGACTCTGAGTCTTGATAAAATATGAGTATGAATAACCATCTAGTATTTATCTCCTTTTGGCGAGCAACCCCGTCTCAATGTCTGTGTGTGTTGATACTTGGTGGTCATACATTGGGTAGACTGTGCTGTGACATATTTAGGCTTTATTCTTAGGTGCCTGTGACCCAAGATTGCAGGCATTTTTTATGTTTCGTGTACATTTTTCTCTTTCATTAAAACGACCGCAAAACGTCATAATCACACCCCCTCTCGGTGAACTCTTCATCTGTCAACATCCTGACTTAACTATCACTTTTTCCCTCTATACTAGACCATTTAATTTGGATTCCATGTCATTAACTATCACCTCTATGTGTACAGTTCTTCGGGACCATTTTGTTTAGCCTGGGCCTGTGATCTTGAACGAAACGGTACATATGTTAGCTTTCATAATAATTTGCATTTGCACCCATTTGAGTGTATGATATGCTATCTACGTAGAGTGTATGATATGCTATCTACGTAGGCCTTTTAAATGGCGAATTTGTCCCCAAGTGGTAATTGACCCCCCCCCCCCCCCCAATCATGAACAGGGAGATCACTTGCCATTTTCCCCGTACCCCCCCCCCCCTATATATTTTGCTCCTGTCTTGGAATAAAATGCCTTGGTTTTGTTCTGGCCCTGATCAGAGGCCTTGGCTGAGAGGAAAGCAGTTATTTGTGTAGTTTGTTTTTGGAGATTATGGGTTTTTTTTCTCCTTGTAAGTCACCTCTTTGTTTTGTAATTTATGTAGAGTTGTATTTTTTTTTGTTGTGTGTGTATAATGATTTGTAATCGAGTCTATCTGTTTCAGTTGTATCATGTGCTTGTGTCTGGGGAGACTTTTGGGTGATCTCAAACTAAGTACACGGATGGTCCGCTATTGGAATCTACATCTGTTCCCTTTTTGAACCATTTCCGTTTGCCTTAGTAATTTTTTCTCGTGTGCTAATATAACTTCCTTTCTACTATCCCTAAAATGACCTCAATGTTTTATAACTATTATGAGTGCCATCAAACCTTCAAAAACAAAGTTCTTGAAAAAATGTTGATCTCATTTTCCCTGCGGCTCACGCCGATATTGCATAAACCAAAAGTGTCCCAAGCCGTAACCTTAACTTATAAATAAAAATAGGAGCCAAAATTTTTTTTTTAAATCGTGCGGGTGCAAGTAGCTACAAAGCAGTCATCTCTCTCTCTCTCTCTCTCTCTCTCTCTCTCTCTCTCTCTCTCTCTCTCTCTCTCTTTCTGATGCTCCGCTCCCTTAAACATATTCAAGACCCTATGACTATAAAATTTTGTTCTCTTTCCTTTTGTTTGTTTGTTGTTGTTGTTTTTTGTTTCGTTTTTCTCCGGACTCATATTGCCACGTACAAGAAATGCACAAGGCAATAAATTTTTTTCTCACTGTGTCCTAAATTAGAATAATAAACTTAAAAGTGAGAAAAGTAAATAAATGAAAAATGTTAAAAGTTAATCAAACTTCTCGAGTCACCAGGAATGGTGTCAACGTGTTGAAGTTGAAAATTAAGAAATTTTTTGTTAAGGAAGTACAAAAAAAAAAAAACAAAATTAAGGAAGAAAGAAAGAAAATATGCCTAGAAAAGAGCTCGAATCCCTAACTAACCCCACCTGGTTACAGTTACGCTGTGCTAAACAGCCGGCCACCTCGCTTTCTCGCGCTAGGTCAAACAGCCCGTGCCGTAAAATCTCTTCAGGTGGACTGAAAACACAGCTGTGTATTCAGTCCACTGGTGGACTGAAAACACACTTCCTTTATACTTTATATCAGTTTAGATCAAAATCCAACAAAACGTAGGACAAAACACTAAATTATTGTAATGAAGTAATTAGAGGGAAATAATTCATGTATTGATTCATGCTTAAGAAATAATAAAAGTTACCTCTCTTTACTATAACAACGAGATGAAGTGCCAGAAGACGATCTCTCTCTCTCTCTCTCTCTCTCTCTCTCTCTCTCTCTCTCTCTCTCTGTGGCATATCACTTGGACGTAGCCTCCCACACAGTCCATCGGAAGAAGTCTCTGTCTTGTGCCCATCTGCCACATTCCGTCACGCCGTTGTTGAGCCATTCCTGTATATCCTGTTGCCATCTTCTTTGTGGTCTTCCTCTGCTTCTTTTGCCCTCCGCCATGCCCTCCAGTACATCTCTCTCTCTCTCTCTCTTGAGTGTCGTGTCTTTTCAGGTGCCCAAAGTAATTGAGTTTCAGCTTTTTTATCTTACTCATCAGCAGGGACTTTTTTTTAGTCCTAGTGTTTTCATGATGTTTACATTGCTTTCTTTGTTTGTCCACGGGATGCGTAAGATTTTTCTATAGCATTTCATTTCGAAGGCGGTTATTCTCTTTTCTGATTCTTTGGTTATAGACCATGTCTCGCATCCATATATTGCAGTACGAAAAATACAGGATGTTAGGATCTTCATTTTCAGTCTGACTTCCTCGCTCTTCCAGATTGCCATCATTTTGTTTAGTTAGTTGCTTGCAATTGCAAGTCTTCTCCTGATATCTGGTGCCGATTTTCCATTGGCTTCTATTTGTGCTCCAAGGTAAATGAAATTTGTAACATTTTCCAGTTGTTCTCCTTCTATTTCGACCTGAGCAGTGCTGCTTTTATCTGTGCTCATTATTTTCGTTTTCTTTGCGTTTAATAATAGGTCTTTGTCTTCACTATGTTTTTTTTTACCGATTTTACTAGTTTGTTGAGACCTGTTGATGTCGTTGACAATAGCGTCGTGTTGTCTGCATATCGTAGGTCAGAGATCTTCCTGCCATTTATCTTCACGGCACTGTACTCTCCATATTTTTCTTCTGCCATTACATCACGCAATATTGTTTCGGTGTATAGGCTGAATAGTGAAGGAGAAAGGATGCACCCCTGCCTCACTCCCCGCTTTATTGGGAACCATTTTGTAAGTCCATATTCTAGTCTAACCGTTGCTGTCTGTTGTTGGTAAAGATTGTTTATGAGGTTGACTATTTTGTAGTGGCAGTTTAAGTTCTTTTCCAGAAGACGATAGAGAATAAAAATTTCGCGGCGGTGATGGGGGTTTGAACCCTCGACCTTACTGGTACGACAACTCCGCCGGCCGGGGAGAGCGTAACTCTACCGTATGAGCTATCCACTCTCTTTACTATATCATTATCATGCTACTGCTGTGATTATTTCAAAGGTTGCACCCCTTCGTTGATAATCCACCATAGAAGTCTACTGTATAGATAGAACGAAGATGACGCCACTCAGGTCTTTGCTATTGTTTTTTTTTTTCTTTTTTTTTTGCCATCCATCTTGATGAGCAATTATCACTAAACTTTATTATCTTGACTATAACCGTTCATGGTTACGCATAGTTTTGTGTGTTGGTTCGTTATACTTCTGGATGGCAATGTTGTGAGCTTCTGAGCGGGCCAAGCGCATACTAACTATTGTAGAACTCTGTGTAATACAAACTTGCTTCCTGTCGGCACTGACTAAAACACGTTTTCTCTTTGAGATTTTGTTCTAGTATTAAAATCTAATCGCTGCCTCAGTGGCGACAAGGATGGGATTCGAACCCATGCGGGGGAAACACTTATAAATTATAAATCTTATGGAAAGAGTGGAGTTCACATAAATCAAATTGGTGATATTTGACATTTTCACATGTTTTACAAGAACTTCAGCCACGTTTTGTTTTTCAATTAAAAGCAATGATTAAAAATAAAAATGCTTGAAAATTGATTTTTGTATATATGTGTGTGTGTACACTTTTATATTTACTGGTTAAATAGTTAAAAAGATAAGATTTATAACCGTTCTAAAAATGTCTCATTTTTGTGAGCTTGACTTTGAGCTTTTATATAGCGCAATATCCACTAAACGTGCTCAAAGCGCTTTATAGAGGGTAATTAATATATAAAGTGTGGCTATTGGTTCTTGGTTGTATATTTTTACATTTTTGTGCATTTGCATATATATTTGAAATGGAAATGCTAAGTTGTTTACTACACACCCCTCTTTTGTTGAAAAGCCATTAGTTCAAAGGCCTAATTACATAGAACCCCCCCCCCCCCCCTCCCCCCTTCTCACACACACATTCAATCAAAGTGGAAATGAAATGGCATGGGAATGGTAAGTTGTCTACCACCCCCCTCCTTATTGTCGTGTTGAAAATCCAGTCAGTTCCAAAGCATCAACACACGAGCGTGAACATCTCGCTTGCGTGATTCTACACCCCAACTCCCCCTCTTTCCTCATTTTTCGCCTGCCAGTCACCCGTTGTCTTCCTTTTCCAGTCTGCGATCGTGGTGCTGGCCAAGCCCAAGTGCAGTGATTGCAGTGTTTGCCTACCCCCCCCCCCCCCCACCCCTAACACTCATCTTATGCTTACGCTCTATGTGGGGCCACCTTCCCGAGTTTTTGAAGAAAAATAGAGAGAGAAAAAGGGAAGGTGCTCTCAAGTTGTTTCGGTTTAAAGAAAGTCCTTCTTAGAAGTATTTCGGTTCATCGTAAGAATTAGTACAAAGATGATGAAGAAACTAGTACAATTTATTAAATTCTTTGCGGTTTAAGGTATTTTTCGGTTTAAGGTATTTTTCGGTTTAGCTTCTTTCGATTTAAAGTAATTTTACTGTATATTATCTTATCTTATCTTTACCTGGCCAACAGTAACACTTAACATGTATGACGTTACACGACGCCTGTTAGGCCATATTACATATTTTTGTTTTCGGACAGAGACAACGTTAACGGCCAGGTACTCATTTTACACCTGAGTGTGGTAAGAGTATTTGAATGACGAATCTTTTCCAAGGAATCATCAATGCGCCAAACGAGGGTCGAAACCCGGACCTTCCGATCTCGTAAGCGAGTGACTTGACCACATAGCCGTAAACTTTTTTTGTGGCCACCCGTTTTAAATTTGATCCATGATAAAATGGCGATCGATGAAAACTTAATCTAAGACCTTCATGATATAAAATTTGAATCAATACGCTTCAACAGTCATGACGATACTTCCCTCGTAATGACGCATGGTAACTTAGTAACTGGCTCTAAACAATCGGAACAATGGCGGACGCCCTTACAATAATATTGTCGTTTCAGTATAATTTACATTCAATGACCTTGGATAAAGCAAACGACTCAATGTTGTTTCCTTTAATATTCTATACATTTATATAACTAAATACATTGTTCTGGTTCAGTACTGTGTTAATATAATAATAATAATAATAATAATAATAATAATAATAATAATAATAATAATAATAATAATAATAATAATGATAATAATAATAATAATAATAATAATGATAATAATAATAATCATAATCATAGTAAGATGATGATGATGTTTAATATAATAATAAAAAGTCATAATTAAAATAATAGTAATAATAATAATAATAAATAATAATAATAATAATAATAATAATAATAAATAATAATTAATAATAATAGAATAGTAAGATGATAACAATGATGAATAATAATAATAATAATAATAATAATAATAATAAATTAATAATAATAATAATATATATATATATATATATATATATATATATATATATATATATATATATATATATATATATATATATATATATTGAATCGTGTTTGATACAAATATGGTGCGAAAAGTGCTCGACATGGAGCGAATTATTATTTTTTAAAATATTTACCACAATGTTTGAGACAGTCTACATTAATGTTTCAGGCTTAATTTGCCATCGTCAGGACTGAGTTGTTTTGTTGACTGTTGTTGTTACAACAACAGTCAACAAAACAACTCAGTCCTGACGATGGCAAATGAAGCCTGAAACACCATCGTCAGGACTGAGTTGTTTTGTTGACTGTTGTTGTTACAACAACAGTCAACAAAACAACTCAGTCCTGACGATGGCAAATTAAGCCTGAAACATTAATGTAGACTGTCTCAAACATTGTGGTAAATATTTAAAATAATAATAATATATATATATATATATATATATTTATATATTTATATTATATTATATATATTTTTTTTTTTTTTTTTTTTTTTTGTGGGGGGGGGGGGGGGGGGGGGGGGGGCTACTTCTATACACAACGAATCGTCACTCAACAATTTAAAAACTATATTTCTTTTATAAGATAAAAGAGGATAGAATCTCCTTTCTGGATAAAGTTGAAGTCAAGGAAATTTCCTCTATGAAATCAAATTAATGGATGGGGACAGGGAATGCTTTATGACAGTTTGATGCTTGAATGCGGTAATGCTTTAATGAAATTTATATACTTTGGATAGACTACTGTTTTTGTTTAAAAGTTTGTGATAAAATAGGACGAGAATCATTTATAAGGATTGTTTAACTTAATTTTGATACATAATCCAATATTACAAGGGCAAAGTCTGACTATAAATTAACGAAACACGGGAATATTGTTACTTTCCTCCTTTTGAGATAAATTATATCCCTTGCTTGCAGCAATATTAAAAGAATTGTTGACTCATGGCGCTTGGGTATTAGATGAATGCCTTTATCAAAGATTCTCTCCCTTAGTTGTGTCCAACAGAGTGAACATTGTTAAAAGAACGCACACATGTTAACACTATTTTTAGAGCTCAATGGTTTCTTCGAGTGAATGAGTCTCACAGTTAATGGATAGTATGCAGATGACGTCACTTAGGCCTTTGTTATTGTGTTTGCCATCCGCGTTTGTGAGTTGTTCTCACTAAATTGTATTAACCAGACTATAAAAGTTCATGGTTACACAGAGTTTGTAGGTTGGTCGTTATACTTCGATGGCAATGTGTGACTCTTGCCAAGCATTCTATCTATACAAACAACAAACCACAACACGGACCAACTTGTCCCTCGTTGATTCTCGGTCTTTGCAATTGGATTCAATAGTCTGATGTCACGTCTCCCAGCAACGGCGGGCATCGTGGTTCTTAACAAAGAAAATCGGTACTTTTTATTCTTCATGCTGGCAAGAACTTTTCATATGTCTTGTGATCAGAATGTGTAAAAGTCAAAACATGATCAGATTTATAATGTTTTTTTTTTTCGTCTGGGTCTGCTTTTATGCTCGTCGGAGAAATATTTCATAAGGGCGTCCGCCCTTTAGAGTTTAGAGCCTTACTAAGTTACCATGCGTCACTACGAGGGAAGTGACGTTACGACTGTTAAAGCGTATTACTATTTGTTCGCCATTCAAGGGACTGGGTTTGCTGGATAATGCATTCATTCAACGTGTATGCGCTTGGCTAAAAATCTCACAACATTACCATCCGGAAGTATAACGGACCAAACACACAAAACTCTGTGTAACCATGAACTTTTATAGTCTGGAAAAACAGTAAAGTGAGAATTACTCACAAACGTGGGTGGCAAAAAAACAATAAAAAGACAGTAGTCGACTTCATTACTTTATAGATAGAACCTTGCAAGAGTTAACATGCTCCGAAGATAACGATAACACAAATCGTAACGTGACTTTTATATCTTGTTAATCATTTAGTGTAAAAACTACAACGCGGATGCAAACAATAACAAGCCTGAGTGAGTTCTGCCTTATAGATTGGAGGTATTGAAAACTGTTGATGATTGTACAAATTTAAAGAAAATAATGAGAGCTTAATTATCCCCAAATCTCAGCGAAAATAGCGCTCTGTATTTCTATTGTGTGTTATAATTGTCTAAAAATAGTAAATACTTGATAAATAAGTCACTGTATCAAGACCACAACGGAAGTGAAGATTATTTAAATTGTAAACACACACACACAAGAACACGGACCGTTAATTATATTCACAACACATGCCCCGATTTAATTGCACACCATTTTCCTTTCTTCTTTCGACTTATAACTAACTGCTTGTATGGACTAAATCATGGGAAAAATGAAGAAACAAATAATGTGTTCTGATGTTCTGTGAAATGTAAAATTTCTTTCAGTTTGGGTGTTTCTTAAATGTCATTATGTTGATAACAAAGTTTGTGTGTCGGGGAGATCGAAGCTGGAGATACACATCAGCAATGGATATTACTACACAATACATCATCTTGTTCATGTTTCTATTTTGTTTATGTAGAGGTAAGATAATGTAAACTGATAATGTTATTTAATTTATTCTTTGATACAACTATCCAAAAATGGAGGAACACATTCCAAATGTGCCCGCCCCTTACTTTTCAAACAATAAATAAAATCATACGAAGCTGCTCACTTTGAATTAAGGTTTTATTCACCAAAGGAAAGAAACAGCTGACCCCAGCAAGGGAGGACTTCCGTAGTTTTACAGCAGTTTTATTATATTACTTAATCTTTTAGCCCAAACATTGTTTTATCATGTTTTATAATATAATCTTTAGAGGGCCCATAAACGCTCAGTTTTCATCCAGGGACGATCTAGGGACAGGCACGGCTGAAGCAAATCGTAGTGAATCGCAATGGTTTAAGAGGGGTTCGGGGGGGTTTCGCCCCAATAATAAAGAAGAGGAAGGGGGGGGGGGTGTCGTGGGGTCTCCCCGCGATAATAATAAAAAGCATCCCCCCTTTAGGCATGCTGGGAAACAACGGAAGTCCTTCCCCCAGCAACTTGTACTTATTTTCAGTTATGATAACCCACATTGTTTTGGGCATTTTATTGTAATGGAAATCTTAACTCTTTCGATTTCACCGTGATTGAAAATATAACAAATTCGTTCCATTTCATATGCATATAAACTCGAAAGTTAACCCTCTCCTTACCACCCATAGGAAAATCGTCACATTCGTTACGATGCAGCCAAAATTTTTCTCATTCTAATTTTTTTTGTACAACATAATATTTGAACAAAAATGTTTGCTATAGTTAAAGTATATTAATCTGTGTTGAAGAGCTCGTTTAGCAGAAAAAAATACGTATAGCAAGAACTAACAGCTTTTGTGTTTGATTGAAATAAATCTATTTTTGTTTAGGTTGGGTGTGAAGTTTTGGGGACAATCCGGTAAATGGTCGGTGAGGAGAGAGAGAGAGAGAGAGAGAGAGAGAGAGAGAGAGAGAGAGAGAGAGAGAGAGAGAGAGAGAGAGAGAGAGAGAGAGGGAGAGGGAGAGAGAGAGAGAGTTAAATCAAGTCCGTAATTTTGTTTGACAATCAGATCTGCAAATATGTGCACGTCGATCTCGGGTATTACAATCCTAATGGGGTCCCAATAGCTCAGTCGGTAGAGCAATCGCTTCTCATACGCAAAGGCACCTGGTTCGATCCCGGATGAAGTCAATATTTATTTTTCTTCCCAATCCACCCAACAGTAATTGGATACCTAATTGGGTCTGTTAGATCTGGTGGAAAGTACTTTGCGATAGACTAGCGTCCTATTCAAAAGGATAGCAAGCAATTGCTACTGCATATTTCACGTTCCGGCTCCATGGGCCGCTTATGACTCTGGACTACAGATTACAACCCTAACAATATAGCGACTCAAAATTGCAGACGCAAGGTGAGTAACTCTGTATATATTCACTTTTAGTCAATGAAGTGGCGCCTGTATGTGGAATTTAATTCTTATTTTTTTAATTGAGCTTTTACATAGCGCAATATCCACTAAACGTGCTCAAAGCGCTTTACAAGTGGTCCCTGTCTAACAGCAACATTTAACATTTAGGACAAGACATGACACCTGTAAGGCGATATTATAATTTTTTCGGACAGAGACAACGCTGTTAACACCTGAGTGCGGTGAGAGAACGTGAGTAAAGAGCCTTTTCAAAGGAGTCAACTATGCCCTGAGCGAGGCTCGAACCCAGGTCCTTCCGATCCGAAAGTGAGTGTCATACCACAAGACCATATAGCCAGTATAACGAACATCAATAAAGAACTTTGCGTTTGATGCCACTCAAGAATTTGTTGTCATTTCAGCAAGCTCGATAGAGATGTCCTGATCAAGTGTAGTCCGGATTTCTCCGTAGCCATCTTTAAGTTATAGATAGTATGCAGATGACGTCACTCAGGCCTATGTTATTGGTTTTGCCATTCGCGTTTGTGAGTTGTTCTCACTAAACTGTATTAACCAGACTATAAAAGTTCATGGTGACACAGAGTTTGTGTGTTGGTCCGTTATACTTCCGGATGGCAATGTTGGAACTCCTTGGCCAAGCGCATTCTATCTATAGCCTGATACTGAAATCCAAAAGGACTGGCAGTTTGACGTCATTATTTGGTTTTTTGCACCGCTTAGTGAGTTGTCGTTAGTAGAGCTCATGGAAACGGGTTATTTCATTGAACTATTGAATACAACTCACGATTTGTTTTCTTTTGTGGCAAAAGACTGGCACTTCGACGTTATTTTTTGGTCAGTATCAGGCCATAACTTTACGAAGGCTACGATTTCTCTCACAAATGTAGTCTCAATGTTCATTTTGGGAGTCTTTCCACGAGTTCCTGGCATTGAAAGGCAAAAGTCCAATTTGGAAAAAAATACAACAAAAGAGAAATCCCCCCCCCCCCCGAACCCCCAACCACAATCCTTTATATTGATATAAATAATATAATAATAAATGATAAAAAGATAATAATAGATAAAATGAAATAACCTTGAACGTTTGTAGTGTGGTTAATACAGTATAGTGAGAATTACTCATAACGCGGATAGCAAAAAGCAATAACAAAGACCTGAGTGACGCCAACTTAATACAATCTACAGATAGTATGAAGTGACGTCACTCAGGTCTTTGTTATTGCTTCTTGCCATCCGCGTTTGTGAGTAATACTCACCAAACTGTAATACCCAGACGTTCAAGGTTACACACATTTTTGTGTGTTGGTCCGTCATACTTCCCGATGGCAATGTTGTGAGCTTCTTAGCAAAGCGAATACTATCTATTGATAGAATGCGCTTGGCAAGGAGTTCACAACATTGCCATCCGGAAGTATAAGGGACCAACACACAAACTCTGTGTAACCATGAACTTTTATAGTCTGGTTAATACAGTTTAGTGAGAACAACTCACAAACGCGGATGGCAAAAACAATAACAAAGGCCTGAGTGACGTCATCTGAATACTATCTATTGCATCCAACTTATTGCTTTTAAATTTGAGTCTACAATGTGTGTATTGGGTCGGTATGCCATTTGAGTAAAAATCTAGAAAATTGCCCTTCTTTCTTCTTAGGGCCTTCATTCATACCACACAATCACGTAGCCGCACCATAAACGTTTTCAATACGACAGTAGATATTATCCAAGTTTCATAATTTTAAATATGAAGCTAATTTTAACATCAAAATCACCCCGGCATGCAGACATACAACTGTCTTAAGGTCACAAATTATGTCACCAATCGTTTATCCCGGTTTCTATAACGTGAAATGGACAATAGTAATCGCTCGCTACCCTTTGAATAGGACTCTAGTCTATCGCAAAGTACTTTCCGGCAGATCTATAAAATCCAACTACCCAATCACTGTTGGGTGAACTGGAGGGTCAAATAAGAATAAATCTCGACTTCACCCGGAATCGATCTTGGTCCCTTTGCGAGGGAAGCTAGTGCTCTACCAACTGAGCTATCGTGACCCGGAAAAAAACGTTTTACTTATTAAATCCCCCCCCCCCCCCCCCCCCGAAAAAAAATCAGTTCAGACTATTTTTATTTTATTCTATTTATTCTCTATCTACCTCACTCTGAAATGCTTTTGGGTTTTTTTTCCTTCACATTTTACAGGATCCAAGGACGTACAAGAATACAGTGGTCAGTACACAGTCTTGAAACTGGACGATTTCAATCATAACGAGAGTAGCAACAACTATCCCTACATCAACAATAATATCAACAAAAATAATTATAAAAGTGACATCATCAGTAATAATACTAATAACAACAACAGCAGCAACAGCAGTAACAACAACAACAACAACAACAACAACAAAAACAACAACAACAACAGTATCAGGGACAGCAACAGCAATATCAACACAATCAACAAGACTCATTTCGATTCAACTTTAAACGATTCCCCCTTCTCATACTATGAAAACTCGTCACAGAACAAAGTTCGATCCATTCGATCCAATGTAAATAAAAGTGACGCGATAGCTGATGCCATCATGAATGTTTATTATGACGTCGCCAAGGAAGGACTAAAAATTATGTACAATAGGATGATATCATCTGAAAAAAGCAATTTGACAAATTTGAATGAAGCTAATAAGAACAAAAGCAGACTTCTAAATACCCTTACTAGAAGACCTCAAAGAATTTCAGATTCGAGCAGTGAGCAAAACACCACGGAGAAATCCGTCAAAAGCTTTAGTGACATAGTAGATGACAACGATGATTATGAGCAGGATGTTGACGACGAAAATGACGACAAAAATTTCACATCAAAGATAATTAACGATGAACCGCATCCAGGAAAGCTCACATCAGATGGCAGCAACTATCGAGCACACCATGACCTGAAAGATCCTACAATAAGAATCGTGATTGTGACTGGGAGTCCACATGAAGAAACCAACCAATCAAAGACTAGATTTCCTGTGACGTCACCGCCAAGGAGAAAAGAAAAAAGTAAGAAGTTTGTTAATCCTTTGAATAATTGGGACAAAAAGGCAAAAATAAAGAAGACTAAAGACTCTTCTTCTTCTTCTTCTTCTTCTTCGTCTTCTTCTTCTTCTTCTTCTTCTTCTTCTTCTTCTTCTTCTTCTTCTTCTTCTTCTTCTGCTTCTTCTTCTCTTCTTCTTCTTCTTCTTCTTCTTCTTCTTCTTCTTCTTCTTCTTCTTCTTCTTCTTCTTCTTCTTCTTCTTCTTCTCTTCTTCTTCTTCTTCTTCTTCTCCTCCTCCTCCCCCTACTCCTTCTCCTCCTCCTCCTCCTCTCCTCCTCCTCCTCCTCCTCCTCCTCCTCCTCCTCCTCCTCTTCCTTCTCATATATTCGTCGTCACATCATCATCATCATCGTCATCATCACCCCAGCTTTATTTTCTTCCTTTTCTTCTTGTCCATCTCATCCTCCCTCTATCTCACCTTTCTCCTCTATTTCCTCATTCTATTTATTACCAACTATTCTATTTCAGGTGTCATGGAAACGTTTATAACAGCTCTTTTATTATTCCTGATTCTTGCCGGAGGTTTTATAGTACTGATAATCGCTCTGTACCCCCATTGCAAACAGTGGCGTCACCAACGACGAATTCGTAGGAGACGTGAACGAGATGAAGAAGGAGGAGGAGGAGGATTGGGCGATTATGTCACAACTGGCAAAAAATCACGTCACAAACGGAAGAAAGTCGCCAAGACTAAAGCCAAAAGAACCGAGAACACTTATCACGTGGGTACACATATTGATTACGATGACAACTTCGTCACGCCCCACATTTATCGAAAAAGATCCGATCAGAATACATCAATGTTAAGCTTTGAAGTTGACGACAGCGATGATATCGATGATAAAACCGACGAGGACACGTGTTCAGTTCCTTTCACGCCCGTTTCTGAAAGAGCCCCATCTCCGATACCCATAACCCCCTCAATGACCCCAAAACGTTACGGGATAGGTAAATCGAATACCGGAAGTCAGAGGTCGCAGCAAGTACTCTCTGCCGATTCGTGTACGAAAAAGTTACCCCGGACAAGTACGCATCGCTACAGCAACTACAATAACATGCCCGGCCAAACATCCGCATCATCGAAATCATCGTCAGCAACGAAAGTTCCACCAGTGGAGAATACGTCATCAACAGCAATGGTGTCCAGTTCCTCGCCATCTTGGGATGACTCGGGATTAGGTAAAGGAAGCAGAGATGGTTCTCGGCGAGCAGACAAACAAACGAACAACGGTATAAAATCCCACAATAGTCTAAAAGACATAAGCAATATCAATAGTAATAAGAACAGCATTATTAACAATAACAATATGATAAAGAACAGTCAAATACTTAAAAGCAAAATTGATGAGGAAAATATACAGAACCATGGAATAGGAACCAAGGAAGCAATCTTAAACAAGTCCAACACACTTTCGAGCAATACGATGGGAAGAAAACCAGGCAGTGACTCGACTGACAAAGAGTCAAAATCGTACGGAGACACAACGCCTGAAAAGACTTCTGAAAACGACTTATTCAGACCAGGTAAATTTTACAAAGAGATTTTCACACCTTGCGCAAAATTGGACGGCGGGCTCGCGGGGAGCCGAAGACAATGTTTTGTAAAACCTGGGCGGGCTGTGAGAAGAGCACCCGTGGTAAGAAATGATGAAATGTCTTTATAAGCTTTTGAAAGTTATTGGAGTTTTGGAGGAGCATGATGAATCCTGCTCACACGTCGGAATTTAACCTTAGCATTTATTGAGTTAGGCGGGTGGTTTGTGGGGAGGTGTCCTGAAGCAGCGTTTTCTCTCTATTTTATCATTTTCTTTATGGTTCTCCGTTTTTCTTGCACCTTTTGACCCCAAATTAACCATTACAATTTTCCTAGTTTTTGAATAAAATTAGTTGCGAAAGAGATATAGGTGGATGATTCTCTTCCAAGCTAAGACAAATTGCTGACCCTACATTATATGTATCTGTAAATGCAATGGCAAGAAACTCGGGTAGAGCGGAATACGTTTCCTCTGAAGACTTTTTGCTTTCGCTCTGCCTGTGTTTCTCACCATTTACCTCGTCTTTGAAGAATATCATTTGCCAAAGGTGCATCATACCTGTGGGAAATGGTTGCCTTTCTAAGTTTCTTGATGTGGTCTGTGTGTGCAATGATTTGAGTGTATTCTTTCCACAGAGATCTTGTTCAAGAATCTTGCAGTTTTGAGCGATCTTTATCAAGACCTATGAGAACTTTGCGGCTGTGGTGTTTTATGAGTTTATAACCAAACAGTGCTGAAAACACTGAGCTCGCAATCAAACAGTGTGCAAACACTGAGCGAGCAAATAAAAGTGCTGCAAACACTGAGCGAGCAAATAAAAGTGCTGCAAATTCTGAGCGAGCAACTAAACAGTAATGCAAACACTGAGCAAGCAACTAAACAGTGATGCAATCACTGAGCGAGCAACCAAGCAGTGCTGAGCGAGCAACCAAACAGTGCTGCAAACACTGAGCGAGCAATCAAACAGTGCTGCAAACACTGAGCGAGCAACTAAACAGTGCTGCAAACACTGAGCGAGCAAATAAAAGTGCTGCAAATTCTGAGCGAGCAACTAAACAGTGCTGCAAATTCTGAGCGAGCAACTAAACAGTGATGCAATCACTGAGCGAGCAACCAAGCAGTGCTGAGCGAGCAACCAAACAGTGCTGCAAACACTGAGCGAGCAACTAAACAGTGCTGCAAACACTGAGCGAGCAAATAAAAGTGCTGCAAATTCTGAGCGAGCAACTAAACAGTGATGCAAACACTGAGCGAGCAACTAAACAGCGCTGCAAATTCTGAACGAGCAACTAAACAGTGCTGCAAATTCTGAGCGAGCAACTAAACAGTGATGCAAACACTGAGCGAGCAACCAAGCAGTGCTGAGCGAGCAACCAAACAGTGCTGGAAATCCTGAGCAAGCTCTAAATGTCAATCAACTGTCATACTGTGACCCATCGCCTCCACCTAGTTTTTATGTAGGGCCGAAACGGACACAAAAACGAACTCGTAGCTCTAAATTATGAACTGTTATTAGAATCTATTCTCACAGGAATGTGCGGCTATGTGGTCTATAGATATGACACGTGCTTTCGGGTCGGAAGATCATGGGTTCGAGCCTCGCGCTCGGCGCATAGTTGAGTTCTTGGAAAAGGCTCTTTACTCAAATTCTCTTACCGTACTCAGGTGTAAAATGAGTACCTGGCCGGTAACAGCGTTGTCTTTTTCCGAAAAATTGTAATATCGCCTAACAGGCGTCATGTCTCGTCCTACATGTTAAATGTTGCTGTTGACCATGGACCCCTTGTAAAGCGCTTTGAGCACATTTTAGTGGATATTGCGCTATATAAAGCTCAATTTTAAAAGCTCAATTTTAATCTATACTTATCACTGAGAACAATGAAAATAGTTTCTCAAGCTATTTAATTTCCAAAATGTATACCTCAAACTGTCTTAACTTTAAATTAAATTATTTTGATGGTTCATCTAGACGTAAAAACGAATTGAGACGCTGGGTCACACATTTGTTTCCCCTTTTGAAGGCATCGATAGTAAACTGCTCAATCATTACCTTCTGTAAATATAGAAATACAAGGTGAAAATAGCATCATGTTCATCATCCATCCTGGCCTGTACTCGTGAACACTTTGCCGGTCAGCAGTCTGCACGTATGACGATCCTTTGCGGTGCGCATGAAGTCTGCATTGCTTTTAAAATCACTTTTGACCATTCTTCGGCTATTTAAATATGTCATTCTTTGTCTTCGTTTAGCTCTCTTTCCTTCGATCATCTCAGACGTTACAAACGTTTCTATTACAAGATATGAAGTGGGTAGAAAAGTGCCAGAAGACAATAGAGAATAAAAAATTTTTTCGCGGCGGTGGTGGGGTTTGAACCTGCGACCTTATTGGTACGACAACTCCGCCTGGCAGGTGAGAGCGTGGCTCTACCGTGTGAGCTATCCACGAACACAAAAATATTCGTTTCAAACCCAAAGTCATTTCTAGATCCCTCTCTCACCCACTTCTTGAGATCGCCGATTCGTTCACCACCATCGCGAAGTAATTTTGACCAGCAGTTAAGCTTAATAGCCAATATTCTCATCACAAACATATAACATAGAAACGATTGAGACATTGAGTATGCTCCGGTGTATGGGGTGAATTTTTAATTCAGAAAAGTGAGTGGAGCAGGCACTTATTTTGGTAACAACAAGATATGAAGTGAGTAGAAAAGTGCCAGAAGACAATAGAGAATAAAAATTTTTTTCGCGGCGGTGGTGGGGTTTGAACCTGCGACCTTATTGGTACGACAACTCCGCCTGGCAGGTGAGAGCGTGGCTCTACCGTGTGAGCTATCCACGAACACAAAAATATTCGTTTCAAACCCAAAGTCATTTCTAGATCCCTCTCTCACCCACTTCTTGAGATCGCCGATTCGTCACCACCATCGCGAAGTAATTTTGACCAGCAGTTAAGCTTAATAGCCAATATTCTCATCACAAACATATAACATAGAAACGATTGAGACATTGAGTATGCTCCGGTGTATGGGGTGAATTTTTAATTCAGAAAAGTGAGTGGAGCAGGCACTTATGTTGGTAACAACAAGATATGAAGTGAGTAGAAAAGTGCCAGAAGACAATAGAGAATAAAAAACGTTTCTATTCCTTCTCTTCTCCACACATGTCCCAGAAACCGTAACTCCTTTATGATGGTATCTATCAACATTCTTCTTTTCTCACTTTTGATAACTTTGGAGGAAGACCTCCTTCGTATAGTTGTCTGTCCATGATAACCTCAACATTCTTCTGTACATCCACATCTCAAATGCCTCTAACCTCCTGCTAACTTCTTTGTCAAGCGTCCACATTTCACAACCATAGAAAAGGGTACTTATAACATATCTTTCCACAATTTTCATTCTGGTCTTCAACTTTATGTTGTTATTTCTTAACAACTGGACGCATTTTATGAAACACCTTGCTATTCTTTGTTTTATATCTTCTATGTCACGTGCGTCATGGGTAATAATAGTGCATAACTAATTAAATCTCTTTACTCGTTTGATGAACTTTCCTTTACTTGACAAATGGAAGGTTGTGTTGTTGTCATTCTTTGAGACCACCATGCATTCGGTAATATTCGTGTTATTGGGTCAAAATTGAAGACATATTGAACAACAAAAGTAGCTCCTATTTATAACTTTTGTTATGTCAACACTTTATGAGATGGGTTCATTTAGCTTCTTTTAAAAACACATTTAGCTCCTTTAAAAAAATACATTGAGCTAATATTGTAAATATCTATAATTTAGCTCTCTGATTCAAATACAATTAGAAATTATTGTCAATTTCAATTATTTGGCTCCCTCTATCAAATACAACTGATTAAAATTGTCAATATCAGTAATTGAGATCCCTCTATCAAATATTACTAGTTATCGTTAATACAATCAATATCAATAAATTAGTTCACTCTTTAAAATTAAAGTTAATATTGTATATATATCAATAATTTAGCTCACCCTTTCAAATACAACTGATTAATATTGTCAATATAAATGATTGAGATACATCAATCCATACAACGGATTGATATTGTTAATATTAATGTAAATGATTGAGATCCCTCTAAACAACTGATTAATATTCTGTGTAAAGCGAGGGCTCTCAGGACTCCCGTCATATTATATATACTTACAAAAGACTCAATTGTATGTTATAGCCTATGCGCTTTATCAGACGTTGAATAACGTTGAATAACGTTGAATCGATGAATTTGTATCATTAATAATAATTCACAATTTGTAATATAATTTTTCTATTTTACTTTTTTTTTTAGCTCTATGAATATTCTCTTAAGGATTTGTGAGGCTGATTGAGAAAACTCGAGAAGATGCTGCAAGTTTCGAATTGAGATATGAGCCAAAATCGAAGATGAAAGTGTTTCCCATAGCAACAAATTTTATTCAGAAAAAAAAAGAAATCATAACTTGGGTTCTAATAGACATAGAAAGAAAATTTAAAGTGGTAAATGATCAGAAAGATGTGGTCTACACCACTGTATACATAAATCAATTTATGAAATTTGCGCATCTTTCCGGGTTTTCTCAGCCACCCACATATTTATCTATTGTGATCCACAATCATCAATCGGGTGTTATCTCTGAAAGACCTAGGCCTAGATGAGGATAATAGAGATTAACGTTAACATGACAAGAATTTGAATATTTCAGATTTTTTTAATTTGTGACCCACCGTCTCTAAACAGTATTATGTCGGGATGACTCGGGTGCAAAACATTGAATTTATTGACAAAAACATGAAACTTGGGCTTTGTTTCGATTTGTTATGTAAGAAAATGAAGACAATTTCTCACAATACAACAGCTCAAAAATTGGTATTTACTAACAATTTAATTCTAAAGTCACTTTTCGGGGTCCAATTCATCCCGACATAATACCGTTTGGAGACGAAGGGTCACATTTACAGAATTTTCAAGTCTTTTCAATAAAGCGATACTAAGCTGCTAGAAGCTGCACTTTGAAAAGTAATGAGCATAATGAAAATAACAGCTTTGAAAAAGAAAAAAAAATACAAGAACAATATTAATATTTGTATTGTTTTTTTAAATATTTTTATTGGAGAAGGGTTTGAGCCCGAAACGTTCCGTTTTTTGGTATTTTGTTCTTTATCGTAACTGTTATATTCTTTACATATTTTTGATTATTGTTCCGGTTCGATATTTTGGGTTTAAAAAAAAAAAGTTAAAATTCAATACCTTGCATTATGGTCATCTCGACATAATGCCGCTTTGAGTCGGCCGATCACAAATTATGTTTTTGTTATTCATAATTGTAGATAAATTGTTTTCACTATTTTCATGTTGAATTTGATGAAATAACGTTCCAACACTAAACATTAGTGTTATAGTTTATAATAATATCGTACAGGGTGGTCATTTTATCTTGAAACCAATGAGATAATTCAAATTTATAATGAACGTACGTGTTTGAACCGAAAATAGATATAGGTCAAGGACAGCTATAATTATACTGAAGCCCTACTTGATCTGGGTGTAATCGAAACAAAGAAGCGACATAATTTATCGACATTATTTTGCTTTAAAATCGACGTGTATTTATTTGCAAGTCTGATAATTCTAATTATGATGGGCCGACGTGAATAAATTTTCAGGTCTGATAAGTTAAATCATTATGGGCTCGAAAATGACGCAAAAATTGCCCATTACAACGTTAAATCCAGGCCGATAAGTTGGTTCGTTCGGGTGTCAGACCTGCATATTATATGTACACATCATAATGGACTCATTGTTGCTATGGAAATACTCCCAAACCAATGGAAAATTTATTTTGTCCATTATAACAATTTTCAAACGAGCCCTTTATTGCATCCGGTTATCAGACCTGCAAATAATATGTCCACGTCATTGCAATTCAATCTACAAATAACAACAACATCGAATCACAACTCATGTAGAACGTAAGTCGTTTCCTGGGTGGGGTTCCTGATCTCCCATAGTGGGCAGGGAGGTACATACTGTGTCTTCTATCCCCCTATATATATTTTCCAATATGCTTTCTGTCTTTGTCTTAGAATGAGATTACTTGGTTTTGTCCTGGTCCTGGCCTGATACCCTGGCTGGGAGGGAAACAATCGAATGTATAGTTAGTTTTGGGAGATGATATTATTTTCCTTGTAAATTATCTCTCTGTTATGCACTGTATTGCTTTGTTAAAATATTTTGTATGATTTGTAAACATTTGAGTGTATTCCTCTTAGTTGGGACCTGTGCTTGTGTCTGGATGGGACTTTCAGGTGATCTCAAACTAAGTACTTTGATAGTATGCTCTTGGAATCTACATCTGTTTCCTATTTGAACCAATTCCCCTTTCACCTTTTCTCAGGTGCTTTAATTGTAATTCTAGAACTTTTTACTATCCCATTTTCTTCCTTTTTACTGGCGCTGATATGACCTTAATGTGTTGCAAGCGCCGTAAAACCCATAAAAACAAAAACAAAACGAATCAGAACTCGTGTAGAACCAGGGACGGCTGGTAATAATGGGCAGGGTGGGCAAATACCAGCCTGTTTTTTCAAGTTATATGCTGTATTACCAGGTCTGAAATAATCAAATTTAAATTAGATAATTTCAAAAGTTACTATTTAAACTTGATACTTCGTACTGAAATCAATTTGTGTGTATTTTTGATAGGTTGCGAATCACCATGCATCCCGTAATGCATAAACCAGGATACGCTCCTGTTCTTTTTTATCACCCCCCCCTCTCCCTTCTAACCACTCCACTCCGCCACATCGTCATCTCATCGTCACGTCGCCTGACGGTGAACTAACTCCGATTTTTGCTGTCTGGCCTCTCTAGTACTAGGTCGGGCTAATTCAAATGAGCCCACCTTATTAACCAGTGAAAACTAAATAGAGATTTTGGCAAACGAACGTTTTCTTATTTATTGCCTTACTTGTGCTGGTACCATTGATGTAATGACTTTGGGAATGTTCCAGTATTGAATTAAATTTATTAATTTACTAATTTTATATCAATTTAGTATTAATTTGTGTTGTTTTTATATATTTGTTTATCCATTTAAACTTTTCTTTTTTTTCTCGTTTTCTTTAGTGCTTCTCAAAACTCATTTATTTAAATTGTTTTCTTATTTGTTTGTTGTTGTTGTTTTTTTTTGTTTGTTTTTTTTTTTTTTGGGGGGGGGGGTTGTTTTGTTTTTTAACAAATTAACTTGTTAGTTCTCTCTTTTTTTTAATTCTTAAAGTAATTACCGCTGTATTTTTATTGCCAGACAAAATAATTTTGCAAAACAATGTAATTTTCTATTGTATTGTATTGTCTAATAAAACAAAACACTTTTATTCAAAAGTCTTAATAAATATATAAAATACAACCACCATTTTGGTTTTCTCAACAATTGAATTAGTTTACGAGAAATACTCTTCTGAGAGAGTTGAATTCTAAGTTATAGAGGAAATAAATACGTTTAAAGGAAGGTGGGCAGATTCCGTACTTGCCCGTCCTGAAGCTAATACATACATAAGAAGTTGTTCGCGATGAAGAGGCGGGAAGCTCGGGTTGGTTGGGTAAGGAGTAAAGATAACACGGTCGTTATTGTTATGGAAGTGGTTATTCAGTATCAGATACTGAATAGTGTTTTTCCACTATTCAGTATCCGCAAGGAACTCTTTTTTATAGAGAGAGTGAAAAGTGCGACAATCTCGGTTGAATGCAAATAAACTGCTGACCGACTTCCAGATTGAACACGTGCAGTAACTGACAGCCCGATTCAAAGTTGCAAAAATATTTTGATCGTAATTTTTTAATTTCTGCTATTGTGCAATTAACATAGATCAAAATATCAAAGTAAAAGTGGCAGTCAAATACATTTTTAAATATCTAAATAGATATGATTAAATGTCACTAAATATTCAGTGCCACCATAGTTGGTGGAAATAAGCTGTTTGACTCTGAGCTTAAGGTTCCAGAGTTCAAATCCCAGCAGGGATAACTTTTTTTTTTTTCCCCAATATTTTTATAATTCCTTCTGTCTATTAAAACTTTTGTTTAATAATTTTATTTGCTTGTAATATACTTTAATGTTGACATTATACTATTGTTCTTTTATTTTTATTATTATTGTTATTATTGTTATTATTATTATTATTATTATTATTATTATTATTATTATTATTATTATTATTATTATTATTATTATTATTATTATTATTATTTCTACTTACATACTATTATTATTATTATTTTTGTTGTTGTAATCGTCGTCATCATCATTATTATGATTATGATTATTTTTTTTTTATCAAATAGTTGGAGTAATTTAATCAGTTATCGATTTATTACGAATATCTTTTATGTGTTATAATCTCGTTGTTGTTTTTCATTGATGTGCTCTTCTATTGTTTATTACTTTTTAAAATCTTGCTTTTTTCTGTTTGTCTCATTTCTTGTTGTTGTTGTTGTCGTTGTTTGTTTGTTTGTTTTTTTGTTTTGTCATCTAAGACAAACCCGATTCATTATAAATATGTGAACAGACTTTCTGCCATTTTTAATTGAGCGATGTACTTCCGTGAATTAATTGCCGTATTATATTAAAATTTACGTGTAATGATAATAATAATAATAATAATAATAAATAATAATAATAATAATAATAATAATAATAATAATAATAATAATAATAATAATAATAATAATAATAATAATAATAATAATAATTTAAATAAATACTGAGTATTAGACTACAATTGACATCTATTTACAGAATACACGTGGTATTTTTAGAGGTGTTTCTTTTTTTACGAAACACGCCGAAACCCGACAAAGTTATGGGAAGTAGGCAGCAGTGGGGAGTGAACCTGGGACTGGGTTTCGTAAAAAAAAGCAATTAATTTTTTTTACGAAACCCGACAATATCCGACAAAGTTATGGAAAGAAAGTAGGCAACAGTGGGGGAGTAAACCCGAGACTCAGGGAACTGTACACTATTGGGGAGTAAACCTAAGTCTATGGTTTTTCGACGGGTTTTGGCGGGTTTTGTAAAAAAGGAATTGCTTCATTCTTGTCTGGTTCCCAACTCCCATAGTCCGGCTTCATTTCCCACTGGCATCCATCTTCCATAGTCCCAGGTTCATTTCCACTGATATCCTCTTCTCACAGTCCCAGGTTCACTCCCAACCGGTGTGCACTTCCCTGAGTCCCGGTTCATTGCCCAATGGTGCCCACTTCCCATAACTTTTGACAATTTCGGTAGGTTTCGAAATAAAAGTACATTCTGAGCTCACTGTCCACTGGTATCAGCCTCTCGCAGTCCCAGGTTCAATCCCCATTGGTGTCCGAATCCCAGATTCACTCCCCACTGCTGCCTGCTTCCCATAACTTTGTCGGGTTTTGGCGAGTTTCGTAAAAAAGTAATTCCCCCTCCCCCTTGGTATTGCTTTTTTACAAAAACCAGAGTCCCAGGTTCACTCCCCACAAGTGTACACTTCCTGAATCTCAGGATCACCCCCCACTGTTGCCTACTTCAATAAGTTTGTCGGATATTGCCAGTTTCGTCGGGTTTCGTAAAAAAGTAATTGCTTTTATATGAAACTCGCTGAAACCCGCCGAAAACCAGAGTCTCAGGTTCACTCCCTACTGGTGTACACTTCCATGAATCTCAAGTTAACCCCCCAATGTTGCTTACTTCCCATAACTTTGTCGGATATTGCCAGGTTTCGTAAAAAGGTAATTGCTTTTATGTGAAACTCGCTGAAACCTGCCGAAAACCATAGTCTCAGGTTCACTCCCCACTGGTGTACACTTCCATGAATCTCAGGTTCACTCCCCACTGTTGCCTACTTCCCATAAGTTTGTCGGATATTGCCGGGATTCGTAAAAAAGTAATTGCTTTTATGTGAATCGTACTGAAACCGCCGAACACCATAGTCTCAGGTTCACTCCCCACTGGTGTACACTTCCCTTAGTCTCAGGTTCACTCCCCATTATTTGCCTACTTTCCATAACTTTGCCCCATTTTGTTGGCATTTCGTAAACAAAAAGTAATTGCTTTTTTTTTTTACAAAACCCGCCGAAACCCAGACCCAGGTTCACTCCCCATGTGGTGTACACTTCCATGAATCTCAAGTTCCCTCCCCACTGTTGCCTACTTCCCATAACTTTGTCGGATATTGCCAGGTTTCGTAAAAAGGTAATTGCTTTATGTGAAACTAGCTGAAACCCGCCAAAAACCATAGTCTCAGGTTCACTCCCCACTGGTGTACACTTCCATGAATCTCAGGTTCACTCCCCACTGTTGCCTACTTCCCATAACTTTGTCGGATATTGCCGGGATTCATAAAAAAGTAATTGCTTTTATGTGAATCGTACTGAAACCCGCCGAAAACCATAGTCTCAGGTTCACTCCCTACTGGTGTACACTTCCCTTAGTCTCAGGTTCACTCCCCATTATTTGCCTACTTTCCATAACTTTGCCCCATTTTGTTGGCATTTCCTAAACAAAAAGTAAATGCTTTTTTTTTTACAAAACCCGCCGTAACCCAGACCCAGGTTCACTCCCCACTGGTGTACACTTCCATGAATCTCAAGTTCCCTCCCCACTGTTGCCTACTTCCCATAACTTTGTCGGATATTGCCAGGTTTCGTAAAAAGGTAATTGCTTTTATGTGAAACTAGCTGAAACCCGCCAAAAACCATAGTCTCAGGTTCACTCCCCACTGGTGTACACTTCCCTGAGTCTCAGGTTCACTCCCCACTGTTGCCTACTTCCCACAACTTTGTCGGATATTGCCGGGTTTCGTAAAAAAGTAATTGCTTTTATGTGAAACTCGCTGAAACCCGCCGAAAACCATAGTCTCAGGTTCACTCCCCACTGGTGTACACTTCCCTTAGTCTCAGGTTCACTCCCCATTATTTGCCTACTTTCCATAACTTTGCCCCATTCTGTTGGGATTTGGCGCATTTCGTAAACAAAAAGTAATTGCTTTTTTTTTACAGAACCCGCCAAAACCCAGACCCAGGTTCACTCCCCACTGGTGTACATTTCCATGGATCTCAGGTTCACTCCCCACTGTTGCCTACTACCCATAACTTTGTCGGATATTGCCAGGTTTCGTCGGGTTTCGTTAAAAAATAATTGCTTTTATATGAAATTAGCTGAAGGCCGCCGAAAACCATAGTCTCAGGTTCACTCCCCATTGGTGTACACTTCACTGTCTCAGGTTCAGTCCCCACGCTTTGCCTACTTTCCACAACTTTGCCGCATATTGTCGGGTTTCGTAAAAACGTAACCCCCCCCCCCCCCCCCCCCACCCTCCCCCATTTTGTTATTGCTGTTTTACAAAACCCAGAGTCCCAGGTTCACTCCCCACTGGTGTACACTACCTGAATCTCAGGTTCATCCCCTCCTTTCGCCCCCCCCCCCCCCCCTTACACACACACACACACGCTGCTGCATACCTCCCATAACTTTGCCGGATATTGCCAGGTGTCGTCGGGTTTCGTAAAAAAGTAATTGCTTTTTATTACGAAGCCCGACGAAACCCAGTCCCAGGTTCACTCCCCACAGGTGTACACTTCTCTGAGTCCCAGATTTACTCCCACAGCTGCCCTCTTCCCATAACTTTGTCAGGTTTCGGAAAAAAAACACCGTATTAAGGTGCAAAACCACTATTCAGTGTCAGATACTGAATAGTGCAAAACCACTATTCAGTATCAGATACTGAATAGTGCAAAACCACTATTCAGTATCAGATACTGAATAGTGCTAGCCTATTGTTATAGTCTAACGAATGCATGAGGAGAAATTGGTACATTATTTTGTCTTAATTGTATTGTATGAAGTATTGGCGAAAGCTTAAGATTAGATAAACTTTGTTTTTGTTTGTCTTATTTTGACTATGGAACTGATACTTGTCATAGCAGACCTGCCTACTTGAAATAGGAAAATAAAAATCGTAGTTTTCAGGGCTAATAAAATCGTAGATATTTTAACTACCCTTTAAAAAAATGACCGGAATTTCGTCTGTTTTGATAGATATCAAATTTTCAAAAATGAGAAAAAATGATTGGAAACGCAATAATGATGGTGATGGTGGTAGTGATAGTGGTAGCGGTGGTGGTAGTAGTAATGATGGTGGTGGTAGTAATGATGATGGTAATGTTATTATTATTATTATTATTATTATTATTATTATTATTATTATTATTATTATTATTATTATTATTATTATTATTATTATTATTATTATTATTATTATCATCATCATTATTATTATTGTTATTGTTGTTATTATTATTATTATTATTAATATTATTATTATTATTATTATTATTATTATTATTATTATTATTATTATTATTATTATTATTATTATTGTACGTATTGGTGGTATTACTATTGTTGTATTTTTTTTGTGGTTATTAATGTTATCAGTTTATTGTTTGGTTCCATTTACCATTTTTTTCCCACTTTCATGTATGTGGTCATCAAATTGTATGATTTATTGTCGAAAGCCTAAGATTGAATAAACTTTGTAATATCGTATGGTAACCATCATTGTCGACGACATCGTCGTTGTCATCATAATCATCATTATCATCATCATCATCATCATCATCATCATCTACATCATTAACAACAACAACAACAATATTAACAACAAGTACTACAATAGCAATAAAAACAATATCAACATCATCATAAAATTTCCGTCATCGTCTCCACAACTATCATTCTAACCAACAGCACCTCCAAAACCACGACCATAATTACATCCTCCTCCACCACCACCACCACCGCTACCACTATTCCAACCACTACCACCACCGGCACAATCATTCTAATCATCAAGACAGCAGTGAAATGCAATTCGAGCTCTGAATGAAACTCGAGTCATATCGCTGTTGTTGCTTCTCGATTAAAACTTTAAGGTTACTACATACTACTGAAAACCAGTAATGTAACAGAAATATTAATCTCGCCGTTGAGGGATTAAAGCAAATCTTTAATTTTTCGAGTGAACGAAATTGACTTGTATTGTCAAGGTGTTGTCGCATTATGTCTCGTCGCTTTATTTTTTAGTTGTATTCTCTTTCGTGATTCATTTCTGATTACGTTTGGAATAATTAAAATCTACTGGTATTGTCATTTCATTGTGAATGTGATTATTTGTGGTTGAAATATTATTTTTTAAAGGTGAAAAAAAATAATAATTAAAAAAAAAAAATAAATACATAAATAAATTTTCAAAAAATAAAAAGATAAATAAAAAAAACAAATAAAAAATAAATAAATAAAAATACTCGTAAATTAAAAAAAAAGATAAAATAAAAAAAAATAAAAAAAAATAAAATATCATATATATATATATATATATATATATATATATATATATATATATATATATATATATATATATATATATATGACCGAATCATCTTTGCCCCACCACTGTAAATAGGCTAGAACCGCCACCGTGTAGAACGTAAGTCATTTCGGTCAGTACTCTGCGGCTATGTGGTCTAGTGGTATGACCCTTGCTTTCTGATCGGAAGATCCCTATTCCGAGCTTCGCTCGTATAATAGTTGAGTCCTTGGAGAAGGCTCTTTACTCACATTCTCTCACCGTACTCGGGTGTAAAATGAGTACCAGGCGGTTAACAGAGTTGTCTCTGTCCGAAAAAATGTAATATCGCCTAATAGACGTCATATTCTGTCATACATGTTAAATTTTGCTGTTGGACAGGGACCCCTTGTAAAGCGCTTTGAGCATGTTTAGTGGATATTGCGCTATATAAAAGCTCAGTTTTTTTAAAACTCTGAGACGTGTCAATTTAGAAAAATGATTTGACGAGTATGTGATATCATTGCACTGCAGAGGAAACCGATAGTGGGGACAATTTTATGGCTATAATATACATAGAACGAAGTTGATGTCACTCAGGTCTTTGTTATTGTTTTTTTGCCATCTGAGTAATTCTCACTAAAATTTATTAACCAGACTATAAACGTTTAACGTTACACATAGTTTTGTGTGTTGGTCCGTTAAGTTATACTTCCGGGTGGCAATGTTGTGATCTTCTTAGCCAAGCGCATACTATCTATACGTGGTGCGTATTTTCAACGTTTACAATTGGAATAAAGGTAAATATCTTACTTAATTCTCCATTAGCTGTGTCATAAAATGATCACCCTGTATTATTTTCATTACGAAAAAATAATTGTTTTTAAGAATAAAATTAGTTGTTTATAATGTCTTAAAGTTACAGGGATGATGAAATTTGTCGTGTATTGAGGATATGAAAAATATATAATATTATGATAGACGGGTCTAATTCGATTTGATTTAATTGGTGGGTCGAAGTTCATGGCTCAAGATGTAAAATATATTGACGTTCTCGTTAATTTGCAATGATATGACCAAAAAGTGTGACTAATTCCTCATTTTTTCATTTTACTGACCATGAAATGACTTTAAAATGTCGCAAGTACTGTAACGCCCCGAAAACCAACCAAGAAACTACAAATCGTTCCCTACCTCCACAGTGGGCAGGGAGGTACTTACCGTGTCTTCTATCCCCTTATATCTATTTTCCAACTTGCTTTCTGTCTTTGTCTTGGTGTGAGATTGCTCGGTTTTGTCCCGACCCTGGCCGGAGTCCGAGCTGGGAGGGAAACAGTCAAATGCATAGTTATTGTTTTGGGAGATGATATTTTTTTCCATGTAAATCATCTCTCTGTTATGTGTTATTATATTTGTTATTTTTAATGTATAATGCAAGCATTTGAGTGTATTCCTCTTTGTTGGATTTTGTGCTTGTGTCTGGATGAGACTTATAGGTGATCTCAAACTAAGTGCATTGGTGGTATGCTCTTGGAATCTACATCTGATCCCTATTTGTTCCCAGTTCCCCTATGTCTTACTTTTTCTTGGGTGCTTTAATTGTAATTCTAGAACTTTTTACTATCCCATTTTCTTCCTTTTTGCTGGCGCTGATATAACCTAAATGTGTTGCAAGCGCCGTAAAACCCTTAAAAAACAAAAACAAAACAACAACAACAAAAAAACTACAAATCCTCACACATTATGAATTCGATTATTGGTATCCTCATTTTGTTATAAAATTATTCCTACATAACATACATTTCTATTATAAATAAGTATTGTTCTTATATTATACTATTGTAATAATGAACTTTCTTCATTGTAAAATACGAATTTTTATGCTAATCTTAATACTGTTTAAATTGATAGATCTAGATTGAGAAATAAATCTTAACTCAACTTCTAGGATACAAAAAGCCATGTTCATAACATTTCAAATTTGAACATCTTTCTACTTAAACTTCGCATTGTCCTCTCGTTAAAAATAAAGGATACTATGCAACCAGTCATTAAAGAGTATTTTGAGTATTTTTTCACCCTAAGTCATATCTCCATGTACTTCTCTGTTGTCTTCTGGTACTTCCTACTCTTTTCATTTCTTGTTATCAACATAAATTTATGCCTGCTCCACTTACTTTTCTGAAATAAAATTCATCTCAAATACCGGAGCATACTCAACGTCTCAATCGTTTCTATGTTTGTGTTGAGAATATTGGCGATTAAGCTTAAATAACTGGGTTGGGTTCCTGACCTCCCACAATGGGCAGGGAGGTACTCATTGTGTCTTATATCCCCCTATTTATCTGTTTTCCAACTTGCTTTCTGTCTTTGTCTTGGAATGAGATTACTTGGTTTTGTCCTGGCCCTGGCCGGATAACCTGGCTGGGAGGGAAACAGTCAAATGTTTAGTTGAGTTTTGGGAGATATTTTTTTCCTTGTAGATCATCTCTCTCGAATGCATTATTTTTAATTTTTAACACAGTTGTAAACATTTGAGTGTATTCCTCTTATTTGGGACCTGTGCCTGTGTCTGGATGAGACTTTTAGGTGATCTCAAACTAAGTACTTGGAAGCTACATCTGTTTCCTATTTGAACCAATTCCCCTTTGTCTTACCTTTTCTTGGGTGCTTTAATTGTTATTCTAGAACTTTTTACTATCCCAATTTCTTCCTTTTTACTGGCGCTGATATGACCTTAATGTGTTGCAAGCGCCGTAAAACCCTTAAAAGCAACAAACATAAAACATAGTATTCTCTGTTGTCTTCTGGCACTTCCTACTCTTTTCATTTCTTGTTATTATCAACACAAATGCCTGCTCCACTTACTGTTCTGAAATAAAATTCATCCCAAAGACCGGAGCATACTCAACGTCTCAATCGTTTCTATGTTACGTGTTTGTGTTGAGAATATTGGCTATTAAGCTTAAATGACTGGGTGGGGTTCCTGACCCCCCATAGTGGGCAGGGAGGTACATACTGTGTCTTCTATCCCCCTATGTCTGTTTTCCAAATGCTTTCTGTCTTTGTCTTGGAATGAGATTACTTGGATTTGTCCTGGCCCTGGCCGGATATCCTGGCTGGGAGGGAAACAGTCAAATGTTTAGTTGAGTTTTGGGAGATTTTTTTTCTCCTTGTAAATAATTTCTCTCTAATGCATTGTTTTTTTTTTTTGTTTTTTTTAACATATTATAGTTGTAAACATTTGAGCGTATTCCTCTTATTTGGGACCTGTGTTTGTGTCTTTTAAGTGATCTCAAACTAAGTACTTTGACGGTGTGCTCTTGGAATCTACATCTGTTTCCTATTTGAACCAAATTCCCATTGTCTCACCTTTTCTTGGGTGCTTTAATTGTAATTCTAGAACTTTCTACTAGCGGGTGGTTGGATGGGAGCATCACCCTTGAATCATATACCTATGATGTTCGCATGGGTGTACGATCCGATAGTGATGTCGTTTCTTCTTCTCTTTACTAGCCTATCCTGCTTCTTTGGTTTGTGATTGTATTTTTGACAGGGGATATTTTTTTTTCCTGTAAATCCTCTGCCTGTTTGTTCTTGGTTATTTATAATTTAGCTTATGATATCTTTAGGTTATGATTTTGATTGACATTTGTACTATTTTTGTTGGATTGCTTGTTTTTTTGTTTCAGCGGTCTCTCATATAACCTCAATTGTGTTGGAAGAGACCTAAAGCAACAAACAAACAAACAAAAACTTTCTACTATCCCATTTTATTCCTTTTTACTGGCACTGAAATGACCTGGACTTGTTTCAATCGCCATAACACTTATACAACAAAAATACTTGAGAGTTAATCTGTGTTTCAATTTTCAATTTTGAAAAATATGACTTAATGCTGTTGTGTTATTTTGTGGTCTAGTGGTAAGACACTCGCCTTTGAACCTGTTCGTTACGGAATCGAGTTCCCCAATGGGCGGCGCAAAGTTCACGCTTTCTATTCACATTCTCTCACCGCACTTAGGCGTAAAATGAGTGCATGACCGTTAACACTGTCATCTGTGTCAAAACAAAAGCTCAATAGAGCCGTTTGTTGTCATGCATATTCAATTTTGCTGTTGTAACCAAGCCCCTCAACAAAACAAAAACAAAACAAAATAAAGAGAAAAAAACAAACAAACAAAAAAAAACAAAAAAACCCAACCCCCCCCCCCCCCCCGGGGATATGCGGGGTAATTTTTGCCGATTATGGTGCCCAATACCAAAATTCAATTATTAACATTTTTGGGTAATTGAACTTTTCAACTTTCGATTTTGACCTCCCATAGTGGGCAGGGGGGGGGGGGTACATACTGTGTCTTCTATCCCCTTATGTCTGTTTTTTCGACATGCTTTCTGTCTTTCTGGAATGAGATTACTTGGCCGGAGTCCTAGCTGGGAGGGAAACAGTCAAATGCATAGTTATTGTTTTGGGAGATGATATTTTTTTCCTCGTAAATCATCTCTCTGTTATGTATTATTATATTTGTTATCTTGAATTTATAATGTAAGCATTTGAGTGTATCCCTCTTTGTTGGATTTTGTGCTTGTGTCCGGATGAGAATCATAGGTGGTCTCAAACTAAGTACTTTGATAGTGTGCTCTTGGAATCTACATCTGATTCCTATTTGTTCCCAGTTCCCCTATGTCTTACTTTTCTTGGGTACTTTATTTGTAATTCTAGAACTTATTACTACCCCATTTTCTTCTTTTTACTGGCGCTGATATAACTTAAATGTGTTGCAAGTGCCGTAAAACCCTTAAAAAACAAACAAAACAAACAACTTTTGATTTTTACTATTTATAGCACTGAAAAGAATTTTAAAATTACGTTTTAAAACGATTTTTCAATCCCTATGCTTATACAATGTTCACCAAAAAGACTCCTTCTTATAAACGAAAACTCCATAGCAACAAACTTTTCTATCAAACTCGTATCCACATCTTTTACATCATTAGAAAGCTAAGAGAATATCTGAAATTATCGAGTATGAAAAACAATTATTTCCCAGCATTTGGTAATTTCTGTTTTGAATCAGAGTAGATCCATCTACAATTATTTTTAAAAAAATCTCTTCTCGAACTTTAACGGCTTGTCTCTCAGTTCGTATCTTTTTTTGGCATACAAAAATATTAACTCTTCTCACAGTTTTCAATATACAGTCTTGAAACGTGGAGATATTGTGGACAAGACATTTATCTAAAAGAATACCAAAGATTTAAAAAAAAATATTTTAATAATTTTTTTAAACAAAGATTCTTTTCCCTCTGAAAATCCCCAAATTTCAAGATTTGAAAACCTTTCGTCAGTAAATCAGCCATAATATCAAAACCATAACTCTATCTCTAAAACCTGGATAATAGGATTCAATAGTCTGATGTCATGTCGCCCAGCAGCGGCGGTCATCGTGGTTCTAAACAAAGAAAATTGGTACTTTTTATTCTTAATTCTGGCTAGAACTTTTCATTTGTCTTTTGATCAGAATGTGTAAAAGTCAAAACATGATCAGATTTATAATGTTTTTTTTTTCCCATTGGATACACTTTTATGCTCGTCACAGAAATACTTCATAAGGGCGTCCGCCATTGTTCCGATTGTTTAGAGCCAGTTACTAAGTTACCTTGCGTCATTACGAGGGAAGTGATGCTACGATTGTTGAAGCGTATTGCCTTAGCTAATAGGACAAACAATATTCATGCCAAATGTTATTTCAATAGAAGCCTTACTTTTTTAAAGCCTTTGACCATTAAATAATCAAATAATTTAGGTTTCCATGGGAACGGATAATTTTTTTTTAATTTATATTTTCTATTTTTAAAGTCTTTTTGCCAATATTTTGCTGTCAAGTACAATACGTTTCATCAATATAAGTGTAAAAGGGTAGATTTTAGTCGTTACCCCCTCTTACCCCATTAAAGGGAAACAATCCTAAAGACATAAACTTACAAAACAATATACTGAGTTACTTAGCTTGGCAAATCTTAATTTGTGAGTTGTCTGCCGTCTGTGGTGCTCAAGGAAACAAATGATTCCATTGGTTGAACTGTTAAATACAATTCTCAAATTGTTTTCTTTTGTGGCCAAAGTCTTATCTTTTGACGTAATCTTTTGGTGAGTGTCAGGCTATTGATAGTTCGAAGATGACGTCACTCATATCTTTGTTATTGTTTTTTGCCATCCGCGTTTATGAGTACTTCTCACTAAACTGTATTAACCAGACTATAAACCTTCAAGGTTACACACAGTTTTGTGTGTTGGCCAGTTTTACTTCCAGATGGCAATGTTGTGAACTTCTTCGCCAAGAGCATATTATATATATATATATATATATATATATATATATATATATATAGTATGCGCTTGACTAACAAGCTCACAACATTGCCATCCGGAAGAATGACGGACCAACACACAAAACTATGAAACTTTGAACGTTCATAGTCTGGTTAATACAGATTATTGAAAATTATTAACGTGGATGACACCCCCCCCCCCCAAAAAAAAAAAAACAAAACAACAACAACAAAAAACAAAAACAAACAAATAAAACAATAAACAAAAAAAAAAACAACAAAACAAAACAAAAAAAATAGTAACAAAGACCTGGGTGACGTCAACTTCATTCTGTCTTTAAGTTAACGATGGCAAAAAAAGTATAATGATAATAATAATTATAAAATGAGTATCATTCAGCCAGCTGTCTCTACAAATATGAAGAAGTAATAACATAATATACAGATTGAACGAAGTTGACGACACTCAGATCTTTGTTATTGTCTCAACCCTCTCCTTGCCAGCCATTTTCAGAATGTTCCCCAAAACTTCACACCCATCCAACACAAGAACAGACATATCTTACTCAAACAGAAAAGCAACAAGAACATTCTATACATAAGTTTGTTCGCTAATATTTATGGGCTCTATTACATAATGTCAATTTTTTATAGCTATAGATAGTTCGAAGATGACGTCACTCAGGTCTTTGTTATTGTTTTTTGCCAGCCGCGTCTATGAGTAATGCTCACTGAACTGTATTAACCTGACTATAAACGTCCATCGATACACACAGTTTTGTGTGTTGGTCCATTTACTTCCGGATGGCAATGTTATGAACTTCTTAGCCAAGCACATACTATCTATAGCAAAAAGAAATGAATTCTAGATGATAAAAGTGACGGTTTCATCGTAACAAATGTGACGATTTTCCAATAGGTGATAAGGAGAGGGCTAAGCTGGTCTTGTTTTATGAGTAATTCTCACTAAATTGTATTATAACCAGACTTTTCACGTTCAAGGTTACACATAGTTTTGTGTGTTGGTCCGCTTTACTTCCGGATGGCAATATTGTGAGCTTCTCGGCCAAGCTCATACTATCTCACTTGGTTTAGAAGCTCACATCATTGCCACCCGGAAGTATAGTAGACCAACACACAAAACTATGTGTAACTTTGAACGGCTATAGATAGTTTGCACTTGGCTAATAAGTTCACAACATTGCCATCCGAAAGTATAGCGGACCAACACACAAAAGTATGTGTAACCTTGAACGTTTCTAGTCTGGTTAATATCTACAGTTTAGTGAGAATTACTCATAAACGCGGATGGTAAAAATAACAATAACAAAGACCTGAGGGACGTCAACTTCGTTCTATCTACATCCCGCTAGCGGATGTCATGAGGTTTTTAAAACAAATCGCAGAGCATCAATATATAGTATGCAGATGACGTCACTCAGGCCTTTGTTATTGTTTTTGCCATCCGCGTTTGTGAGTTGTTCTCACTAAACTGTATTAACCAGACTATAAAAGTTCATGGTTACACAGAGTTTATGTGTTGGTCCGTTATACTTCCGGATGGCAATGTTATGAGCTTCTTAGCAAAGCGCATACTATCTATAAAGAAATAGATAATAATATAAGTTGATAGATAAATAGTCAGGCAACTAAATAGAAAGTCCATAAACAAATTATCTTGTGACAAATGTACTTCCGTCTCGAGCCCTTGGGCTCCGGGCGCCCCAGACTCCCAGATGATGTCAAATTGACCCATTGGGAGTCTTTGAAATGAAAGCAAATGTTGACGGTCTGTAGCGTGTTGACAGAGCACTTTTGTCACGACAGCGTGAATGGGCGTTTGAAGGGATGAAAGTGCTGGGGGGTGATGCTTCTCTTTATAGGTTGTTGTGCAAGTGATGGTGGTGATGATGATGATGGTTGTGGTGGTGGTGATGGTGGTGATGATGATGGTGGTTGTGGTGGTGGTGATGGTGGTGGTTCTGGTGATGATTTTCTTATGTTGTTGTGGAGGTG
>NC_088370.1:14461858-14471858 GCF_034508935.2 Berghia stephanieae
CTTGCCCTATAATTCTTCTCTTTTTGAGAGCATTGTCTTTATTTTCTGTTATTCTATTATTCTGTATTTTGTTTGCGAAATAACTTTCCACCTGTCCTACATGTACCGGATGTGGGCAAGAACCCGAAACGGCAGAGCATCTAGTTGAACGGTGTTGTTGTGACGATGCTACCAGGCGGGTTCGCGACGGTGCACGAATACGGACAAGACTTCGCTGATTGGGTCGATCGTCATAACAAAGTAGTGTGAGAACCATAAGAAGTTGCTGCAGTTAGGGTTATCAATGGTTGATTGGATTTTAGTGGAGGTGGCACAATGGAATGGTGTTCGTGTCGTACGAAGAAGTTCACAGGTTCTTGTGCTACCCTCCACGCTGTGAAGCCATGAACAAGTCATTTCACTTAACCCTTTCCTTACCACCTACAGCAAAATCGTCACATTTATTACGACACATTTGTTCTTATTCAGATTTATTTTGTACATCGCAATGATCTTTGGTTTAATCAATAAGAACACAAAGTTGTTTGGTAGAGAGATTGTTTGAGTTTTAAGAATCAATTTGTCTGCTGGGTAAGCCTGCCATTTTTGGGAAAGTACTGAAAAGGAGTGGCAAGGAGAGAGTTAAAATGACTTACGGCGCTACCCCACGGCTGATACCTGGTATCTTTGAGTCTTCAAATGCAATATATACGAGCTCTAAAGACAAATTGAATACTTAATCAATTAATTATTTTAAAAAATCGGGTTAATTAGAATGGTTATAGCCTTTATTGAGTCATGATATTGTGACCCAGCTCCTCAAGGAATGAAATGAGTAGAAAAGTGCCAGAAGTCAATAATAGAGAATTGTAAAAAAAAAAAGAATAAAAATCTTTGCGGCGATGGGGACTCGAACCTACGACCTTTCTGGTACGACAATTAGATTCAATAGTCTGATGTCACGTCGCCCAGCAACGGCGGCCAACGTGTTTCTAAACAAAGAAAATAGGTACTTTTTATTCTTCATGCTGGCTAGAACTTTTCATTTGTAATGTGATCAGAATGTATAAAAGTCAAAACATGATCAGATTTATAATGTGTTTTTTTTTATCTCTGGATATGCTTTTATGCTCGTCGGAGAAATATTTCACAAGGGCGTCCGCCATTGTTCCGATAGTTTGGAGCCAGTTACTAAGTTACCATGCGTCATTACGAGGGAAGTGAAGTTACGACTGTTGAAGCATATTCCGCCTGGCCGGGGAGAGGGTGGCGCAACTTAAAGAGCTATCAACCACTCCATAAAAAGTGGTTTCAAACTCTATGTCTATCTTGAACCGCCCTCCCCATTTCTTGAGGTCATGGGAACACAGTAGCGCTATCATCTCCCCGGCCAGGCGGAGTTGTCGTACCAGTTAGGTCGTGGGTTCGAGCCCTCATCGCTGCGAAGTTTTTTTTTATATTTTTGTTATTCTCTATTGTCTGCAGTCACTTTTCTAGTCCCTTCATTCCTTATTGTTATCAGCATAAGTGCCTGCTCCGCTCCTTTTCTGAATTACTATTCACCCCAGCTACTCAAACCGCTGTTATGTCGAGATTAACCAGATTTTAAAAAGTCAAATTGAAGACAACGTGATAACAATATGAAATTTTGTTGGGTTTTTTTTGGTGTTTTAAAATGCTGTATTCATCCTCCTCACTTGTTCAATAGAAGGATCAGCATTGCCAAAACAAACTTCATGAAAATGAGTAAAATCCCCACGAGCTTAAAAATATCAACAAAAACAAAAGTGTGTCTGACTAAATGTTACGTATAATAATAATAATAATAATAATAATAATAATAATAATAATAATAATAATAATAATAATAATAATAATAATAGATCTTTATTGTCCATAAATGTGGCAATTTGTCATTTAGTTACACTTGTTATAACGTTAAACGATAACTGTAACATTGAACAGATATTTCACTCCTACTTATTTTCTCTCTCTCTCATTCTCTCTCTCTCTCTCTCTCTCTCTCTCTCTCTCTCTCTCTCTCTCTCTTTTTGTGGACCATACACGCCTGTGAAACATGGGCCATAACGTAGGAGAGATGTGGGTGTAGCGAAGAATTCTGAGAGTACCTACCATGGACCAGAAAGAAATCAAATATTCTGGTTCTTATTGATTCAGAAAGCAAAAGGTAAAAAAAAAACTGTTGGAAGGAGTTAAAATGAGAAAATTGAACCTAATATAAACACATTCGGAGACACAACACCATCCAAAATCAGTGCTAGAGGGGAAAAGGAGCTGGCAGAAAGCAAAGAGGCAAACTAAGGAAGTCCTGGATAGGAAATGTGGAGGCAACAACTGTCAATAAGATCATAGACTGCTCGGTAATGGTCCTTGAGCGTGAAGAATGGCGTTCCATGACATTCAACTTCTGTAGGGATACGGAACTCCGGAAAGGTATGGTATCTTCCTAGATAATACGAGTAAAACACATTATTAACTCAACCGAAGTCTGATTTAAATTCAATTTTCAGCATCTCAGTCATCCCAACATCATACCGTTTTTGGGAAAATCCTGAAAATGGCCTGTAAGGAGAGAGTTAATCCAGTGAAAAATTCTCCTTTTTGATGGATTGAACGACAACGAAAATGTCTTGGAAAGTTTTCATGCACCACTTTATATGATTTGTTGGCATAATAGGCCTTAAGGCAAAAAATTCTTTTTCTTGATTTACCAGGGCGTTTTTCGGGATACTTACTGCTCTAATCTTTCATGCATGGAATGTACTTCTATATCCTAAAGAATGAAGGAAAAACAAATAAAATTTTATATTCAAAATTTTGTGGGTTCATATTTTTTTGGATCACCCTGTAAATCGATCGATTAAAACGACTCTCATTTTTTTTTTCAAAAACTCTCAAACCTGAGACTTTTTTGAAAACCCAGGTTTGAGAGTTTTTGACAAGATGAAGGTCATTTTAATAGATCTATATTTGAAGGACGAGTTTTCTGGTCAAAATGTTTAAAACGTGTTGTTTTTTTTCGTAGAACGGTAGAATATTCAAATTAATAGAAATCATGCGCTATCGAAGGCAGGTTTTCCAAAACTCGTTAAGTCGATTTTTCTACATTTTGAGATTTTCCATCCATGAGATAAATTGAAACGTAAAATAGAATTTTAAGCATCAATTGGCCCAATAATTTCCTTAGATTTGTGTGAACTTTGAAGTTTAGATTATATGATAAAATAATAGACTGAATAATAAATAATTTGTAGGAGAAAAAATACTCAATATCTCAAAATGGGAAAATCGGAGTTAAGGATTTTTAGAAAACCATTCTTACTCAATGTGGTGCTCACTATTTGGATACTCTTACTTGTTCGTCAGTGCCAGTAAACACCAGGAAAAATGAACTGTAATGTGTACAGTTAGAATCAACAGTTGCCAACGGGCGTTTCATTATCTGTCCTTATTTACACGTCCGAAAACCCGCATCTTTTATTGATGCTATTCAATTGTGTGTTTGCGTGTGTGTGTGTGTGTGTGTGTGTGTCTGTGTGTGTGTGTGTCTGTGTATGTTTTGGTAGTTTGGGGGGGGGGGGGTGGGGGGTGGAGGAGGAATGACAGAGAGAAAGGAAAGGGTAAAAGAATGAGAGGAGCGGAGGGTGGGGGTAGGGAGATTATTTAAACAGCAAAAGTATCTCACTCAATCCCTAGTCGTATCTCAGACAGGTGACAGCCTGCTGCTAAGAAAAAAAAGAAAAAAAAAAAACCCAAAAAAAAAACAGAAAACAAACTTGAGCTTTTTATATAGCGCAATATCCACTACACGTGCTCAAGGCGCTTTACAAGGGGTCCCTGACCAACAGCAACACTTAACATGTTGGACCAGACATGACACCGGTTAGGCGATATTAAATATTTTTTTTCGGAGAGACAACGCCGTTAACTTCCAGATTCTCATTTTACACCTGAGTACGGCGAAAAAATGTGAGTAAAGAGCCTTTTCCAAGGACTCAACTATGCGCCGAGTGTAAACAAAAGTATTGATTGGATCCGTACGACATGCTTAAGGGTCAATTGGCTCGAAAAAGGCGAAAAGTTAGATCGCGAGGTCAGAGGTCGTGTCAGCTGTCAGCCTACAACATACTGCGTAGTTGTTGGACTTGCATACTCTTTCATTTAAACGACATTTGTGTCAGTGCATGACATAATCAGTCGGAAAGTGAAAATTTTGGATTTGCATCTTTTTTCTTCTTCATTTTCTGAAAGTAAATTAAGTTCTCCAGAGCATTTTAATCTTTATTTGAAGTAAATCGGGTGATTTTTCATGAAGTAATGGTCAGATATATGGGGAAGGTATTGGACAACTTTTCTCAAATTTCATACTTTTCAACTTGACTAGCTGTAAGAAAATATTTAGAAATGAAATTAAGCTTTGATATTTCCCGAAGATGTTCAAAAAGTTGATTATCATTATGACAGAAACATGTAAAAATTGACTTTTACTAATGCATATTCGTCAAACTTTTCACCTCGACTGTATTCATCACTGAACTTTATTTGTTTCTATTTGAATAATAAAAGAGTCACTTTATATAACAATTGACTATTCAATAACTAAACTTGAGCATATGATACTAACTGTTTCAAATCTTTATTGTCAACCATCCCGCTACTGATTTAATGTCATATCACTGTAACATAGTTAATTTGGTTTTTAATCCGTAATTATGAAATCAATAAAAGAGTCACTTTTATTCATAACAAAACCAAATAAAGCAAGCCACACAAGGAATATCAATACGATTCAACAGTCGTAACGTCACTTCCCTCGTAATGACGCAGATTAACTTAGTAACTGGTTCTAAATTATCGGAACAATGTCGACGTCCTTATGAAATACTTCTCCGACGAGCATAAAAGTGTATTCAGAGGAGAAAAACATTATAAATATGATCATGTTTGACTTTTATACATTCTGATCACATTACATATGAAAAGTTTTAGCCAGCATGAAGAATAAAAAGTACAGATTTTCTTTGTTTAGAACCACGCTGCTCGCCGTTGCTGGGTGGACGTGACATCAGACTATTGAAACCAATTTAGTGTCAAAGTGTCGAGTATTCATAAATTTCAACTTAAATGAGTGGTATCGATTACGGTATCGAATAAGGCCCATCCACAGATTGATGCGGTGGCTTGCAAAATCTACTAAGCCGCATTTTCATTATTAATTTAGAGAAAACTGTAATTCTTTGTCATTTGCATATTTTGAGACTTATAGTGGAAACAGACTTGTCTTGTTTGCCCCATTATTCTCTTATCATTTCAACTTAAAATTCGCCTTTCGTCATCTGGCTCTCTCCGAGATTTACTCAGTTTGAGACGGTAGGACACATTCATTTATTCACTGATTCATAATGATGATGATGATGATGATGATGATGATGATGATGATGATGATGATGATGATGATGAGGATGATGATGATCATCATCATCATCATCATCAACATCATATATCATCATCATCATCATCATCATCATCATCCATCATCTCATCATCATCATCATCATCATCATCATCATCATCTCATCATCATCATCATCATCATCATCATCATCATCATCATCATCATCAATCATCATATCATCATCATCATCATCATCATCATCATCATCATCATCATCATTCATCATCATCATCATCATCATCATCATATTCATCCTCGTCATCCGCATCCTCGTCATCCTCATCATCATCATCATCATCATTTCTCTCGTCGATCATCATCATCATCATCATTCATCATCATCATCATATCATCATCATCATCATCATCATCATCATCATCATCATCATCATCATCATCTATCATCATCATCATCATCATCATCATCATCATCATCATCATCAATCATCATCATCATACATCATCATCATCATCATCATTATCATCATCGTCATCATCATCGTCATCATCATCATCATCATCATCATCATCATCATCATCATCATCATCATCATCATCATCATCCTAATCATCATCATCATCATCATCTGAGATCCTTCTCTATCCAGAGCATCAATGACATAGTCTTCCATCTCTCTATCCAGGACATTTTAGCAATATTCGTCGATCTTCAATGATGACAGCTCATCGATATTTTGCTTTCAACTTTTTCTCTTTCATCCTCTAATTCGCTTTCCGTTTCCTTCATTACATCTTGATAAACTAGAAGTTGATTTTGAAAAAATGCTAAATCACACCTAGATAGAAAATGTATTATCAATCTCAAGCAATATAATTTGATTCAGTAGTCTGATGTCACGCCGCCCGCAACGGCGGCCATCTTGGTTCTAAACAAAGAATATCATTACTTTTTATTCTTCATGCTGGCTAGAACTTTTTATATGCCTTGTGATCAGAATGTGTAAAAGTCAAAACACGATCAGATTTATGGGGTTTTTTTCCCCTCTGGATACGCTTTTTTGCTCATCCGAGAAATATTTCATACGGCGTCCGCCATTGTTCCGATAGTTCGAGCCAGTGTTACTAAGTTATCATGCGTCATTAGGAAGGAAGTGACGTCACGACTGTTGAAGGGTATTGCCACCTTCGAATCGATTTCAAAACTTTCTAAATCACACCCAGATAGAAAATAATACGTTATCACTCTCAAATTATTTAGTGGACACCATAGAATCACTTTCAAAACCTGCTAAATTACATTAAGATAGAAAATGTTCTAAATCAATCCATTAGACACAGCAGAATCACTTTCAAATCTTGCTAAAAAGAAAATGAGTTATCATTCTCAAGCAATCTACTTGACACCTTAGAATCGCTTTCAAAACTTTCTAAATCACACCTAGAATGAAACTGTGTTATTACTCTCAAATAATTAGGGATAGAAAATGTTCTCAATCCATTTATTAGACACATAATCGTTTTCAAATCTTGCTAAATCACACCTAGATAGAAAATGTGTTATAACTCTAAAATAGTTTATTGGACACACTCGGGATAGAACATGTTCTCAAACAATCTATCAGACACAGAATCGCTTTCAAAACCTGCTAAATCACACCCAGATAGAAAATTAATTAACATTTTCAATCAATCTATTAGACACAGAATCACTTTCAAAGCCTACTAAATCACACCCAGATAGAACATGAGTTAACATTTTCAATCAATCTATCAGACACAGAATTGCTTTCAAAACATACTAAATCACACCCAGATAGAAAATGAGTAAACATTTTCAATCAATCTATTAGACACAGAATCACTTTCAAAGCCAACTAAATCACACCCAGATAGAAAATGAGTAAACATTTTCAATCAATCTATTAGACACAGAATCACTTTCAAAACCTACTAAATCACACCCAGATAGAAAATGAGTTTACATTCTCAAGCAATCTACAGATAGTTTGAAGTTGACGTCACTCAGGTCTTTGTTATTGATTTTTGCCATCAGCGATTATGAGTAATTCACTAAACTGTATTAATTAGACTATAAACGATCTTGGATACACAACGTTTTGTGTATTGGTCCATTATACTTCTGGGTGGCAATGTTGTGAGCTTCTTAGGCAAGCGAATACTATCTTTTAGACACAGAATCGCTTTCAAACCCGTACTCAGGTGTAAATCACACCAGGATAGAAAATTAGTTAATATCCTCAAGCAATCTATTAGACACCTAAATATCATCTCGGAAACTTAAAATCACAACCCGATAGAAAAGGAGTTAACCTTTTCAAGCAATCTACTTGACACAATAGAATCGCTTTCAAGACCTGCTAAATCACATTGAGATAGAAAATGTCTTCACTTGTGCGGCTATGTGGTCTAGTGGTACGACACTCGCTTTCGGATCGGAGGATCCTGGGTTCGAGCCTCGCTCGGCGCATAGTTGAGTCCTTGGAGAAGGCTCTTTACTCACATTCTCTCACCGTACTCAGGTGTAAAATGAGTACCTGGTCGTTAACAGCGTTGTCTCTGTCCCAAAAATTTGTAATATCCCTGACAGGGTCATGTCTCGTCCTACATGTTATGTGTTTCTGTTGGCCAGGGACCCGTTGTAAAGCGCTTTGAGCACGTTTAGTGGATATTGCACTATATAAAAGCTCAAGTTTTTTTTCAAGCAATCTATTAGACACAGAATCGCTTCCAAAACTTACTAAATCACATCTATATAGAAAATGAGTTAAATGTCCCCAAGCAATCCATTAGACACAGAATCGCTTTCAAAACTTACTAAATCACACCCATATAGAAAATGAGTTAAATGTCCCCAAGCAATCCATTAGACACAGAATCGCTTTCAAAACTTACTAAATCACACCCATATAGAAAATGAGTTAAATGTCCCCAAGCAATCCATTAGACACAGAATCGCTTTCAAAACTTACTAAATCACATCCATATAGAAAATGAGTTAAATGTCCCCAAGCAATCTTTTAGACACAGAATCGCTTTCAAAACTTACTAAATCACACCCATATAGAAAATGAGTTAAATGTCCCCAAGCAATCCATTAGACACAGAATCGCTTTCAAAACTTACTAAATCACACCCATATAGAAAATGAGTTAAATGTCCCCAAGCAATCCATTAGACACAGAATCGCTTTCAAAACTTACTAAATCACATCCATATAGAAAATGAGTTAAATGTCCCCAAGCAATCTATTAGACACAGAATCGCTTTCAAAACTTACTAAATCACACCCATATAGAAAATGAGTTAAATGTCCCCAAGCAATCCATTAGACACAGAATCGCTTTCAAAACTTACTAAATCACACCATATAGAAAATGAGTTAAATGTCCCCAAGCAATCTATTAGACACAGAATCGCTTTCAAAACTTACTAAATCACATCCATATAGAAAATGAGTTAAATGTCCCCAAACAATCTATTAGACACAGAATCGCTTTCAAAACTTACTAAATCACATCCATATAGAAAATGAGTTAAATGTCCCCAAGCAATCTATTAGACACAGAATCGCTTTCAAAACTTACTAAATCACACCCATATAGAAAATGAGTTAAATGTCCCCAAGCAATCCATTAGACACAGAATCGCTTTCAAAACTTACTAAATCACACCCATATAGAAAATGAGTTAAATGTCCCCAAGCAATCCATTAGACACAGAATCGCTTTCAAAACTTACTAAATCACACCCATATAGAAAATGAGTTAAATGTCCCCAAGCAATCCATTAGACACAGAATCGCTTTCAAAACTTACTAAATCACATCCATATAGAAAATGAGTTAAATGTCCCCAAGCAATCCATTAGACACAGAATCGCTTTCAAAACTTACTAAATCACATCCATATAGAAAATGAGTTAAATGTCCCCAAGCAATCCATTAGACACAGAATCGCTTTCAAAACTTACTAAATCACATCCATATAGAAAATGAGTTAAATGTCCCCAAGCAATCCATTAGACACAGAATCGCTTTCAAAACTTACTAAATCACATCCATATAGAAAATGAGTTAAATGTCCCCAAGCAATCTATTAGACACCTTAATATCATCTCGGAAACTTAGAAGTTTCAAAGCACTCTGGTATTTTTCTATGAAAGCAAACAAAACATGTTTTTTTGGGTCCTTTTTAAGTCACTAAATAAATGACAAATAAAATGCAGTTTTCTCACGCACGACTTAACAGTTTTGAAGGTTTACCCGACAGATAATTGTTCATTTGTATTACATTTTTTTAAAACATAGCGTAGGCAAGTTCTATTATTATTATTATTATTATTATTATTATTATTATTATTATTATTATTATTATTATTATTATTATTATTATTATTATATTATTATTATTATTATTATATTATTATTATATATATTATTATTATTATTATTATTATTATATATATTTTATTATTATATTATTATTATTATTATATTATTATTATTATTATTATTATTATTATTATTATTATTATTTTATATTATCATTATTATTATATATATTA
>NC_088370.1:14491858-14504358 GCF_034508935.2 Berghia stephanieae
AAAATCAATAACATCATAAGGGCTGAGTGACGTTAATTCCGTTCCTTCTATTGCACCGGCGGTTCGTCAGTATCTTGTCTAATCTTGTTATAATTCAAGCAATTTTAAGCATAATGAGTGACTTATTGGGTGACAACATTCTAGCGCGCGGCCCCGAAAATCATTCTATAGACACCCCGTAAAATGATTGGGTGGGTAAAACAGCCGGAGGGTCGTAGGGATTTTGATGATCTTAAATTACCTGCTGTGGGTCTTAGAACTAACTACCACTGATTGCATTGGTAGTGTTAGTTAGACCCGGCCAATCTATGGATAGAACGAAGATGACGTCGCTCAGGTCTTTGTTCTTGTTTTTGCCATCCACGTTTGTGAGTACTTCTCACTAAACTGAATGCACCAGACTATAAATGTTCATGCTTACACATAGTTTTGTGTGTTGGTCCGTTACACTTCCGGATGGCAATGTTGTGAACTCCTTAGCCAAGCGCATCCGATCTATATGAAGATCTGAACATGTGTGTATGAAAGGTACCAGACAAAACAAGAAAGAAAATTATAAGAAAATAAAACAAAACAAACATTCGCAAAAATCAGTCAACCTCGAAGGAGAATCGAACCTCATACCTTCTGATTACCGGTCAGGCGTGCTATCATTACACCACAGAGGCACCCAAAGACTGAGGTCCGATTTTCCTAGTCGAGGTAAACTGATTTTTTGGAGGGATATTTTTTTGTGTGTATATTTCTTTCTTGCTTTGTCTGGCACATTTCATACACACTTGTTCAGATTTTTATCTTACACCGGTGCCTGCTCCTTAGTTTCCCAATCTCAATGGAAAATTTGCATGAATACAACAGACTCTCGTCTTATCCAGGTGGTAGCAATCAACTCCTACTGTCCGTATAATGTCATAGAAAACGCAAGAAACCTCTGCGGCTCAAACGAATGGTCTAGGTCCTAAAGAATCTGGTGTGGTCTTACAGAGACCACTGACTGTATCGGCGTCATTGTCAGACCACTCTATTCCCAATAGGTTTCAACAGTCGTGACGTCACTTCCCTCGCATAGTAACTTAGTAACTGGTTCTAAACTATCGTAACAATGGTGGACGCCCTTATGAAATACTTCTCCGACGAGCATAAAAGTGTATCCAGAGGAGAGAAACATTATAAATCTGATCATGTTTTGACTTTTATACATTCTGATCACATGACATGTGAAAAATTGCTAGCCAGCATGAAGAATAAAAAGTACCGATTTTCGTTGTTTAGAACGAAGCTGATCATTGCTGGGCGGACGTGACATCAGACTATTGGATCCTATTGAAATTTCGCGAAAATGCAAAAGCCTAGCGCCCCATCCAAAAGGAACAAATCAATTCCTACTGCCTACAGTCTACTCAACGCCATAGAAATCAGGATAAACCCCGGCTCTATGGAGCCTATGGCTCTGGATGACCAAAGAACGATATTTTTTAAAAAGAGCTTTTATATAGCGCAATATCCACTAAATGTGCTCAAAGCGCTTTACAAGGGGTCCCCGGTCAACAGCAACATTTAACATGCAGGACGGGACATAACGCCTGTAAGGCGATATTACAATTTTTCGGACAAAGACAACGCTGTTAACGGCCATGTACTCATTTTACACCTGAGCACGGTGAGAGAATGTGAGTAAAGAGCCTTTTCCAAGGACTTAACTATGCGCCGAGCGCGAGGCTCGAACCAAGGACCTTCCGATCCGAAAGCGAGTGTCATACCGCTAGACCACATACCAGCACAATAGATTTGGTTACAATTTCATAGACATACGTACGTATGACTGTTTCACTGAAACATAGACCTTTCCACCCAACAAAAATGATAGACTTCAGTGTGGAGGAGAACTGGGGAGAAATGTGGAACAGAGAAACACCAAGAGGAGGAAACATCTTAAATTAATACTGGGTTTCCTCAAATCGCCTACATAACAGGACATGGCAGAACTGCATCAAATATAATATGTGCAGATGGAAAATTAGGAACAGTGATGCCTGCCGGAAATGTCAGACAGCTCAAGAGACCAGCGATCAATCACATCGTCCTCCACTGTCCAGTAACTAATCTTGAAGGTGGCTATGAAACAGTTCTTAGGGCGGAGGAAGACTTTTAGAAACTGGGTTGACGAAATGAATTTGGAGGTGCAGCCATACGCTACTTCTTCTACTGCAACATGTTGACACGGAAACTCCGATGGCAGACTACATTAATAGTGCCGGCGGTTCTACGGTACGATGCTGTATAATCTTGTTATAAAGACAAGCAATTGTAAGCACAATAAATGACTTAATGAATGGGTGACAGTAATCTGGCAGCCCCTAAAATCATTCTATAGATTTTTTTTTAACGGGAGTCAACAATTCATCAACAAGCGTGAAGCAACATTTGTATAAGCAATTGTAAACTATTGCAACCAAGTGGGATTTCATCAGATCTTTGTAAATCAATTGTCAACAGTCAACATCTCCATGTGGAAGATCAAAGGTATATCATGAGAGAGTCCATCAGATAACGGCTTGGACCAGTTGATTCCAATGGCAATCGAACGAAGTAAAATATTTTGGAGGGTAAAGACAGCCCGAGGCTCGAATAGATTCTTCTGATGATCTTAAAAATTATCTGGCGTGTTCTTACAATTAAGTACTGATTGCATTCGTGCTAGATCTGGTTAATCAGTATGGCAAAACTTGAATCAATTGATGCTATGCGTTTAAGTACAATGCTCACAACATCAGCAAGCCGGATTTAACATACCAACACAAAAAACTATATGTATACATGAACGTAGAACGTAAAAAGAAGAAAATTCAAGCGATTTTTAGCATGATCAGTGAGCTAATGGGTGACAATAATCTTGTTGCCTGGCCACGGGAATCATTCTTCTATAGGTTTTGTTAAATGATCGGATGGATAAAAATAGACCGGGGGGGGGGGGCTGGTAGGGTACAGACCTGATGATTAGGGGCAGCGTGGCTCAGCGGCACGGTCTTTGCTTCGTTCCCGGAAGGTACCGAGTTCGATCACCCACCGCTGCGCTGTGCGGCCTCGAGCAAGTCACCTCGCCCTGGCTCAATTTGCGGCTCTGCATTCCAGTCTTCCTAGGAAAAGACCCTAGAGACAAATTTCCCCTATGGGATGAATAAAGGAAATTCTATTTTTTATTTATTTATCATGAATAATCGGATGTGATCCTAGAACTGGTACTGATTATTCTACCGTACTTTGAAAAGAAACAAAAACACGTATCAAGATTTTTGGTCAGAAAACTCATCATTCAAATACAGATCGATTAAACTGACCCTCATCTTGGTTTAAAAACTCTCAAACCTGGGACTTCGCGGACAAGTTAACGCACAAGTTCTTATTTTACACCTGGATGCTACAATGAGAGAATGTGAGTCAAAGATAATTTCCCAAGGACTCAATTTTGAGTCTGACAAAAGGGGTATTGAACCCTGGCCCTACCGCTGCGAAGGCGAGTGCAATACGACTACCTCAAATCCGCACACACACAAAAAAAAACCGTTTTAAGGCGAAAGGTCACAAAACTGGGTTAGTTAATATTTCTCAAGGTCAAAAATAGAGATACCAAAAAAATATTAAATTTAATAAATACTCATTTAAGATACCTCAAAGAAAAAAAAACCCCAAAAAACTCAACCCACAAAAAAACAAAATAAAACAAATTAAAAAACAAAAAAAACAAAAAAAAACAAAACCAGCGAAGAAAAAAAACAAACAACAAACATTATTTTAAAAAATCAATGAAAGATTAAATTTCAAAGGCACCGGCTTTTAATTTTATTATTTTTTTGGTTTTGAATTTAACCGCGGCCTTGAAAGGTAAAAGGTCAAGTCAGATAGACTCGTTCGACAGACGACACTTGTTATATTATCACTGATAACAACGGGCCATTATTATTGCGCCATGCAAAGAAGATCCTTTTAGAAACTCGACGCAACTCTCTCAAAAAACAACGAGAATTTTGTGTTTGCTCTCTCAATATTATTGATTGCCTTGATGGAACTTTGAAAAAAAAAAGAGGATGTGTGTTTGTGTATGTGTGTGTATGTCTGTGTGTGTGTGTGTGTGTGTTGGCGTTTCGTGGTTGTAGCAGGGTGGGGGGGGGGGGGTTAGTGGAGAGTAGAGAATGTATTATATATAAATGATAATATGTGTTGCAGATGGAGATTTTTGGTTGCCGTAGCTGTTGAGGAGAATAGAGGAAGTTGGGGTGGTTGTAGTTAAGGGTGGAGATGGGGGGGGGGGGGGGGGGGCGAGGGATGTTATTTTTTTCTGGGAGGGGGGGGGGGGGGGCAGGGGGTTGGGGTTGCATGTTTTTGCATTGTCTGATGGTTTCAAGACATGAAAATAGGATTTCGTTTGATGAATATTCAACGATTAATTTGAATTTTGCTGGGAGCTTGTCGTCTTGGTCCGTGCTTGATTGATATAAAATTGGATAAATGGATGGGGGGCTGGAGGGAATGGATACGTGGATGAGCAGAGTGGATAACTATTGGATAGATTTAGTGGATAAATGATGTACGTACTGAGCGAGTTAATGGACATGTTATTTTGTTAAATGGATAGACAAAGTGAGTGAATTGAGGGACAGGTTTGGTAAATGAATGGATTGTGTGAGTGAATAGATGACGTGTAGTGGATAACTGATGGATAGATTAAGTGAATTATTGGATGGGTTTCAACAGATGAATTGAGTGAGTGAACAGATGCTTAATGGATAGCTGGATAGATTAAGTGAATTATTGGATGGGTTTAAACAGATGAATTGAGTGAGTGAACAGATGCTTAGTGGATAGCTGGATAGATTAAGTGAATTATTGGATGGGTTTCAACAGATGAATTGAGTGAGTGAACAGATGCTTAGTGGATAGCTGGATAGATTAAGTGAATTATTGGATGGGTTTCAACAGATGAATTGAGTGAGTGAACAGATGCTTAATGGATAGCTGGATAGATTAAGTGAATTATTGGATGGGTTTACTGAGCGAAATGGATAGACACATTGGGGATGAATTGAGTTAGTGAATGGATGCATAGTGGATAGCTGGATAGATTAAGTGGATTATTGGATGAGTTGGTTTATTGAATGAAATGGATAGACACATTGGACAAATAAATGAATTGAGTGAGCGAATGGATGCATAGTGGATAGCTGGATAGATTAAATGAATTATTGGATGGGTTTAAACCATGAGTAGGTCATAGTTTAAACAGATGAATTGAGTTAGTGATGGATGCATTTTGGATAGCTGGATAGATTAAGTGAATTGTTGGATGGGTTTACTGAGCGAAATGGATAGACACATTGGAGATGAATTGAGTTAGTGAATGGATGCATAGTGGATAACTGCTGGATAGATTAAGTGAATTATTGGATGAGTTGGTTTATTGAGTGAATAAATGAATAGGACACATTGGACAAAGAGATGAATTGAGTGAGCGAATGGATGCATAGTGGATAGCTGGATAGACTAAATGAATTATTGGATGGGTTTAAACCAGGAGTAGGTCATAGTTTAAACAGATGAATTGAGTTAGTGATGGATGCATTTTGGATAGCTGGATAGATTAAGTGAATTATTGGATTGGTTTACTGAGCGAAATGGATAGACACATTGGAGATGAATTGAGTTAGTGAATGGATGCATAGTGGATAACTGCTGGATAGATTAAGTGAATTATTGGATGAGTTGGTTTATTGAGTGAATAAATGAATAGGCACATTGGACAAAGAGATGAATTGAGTGAGCGAATGGATGCATAGTGGATAGCTGGATAGATTAAATGAATTATTGGATGGGTTTAAACCAGGAGTAGGTCATAGTTTAAACAGATGAATTGAGTTAGTGATGGATGCATTTTGGATAGCTGGATAGATTAAGTGAATTATTGGATTGGTTTACTGAGCGAAATGGATAGACACATTGGAGATGAATTGAGTTAGTGAATGGATGCATAGTGGATAACTGCTGGATAGATTAAGTGAATTATTGGATGAGTTGGTTTATTGAGTGAATATATGAATAGACACATTGGCAAAGAGATGAATTGAGTGATTGAATGGATGCATAGTGGATAACTGCTGGATAGATTTAGTGAATTATTGGATGAGTTGGTTTATTGAGTGAAATGGATAGACACATTGGACAAAAAGAAGAATTGAGTGAGCGAATGGATGCATAGTGGATAACTGCTGGATAGATTAAGTGAATTATTGGATGGTTTTATTGAGTGAAATGGATAGACACATTGGGGATGAATTGAGTGAGTGAATGGATGCATAGTGGATAGTTGGATAGATTTAGTGAATTATTGGATGAGTTGGTTTATTGAGTGAAATGGATTGACACATTGGACAAAGAGATAAATTTAGTAAGTGAATTGATGTCGAGACTATATAAATTAAATGTTTTAAACTTAAAATTGAGCTCTTATATAGAGCAATATCCGCTAAAAGTGCTCAAAGCGCCTTACAAGGGGTCCCTAGCCAACAGCAACACTTAACATGTAAAACGAGGCATGACGCCTGTTAGGCGATATTGGATTTTTTTTTTTCGGACAGAGACAACGCTGTTAATGGCCGGGTACTCATTTTATACCAAAATGTTTTGGTGATGGAATAAATGTAAAGAGTTGATAATTTGATCGATGGAGTAAATATACTCAGAGAGAGAGAGAGAGAGAGAGAGAGAGAGAGAGAGAGAGATAGAGAGAGAGAGAGATAAAGAGAGAGGGAGAGGGAGTGTGTGTATGTGTGTGTTTAAGTGTGTACGTGTGTGTGTACGACATAGATGGATAGAGATTGATAGATAAATATAAAGAGATTGAAAGAGAGAGAGACAGAGAGAGAGAGAGAGAGAGGGGGGGGGGGATACAAAGAAAGAACACAAAGAAAGACAGAAAAGAGAGATAGAGATAGATAGATAGATAGATAGATAGAGAGAGAGATATATAGATAGAGAGAGATAGATAGAGAGAGATAGAGATAGATAGATAGATCGATAAATAGATAGAGATAGAGAGAGAGAAAGAGAGAGAGAGAGAGAGAGAGAGAGAGAGAGAGACCCATCCATTAACGTCATCAATATCCATCAATGTAATGTATTACCGATTGGTTTAATCGGATCAACATTGTTTTGATTTTAATCTTTCATCATTTGGCTCTTTGTATGAAAAGATACACAATTCACGGATTTTAGAAAAAAAAATGAAGTTGACGTCACTCAGCTCTTTGTTATTGTTTTTAGACCGCCAGTGGGGCGGTACGTTCTCTCTTAAAATATTGATGCTTTGCGCTAGGCTATGAAACTCACAACATTGCCATCCGGAATATAACGGACCAACACGCACAACTATGTGTAACATTGAGCGTTTATAATCTGGTTAAAACTGTTTGGTGAGATTTACTCAAACATACGGATGTCAAAAAAACAATAACAAAGACATGAGTGACGTAAACTTCGTTCTATCTATAGATAGTGTGCGCTTGGCTAAGAAACTCACAACATTGCCATCCGGAAATAAACGGACCAACAAACAAAAATGTGTGTAATTTTGAACGTTTTTATAGATAGTATGCGCTTGGCTAAGAAGCTCACAACATAGCCATCCGGAAGTATAACGGACCAACACAGAAAACTGTGTGTATCCATGAACGTTAATAGTCTGGTTAATACAGTTCAGTGAGCATTGCTCACAAACGCGGATGGCAAAAAACAATAACAAAGACCTGAGTGACGTCATCTGCATACTATCTATAGTCTGGTTAAAACAGTTTAGTGAGAATTCCTCATAAACGTGGAAAAGCAATGCCAAAGAACTGAGTGACGTTAATTCGTTCTATCTATATCAATAAGCCAAAAACGTAAAAGGCTGACTTAGTTGTGTGTGTCGGTACGTTGATCAACACGGGCTGTTGTTTTTGAGTATTTCTTTAAAACGCATAACATCAATGGGAGTGATCCATTTTCATCCTTTTGTCCAACCGAGTCCTCGATCACACGACTTGTTGCTATACAATGGTTGGATCGGAAAGTACTGGGTTCGAGTCCCGCTCTTAGCGGTACATAATAATTGAGTCCTCGTTGTCTCTGTCGGAAATAAATTGCAATATGGCCTAAATTACGTCATGTGTAAATAAACTTCCTTCATATATTTTATTCCAAATTATTCCAAACCAAATTGACACAGCGGGACACAATTCGATTCAATAGTCTGATGTCACGTCGCTCAGGAACGGCGTCCATCGTGGTTCTAAACAACGAAAATCGGTACATTTTATTCTTCATGCTGGCTAGAACTTTTCATATGTCATGTGATCAGAATGTATAAAAGTCAAAACATGATCAGATTTGTAATGCTTTCCTTCTCCGGATACGCTTTTAAGCTCGCCGGAGAAATATTTCATACGGCGTCCGCCATTGTTCCGATAGTTTAGAGCCAGTGTTACTAAGTTACCATGCGTCATTAGGAAGGAAGTGACGGTACGACTATTGAATCCAATTGAGTCCTCGTTGTCTCTGTCGGAAATAAATTGCAATATGGCCTAAATTACATCATGTGTAAATAAACTTCCTTCATCTATTTTATTCCAAATTACTCCAAACCAGTTTCACTCGTGGGTCACAATTAGAACATAAACTTTCTGGCATAAAAATGAAAAAAAAAGAAATGTGTTTTATCAGTGGATTGAAAAATGGGTCGCTTTCCTGCCGCTACATCTGGAGTGAAAATGTCATAATATGTCGGACAATGAAGACTGTTTAAGGTCATGGAAATATTTTGCACTGCGTGGTGGGTATTGATTTTTGTTATCTTTTGGACTGGAAAGCCACACTGGGTAGGGTAGATAGAGGGATATGGCTAAAAGGGGAATGCGTTTGTGATCATGATCAAGTCTGTCCTTTTGATGTGTCCCAACACATTGAAATACTATTGACACCTTGTAGAAGAAGGGAATATAACCACACCCCTCGGACAGTCGTTCGAATGTAAACATTGCCAGTCTTAGTATTGAACTAATCGGGATTGATATTGATGGTATGCGTTTAAATATTGAATGAAGTTGACGTCACTCGCGTCTTTGTTATTGTTTTTTATTGCCATCCAGGTTTATGAGTAATTCCCAAAAAGCTGTATTAACCAGGTTTAAACGTTGAAGGTTACACATAGTTTTGTGTGTTGGTCCGTAATACTCCGGATGGCAATGTTGTGAACTTCTTAGCCAAGCGCATGCTTATATATATAATACTCACCTTCTACACGCGAAGTGGCTGAGTGGTTAGGGTATTGCACTGTGATCCGGAAGGTCCCGGGTTCGAGTAGGCAAGATTATTAACACACAATTTGCTCACATGGACAACATGGGTGATTCCTGTTTGATGGATTATCTCTATTCCTTCATGGAATGCCTAGGCGACGGTATCAAATGATTCCGTAACGGACGGGCGTAAAAAAATTTTCTACACGCTTTATCAATGGGAGCGATCTATATTCAGGTTGCTTTCTATCGAGTCATCAATCATATGATTTGTTGCTGCCCAACGATTGGATATTTGTTAATAATTGTAAACACTCTGCAATGTTTATGAAAATTGTAAACATACTTATGTGTCAAGTTGAAGAAAATGACATGACCAATAGTGATACGAGATACTTCAAAAGTTACGTAGGTCACTTTGAGCACATTTTGCAATGTGACCAATGTCCCGGAGGACTTGGAAAGGTAATATTATAGATCAACCGTAGTCATCGTTATCTTATAGATAGTTCGAAGATGACGTCACTCAAGCCTTTGTTATTGTATTTTACCATCCGCGTTTGTGAGCGATTGTCACTAAACTGTATTACCCCGACTATAAAAAGTTCATGATTACACAATGTTTTGTGTATTGGTCCGTTATACTTCCGGATGGCAATGTTATGAGCTTCTTAGCCAAGCGCATACTATCTATAGCCTGACACTGACCAGAAAATGACTTCAAAATGCCAGTCTTTTGCCAGAAAAGAAAACAAATTGTGAGTTGTATTCAACAGTTCAACCAATGGGACCACTTGTTTCCGTGAGCACTACTAACGACAACTCACTACGCGGTGCAAAAAAAAAACAAAACAACATAATGACTTCAAAATGCCAAACCACATAACATCACAAATACTTATAAAATACTTATAATTTTTGTTTGAAAAAATCTGAAAAAAAAGAAGAAAAAGTGAGCTTTATATTGAGCAAAATCCCCTAAAACAGGATGATGAAACTACGAGGCGCTAATATGACTAGATTCTCTTCGACATAGAAAACCCTTTATGGACAATCAGTACTCCTTTTACCCCTGAATAGGGTGAGAAAATGTGAGTTGAAAGAAAGCCCTTTCCAAGTAGTCAACTTTGTGTGGCCTCCAGTGGTATTCGAACCTTTACACTGAGTGCCGTAAGCCCAGTGTTATTTATAGATAGTTCGAAGATGACGTCACTCAGGTCTTTGTTATTATTTTTTGCCATCCCGAGCGATTTGTTGATGTAAGAATAACATCACTGAAACTGTTAGTAATCCGAGGACTTATAACACGTTCAGGGAAATACACCAACAGGGTTTAGTGTGTTGTGTCCGTTCATACTTCCGGATGGCAATGTTATGAGCTTCTTAGCCAAGCGCATACTATCTTAATAGATGGCTGAAGAGAAACATTGCATGGAGTATAAAAAATCTTGAAACATACATGTAATAGAAACATCACAAAACAAACAAAGTGGTTTTGATATTCTTATGGGTTCATTCCCATGAATGCACAAGTTTTCTTTTAGATACACTCCCTTTATCTTTCTCTCCATTTTATTGACTCATTTAGGCACCTCGATTTATTTGTTATATAGATAGTATGCAGATGACGTCACTCAGGCCTTTGTTATTGTTTTTGCCATCCGCGTTTGTGAGTTGTTCTCACTAAACTGTATTAACCAGACTATAAAAGTTCATGGTTACACAGAGTTTGTGTGTTGGTCCGTTATACTTCCGGATGGCAATGTTGTGAACTCCTTGGCCAAGCGCATTCTATCTATATAACACTACATCAAACTGTATTAACCAGACATAATATGCACTTGGCCAAGAAGTTCACAACATTGCTATCCGGAAGATTAACGGTCCAACACGCACAACTTTGTGTAACCTTAAACGTTTATAGATAGTGTGCGCTTGGCTCAGAAGCTCACAACATTGACGTCCGGAAATAAAATGGAACAACACACAAAACCGTGTGTATCCATGAACGTTTATAGTCGGGTTAATACAGTTTTTCACCTCAAATCGATGGATTCAAACAACCTAATTAATCAATAAACTGGAGCTTTAAACTAGAGATTTTATATAGCGCAATATCCACTAAATATGCTCAAAGCACTTTACAAAGGGTCCCTGACCTGTTAGGCGATATTACAATTTTTTTCCGACATAGACAACAACCCTGTTAACGGCCAAGTACTCATTTGACAAATGAGTACGGTGAGAGAATGTGAGTAAAGCGTTGTTTTTTTTTTCAAAGGACTCAACTATGAGTAGAGCGAGGCTCGAACCCGGGACCATACGATCCGAAAGCGAGTGTCATACCACAAGACAACATAGCCGCACAATATTATCCCCAAGCTCGAAATTCGAAATCACGGATTTAATAATGTTCGGGAATAGCCTTCAACAGTCGCGACGTCGCTTCCCTCGTAATGTCACATAGTAACTTAGCAACTGGTTCTAAACTATCGGAACAATGGCGGACGCCCATATAAAATACTCCAACGGGCATAAAAGCATAAAATATGATCATGTTTTGACTTTTATATATTCTGATCACATGACATGAGAAAAGGTTCCAGCCAGCATGAAGAGTAAAAAGTACAGATTTTCTTTGTTTAGAACCAAGCTGCTCGTTGCTGGGCGGACGTGACATCAGACTATTGAATCCTATTAAGTAGAGAGATTGTTTTAACTGATTGATGCGTCAATTCAAACCGCTTGTTCAGCTTTGTGGTCTGGTGGTAATTACACTCGCTTTCGGATCTGAAGGTCCTGGGTTCCAGCCTCGCTCGGAGCATAGTTGAGTCCTTGGAAAAGGCTTTATACTCACATTCTCTCACCGTACCCCAGGTGTAATTTGAGTACCGTACTTGACCGTTAACAGGGTTGTTGTCTATGTCGGAAAAAAATTGTAAATATCGGCGTCTAACAGGCGTCATGTCTCGTTCTACGTGTAACGTGTTGCTGTTGGTTACAATGAACTCCTTGTAAAGCGCTTTGATTGAGAACGTTTAGAAGATATTTCGCTATATAAAAGCTCAATTTAAAAAAATCCACAAACCCAAAAATGTCTCGTTCTACCTGTTAAGTGTTGCTGTTGGTCAGGGACCTTTTGTAAAGCGCTTTGAGTACACTTAGTGGATATTG
>NC_088370.1:14506858-14511858 GCF_034508935.2 Berghia stephanieae
ACTCTCAAGAGCAATGTGGTTTAAATCGGCACAATGATTTATTTATTTATTTATTTATTTATTCATTCATTTATTTATTTATTTATTTATTTATTTATTTATTTATGCATCCATTAATTTTACTTATGTCTTAGTTTCTCTAAATGGGTGATTCGAATGCTCTATAGGGTGTACCATCAAATTTATCGTCACTCTCAAGGGCAACGTGGTTTAAATCGGCACAATGATTTATTTATTAGTTTATTAGTTTATTTATTATTTATTTATTTATTTATTTATTTATTTATTTATTATTTATTAGTTTATTTATTTATTATTTTTATATTATCATTATACATTCATTAGTTATTTTATATTATTCTCAGATGGGTGAATAATCGATTCCATCAAATTTATCGTCACTCTCAAGAGCAATGTGGTTTAAATCGGCACAATGATTTATTTATTTATTTATTTATTTATTCATTCATTCATTCATTCATTCATTCATTCATTCATTTACTTATTTATTCGTTTCTTTAGACGGATGACTCGAATGGTCCATCATAGGTTCAACCATCAAATTTATCGCAACTCTCAATGGCGATGCGATGTGATTTATTTAAATCGACACGAGCATAATCGATAAGAAATCAATTAAAAGTTTACAAGGTCCATCAAAGGTAAATCCATCGATTGATCTGCCGCGTTTTAACACGGTGTAATATATCGATCTGTCTAATCCACCCTAATAGCACGTATTGTGCTGGTCTCCCTATTAGTATGACGAGCGTGAGTTGGCAACTATGCATGCACGGCCTTGTCTCTTTGTTGTAGTCTATTTTTATTTTACACTTAAGTCTCTATCTCCTTACCAGCCATTTTCAGGATTTTCCCCAAAACTTGTTTTTCAAATATTGAGATTTTATATAGCGCAATATCCACTAAACATTCGTGCTCAAATCGATTTACAAGGGGTCCCTGACCTACAGCAACACATAACATGTAGGACGAGACACAACGCCTGTCAGGCGATATTACAATTTTTTGGGACAGAGACAACACTGTTAACGGCCAGGTACTCATTTTACACCTGAGTACGGTGAGAGAATGTGAGTAAAGAGCCTTTTCCAAGGACTCAACTATGCGCCGAGCGCGAGGCTCGAACCCAGGACCTTCCGATTCGAAAGCGAGTGTCACACCACTAGACCACATAGCCGCACAATATGTGTAATATATAAACACAAATTATATGCTCTTAAACCTATGGTTGCTGGCCGTGAACACACACACACACACACACAGACACACACACAGACATTTGTAAAGAGAGTTAGAAATAGGTAGATAGTTAGAGAGCTAGATATGTAGATAGATTGATGACGAGGTAGATAGATAGATAGATAGATAGATAGATAGATAGATAGATAGATAGATAGATAGATAGATGGATAGAGAGATAGATAGAAAGAAAGATAGATAGATAGATATATAGATAGATAGATAGATAGATAGATAGATAGATATATTGATCGATATAGAAATAGGTAGGTAGATAGATGAATAGACAGATAGATAGATTGATGGAAGAGAGTTAGATAGATAGCTAGGCAGGAGGTTAGATTGGGAGATAGACATTTAGAGAGATAACGAGAGTAGATAAAACATCTAGATCAGTAGATGGTAGATAGATATTTAAAAAGATAGATAGATAGATAGATAGATAGATGGATAGATGGATAGATAGATAGATAGATAGATAGATAGATAGATAGATAGATAGATAGATATAGATAGAAATAGAAAAAGATAGATAGTAATAGATAGATAGATAGATAGATAGATAGATAGATAAATAGATAGATAGATAGATGATAGATAAAGTAGAATAGATAGATAGATGGATAGATAATAGATAGATAGATAGATAGATAAATAAATAGATAGATAGATAGATAGATAGATAGATAGATAGATAGATATATTGATCGATATAGAAATAGATAGGTAGATAGATGAATAGACAGATAGATAGTTTGATGGGAGAGAGTTAGATAGATAGCTAGGCAGGAGGTTAGATTGGGAGATAGACATTTAGAGAGATAACGAGAGTAGATAAAAAATCTAGATCAGTAGATGGTGATAGATATTTAAAAAAGATAGTATAGATATATAAGATAGATGGATAGAGATAGATAGATAGAAATGGAAGATAGATAGATAGATAGATAGATAGATAGATAGATAGATAAGATAGAAATAGTAATAGATAGATAGATGATAGATAATAGTATAATAGATAGATAGATGGATAGATAAGTAGATAGATAGATAGATAGATAGATAGATAGATAGATAGATAGATAGATAGATAGATAGATAGATATAGATAGATAGATAGACGAATAAATAGATAGAAAAATATCACTATATTCTCATCTTTTTTTTTTGTTTGTTTGAAATATAAAAGTTGAGAAGACTAAAATAATTGAAGCTCCTTAAATAGATAGTATGCAGATGACGTCACTCAGGCCTTTGTTATTGTTTTTGCCATCCGCGTTTGTGAGTTGTTCTCACTAAACTGTATTAACCAGACTATAAAAGTTCATGGTTACACAGAGTTTGTGTGTTGGTCCGTTATACTTCCGGATGGCAATGTTGTGAACTCCTTGGCCAAGCGCATTCTATCTATAGACATATATTTATATAAATAGGTAGAAATAGAAAGAGAGTAGACCGATTTAGAGTTATCGCATTGATGTGGAAGTAGAACAAATAATAGATTGAAAAAAATAGAAAAAAGGATATATATATAGATATACAGATAGACAGCAGTTCGAGAAGTACATGTCTATAGATGGAGAAATATGGAAAGATAGATCGCTTGATGGAAAGACTTATCGAAAGATAGATAAATAATTAGATAGATAGATAGTTGTATATATATATATATATATATATATATATATATAAATATATATATATATATATATATATATATATATATATATATATTTTATATATATATATATGAGTGTTGGTGGGTTTTTGTAGGTAAAAGAACATATGAAAATAAATAAGGTCACTCACATTTATTTTTTGCTGATACAATTGTTTCCATGTCTTCCACATCTTTTAGCCGACAATTATCCGTCTTATAATAATTTTCGATAATTGTCGACTGACAAGATGGAAGACATCGAAACAATTGTAACGGCAAAAAAAAAAAAGAATATGTGAGTGACCTTTTATATATATATATATATATATATATATATATATATATAGAGAGAGAGAGAGAGAGAGAGAGAGAGAGAGAGAGAGATAGAGAGAGATAGAGAGAGAAAAAAAAGAGAGAGAGAAAGAGAACGAGAGAGAAAGAAAGAGAGAGAGAGAGAGGGAGAGAGAGAGACAGACACACAGGGAGAGAAAGGAAAGGGAGAGAGGGAGAGAGGGAGAGAGAGAGAAAGACACAGAGAGAGAGAGAGAGAGAGAGAGAGAGAGAGGGAGAGAGAGAAAGACACACACACACACAGACACACACACATACACACCACACACAGAGAGAGAGAGAGAGAGAGAGAGAGAGAGAGAGAGAGAGAGAGAGAGAGAGACTCGTCTTGTCCTGTAATAAGATGCGAACATAGTCTTACCACGGACCGAGCCCTGGCTGGCGTAGACCCTGTTAATTGGAATGATCCACTATTAATCCCGTAATGCGATCACATCGTTTATCGGGTTTCAGATACACACCCAATCATGAAAGAAACCCTGCCGACCCGACACATCTTTAGGAAGTGTTCGTGTGTGTGTGTATGTGTGTGTATATGTGTGTGTGTGTTAGGACAGGTCCAGGGCTTGCGCAATCGTTAATGGAGCGGAGACACTTGAGCTTTTATAAAGAGAACTATCCACTAAACGTGCTCAAAGCGCTATACAAGGGTCCCTAGCCGACAAATCTTTAGGAAGTGTTCGTGTGTGTGTGTGTGTGTTTGTTTGTGTGTGTGTGTGTCATGACAAGTCCAGGGATTGATGGAGAAACTCGAACTTTTATATAGATAGTATGCGCTTGGCTAAGAAGCTCATAACATTGCCATCCGGAAGTATAACGGACCAACACACACAACTGTGTGTATCCATGAACGTTTATAGTCTAGTTAATACAGTTCAGTGAGCATTACTCATAAACGCGGATGGCAAAAAAAACAATAACAAAGACCTGAGTGACGTCATCTTCGAACTATGTATAGAGAACTATCCACTAAACGTGCTCAAAGCGCTATACAAGGGTCCCTAGCCGACAAATCTTTAGGAAGTGTTCGTGTGTGTGTGTGTGTGTGTGTTTTTGTGTGTGTGTGTGTGTGTGTCATGACAAGTCCAGGGCTTTTGCAATCGTTGACGGAGAAACTTGAGTTTTTATATTAAAGCGAACTATCCACTAAACGTGCTGAAAGTGTTATACATGAGTCCCTGGCCAATAGCAACACATTACAATAAATAGAACGAGACATGCCGCTTGTTAGGCGATATTACAATTTTTTCCGACAGATAAAACGCTGTTAACGACCAGGCACTCATTTTACACCTGAGTACGGTAAGAAAAAGTGAGTAACGTGCCTTTTCCAAGGACTCAACTATGCGCCGAACCCTGGACCTTCCTATCCAAAAAGCGAGTGTCATACCACTAGACCACATAGCCGCATTACTCTCTGGTAAATTTTATGTAGCTAACTTTATTGTCTTTATTTGACGTGAACACTGTTGCAGTTCTGCTCATCGGACACAATTGGATACAATAGTCTGATGTCACGTCACCCAGCAACGGCGGCCATCGTGGTTCTAAACAAAGAAAATCGGTACTTATTATTCTTCATGCTGGCTAGAACTTTTCATTTGTCTTGTGATCAGAAAGTGTAAAAGTCAAAACATGATCAGATTTATAATGCCTTTTTTCCTCCGGATACGCTTTTATGCTCGTCGGAGAAATATTTCATTAGGGCGTCCGCCATTCTTCCGATAGT
>NC_088370.1:14521858-14524358 GCF_034508935.2 Berghia stephanieae
TGCTCGTCGGAGAAGTATTTCATCAGGCCGCCCGCCATTGTTCCGATAGTTAAGAACCAGTAACTGGGTTACAATGCGTCATTAGGAGGGAAATGACGTCACGACTATTGGAGCCTATTACAGACTTGATGTGTAAACACATTTCCCAGCTATCGACTATCCCCTGTAGTGTAATGATGTCACTGAACAGTAACAGGCTTCAACAGTCATGACGTCACTTCCCTCGTAATGACGCATAGTAACTTTGTAACTGGTTCTAAACTATCGGAACAATGACGGACGCCCTATGAAATACTTCTCCGACGAGCACGAAAATGTATCCAGAGGATAAAAACATAAATCTGATCATGTTTTGACTTTTATACATTCTGATCACACGATATGTGAAAAATTTCTAGCCAACATGAAGAACCAAGTTGCTGGTTGCTGGACGGACGTGACATCAGTCTATTGAATCCTATTGGGAAGTCAGAGGTTCGATCCCCAGTCGTGGCAGGCTGAATTTTTTAGGTTGTTTTCTTCTTGTAAATTTTCATTTTGCACATATGGCGCTGTTTCATATATATGTCATTGCATGACATAATCAGTCGGAAGGTGAAAATTTTGGTTTTGCATTTTCTGAAATAATATGCTCCCCAGAGCATTTTAATCATTATTTGAAGTAAATCGGGTGATTTTTCATGAAGTTATGGTCAGATGTATGACAAAAGTATCCAGCAACTTTTCTCAAATTTCATACTTTTTCAGCTTGACTAGTTGTAAAAAAATATTTAGAAGTGAAATTAAGCTTTGATATTTCCAGAAGATGTACAAAAAGGGTTGATTTAATCATTTATGAGAATTCATTTTTGATAAAAATTGACGTACCTTCTAACTAAACTTGGCAATATCTCAGTTCAAACCTTGTCACCATCCGACTGATTATATCATTCACTGTAACATTTTAAATGATCTTCGCGTGTTTGGGCTGCTCTACCACCTGAACCATCTGGCCGCCATTTCATCACGTGTCCAATGGCAAATATTATGGGATTCAGGCTTGGGTTGATAGAGTACACATATTGATCAATGCATTTCATTACATGGGGATGTACTTTGACGTACTCAGCCAGTCGTGAAATAAGGCGTCGTAAAATAACAATATCGCCATTTTATGGCTGTGATGAATCTCTTGTCTTTTCTCGTTGCTAAGGATGACGTCATGATAAGCAATAATATGAAGAGGGACTCCTCCATTTTATTGAAACTGCGAGGCAGCAGCATTATGTCAACACGTGGCAACACGTGATTCACACTAGACTAAACTCGATCGACCGATAGTACTGTGAGCCAATATGTTAACTTCTTCCAAATTTAGTATTTTATCCTGAGTGCAGATTGAAACGCAATGGAGAGAGTAGAGGTTTGCCCCCCCCCCCCCCCCCACACACACACAAAAGAGGGGTGGGAATGTGTGTGTGTGTGGAGAGGGGGGGGGGGGGGATTGTGTAAAAATAGAATGTCCTTTGGGTTGGGAATGGAGTCTCGGATTTCTGTTTTCTAACAGATTTATCACAGGCTACAGCAAGAATTGTGTAATGGAATTTATTTCTGATCCATTTCCCCATGTTCATCCAGCACTGACTCAGTTGCTGGATGAGAGTGAGATCAATGTCCTTTAGTTGTGGATTATCATTGTTGTAGAAAGAGGAGAAATAGACTAAGGACTTGTGCCAAAAAAATAATAATTGAGCTTTATATAGCGCAATATCCACTAAACGTGCTCAAAGCGCTTTACAAGAGGTCCCTGGTCAACAGCAACATTTAACATGTAGGACGGAACATAATGGCTATGAAGGACTACTTTAAAAAAAAAAGAAGATAACCCTCATCCTGCTAAAAAAAACTGTCAAGCCCGGGTTTAACAAGAAATGAAGTGAGTACGAGATTGCCAGAAGACAACAGAGAATATAAACTTCACGGCGGCGATGGGGGCTCAAACCCGCGACCTTACTGGTACGACAACTCCGCCAGGCCGGAGAGATCGTGACTCTACCGTATGAGCTATCCACGACCCCAATAAAATCAAAAGTCGCTTCAAACCGTAGTCTAACTAGAGCATTCTCTCCCCGACTTCTTGAGGTCAGGGGTTCAATACATACAAACGCCGCGAAGTAAGTTGGCCAGCATTTAAGCTTAATAGTCAATATTCTCAACACAAACATGTAAATAGAAACGATTTGAGCATGTTTTGCTAAAGAAATTAGACAAGAATTTTACTGCTATTGTGTCTGGGTGATAAAAAGATCTCTTTTGTTTTAGTTGAGTGTGAAGTTTTGGGAAAATCGTGAGAATGGCTGGTAAGGAAAGGGTTAATGATGAACGCTATGCACGCCTCAGTGAGTACTAGAGAATAGCAGTTAGCTGAGAGGGCGAGTAAGTAAGTAGGTGATGGCGTGAAAGCAAGGATGAGGGAGTTGGAAAGGGGATGATCACCAATTTACTTGGATTAAATACCATC
>NC_088370.1:14526858-14544358 GCF_034508935.2 Berghia stephanieae
TCTGTAGCGCTTTGCAATGAACTTATACGATCTCACATACACATATTTATACATATAGATAGAATGAAGATGACGTCACCCTGGTCTTTGTTATTGTTTTTTGCCATCCGCGATTATGAGTAATTCTCACTAAAATGTATTAACCAGACTATAGTCTATATATAATCATGGTTACAGATAGTCTTGTGTGTTGGTCTGTTATATCTCCGGATGGCAATGTTGTGAGCTTCCTAGCAAAGTGCATACTATCTATAAACATTAAGAAAGAATATCAAAATCAAAACACATCAATCATAAAATGCCCAGGTTTAAGATGTTTCTTACGGGGCGGTTTGGTTCTATCTAAATATTCCGAAAATGCTTCAAAAAAATTGTTTTGGCGATTTTGGTGGAAAATGATACTTTATTTATTATTTTAGAAAAATATCATTTGAAGTCCATCTTCTCAAGATATTAACTATAAAGGCACGAAAACAGTCGAAAAGGGTATAGGTAGTAAGAACAGTGTAAGAAACGGAAAGCTACTCGTATTTTGCTATTTTCTCAATATGTCATTATCTAGGGGTATGGTATGCTGTGTCAAAATTTCTCAGAATCTTCCGTAATAATATTCTGTTTACAAAAGTCCCATACTCCATTACCTCACTCAATGCTAGAGATTTTTTCTACTTTTCAAAATTAGGAAAAATATATTAAAAATGAGAATGTACATAGATAGTTTTATTCAACTATCATTAACATGCAAAAACTAAAAACATTAGTTATGATACTATTCTTATAATTTATCTCAGAAAAATGTAATAAATAGGCATGGGGTAAAAGTAACACGGGTAAACTACGGATATAGTCGGTGTTAGGGTTGAGTGGGTTAAATGTTTTATTACTAGGAGAAGATTTTGCTCTTAAACGAAGAGAGATCACAGACACGAAACTGGACTGTTGAAAGCTTTTTCGTGACATATCAAATCAGGCTATCAGTCTATCACTCATTTTACCTATAATTTGTCAATTGATCAATTATTTATTCAAACATACATCAAAATCAATCATTTATCTATAGACCTATCAAGCAAAAGTCAATCATTCTGTCAATCAGTCAATCAATCAATCAAACAATCAAAAGTCAATCAATCAATCAATCAATCATTCAATCAATCAACCAATCAATCAAACAATCAATCAATCAATCAATCAATCAATCAAAAGTCAATCAATCAATCACTCAATCAATCAACCGAACATTCAGTAAACTTAGAAAAAAAACTTTCCCACCAGTCAATCTACTTAACAACCGACAAACAGCCAGATAAACACTGACTGACTGCTGGTGGTGCCAAATATCGATCAGCTGGCCAATCTGCCAACAACAAAATTTTGTATTCCTTTGACGCCTGTACAGACAGCTACCACTCTCTGTTCTAAATGGCCTTCTTGTTGAGTAATGGCTTGTAGGTAGAGGTTGTCGCTGGTGGTGACGGGAATGAATGGTGCCATAATCTGGAAAAACCCATATTTCAAAATTTGGCCAGAAATCTCGTCCTGCCTTCAAAAATTATATCGATCGATTTAAATGACCCTCGTCGTGTGCAAAAACTCGAAAACTTGGGGCGTTATTTAGCAATGTCTATCCGCACAAATCTTTGGGCCTCTTTTTCGCTCACGAAGTGCCCAAATTCGCTGCAAAATATGGGACGAAGCCGTTTCGTATATGCTATATTAAAAAATTAATTACGACGCTTTTTATCGATGAATATAACTGAAAGTTGGCACACAGTTGAAAAAAAGGTCATTTTAGATTATGTCAAGCGAAAAAACTCGTGCGATTACCGGAAAATTGTTAAAAATAGATTTTTACTCTTTGGAGTAAAATATTTCTAAAACTACCGGGCGTGGAGGTTTTGTCGCTGACAAGGTAATACATGAACATTTCTTATTTTTGGTTGTAAAATCTCATATGAATATGACGAGTACTTTTCCCGTATTTTACTAAACACCATCCCAAGTTTCAACCTTTTAATCCACTTATTACGCAAGATACAACCAAAGATCGAAAAAAATTGCCGAAAAAGCGTCCCATATTTTCGCGTTTTTTTTTCCTCTTCGCGGGTCATCCAAATAAATGACACCTTTGAAACTGCATAACTTGTTTATTTATGAATGGAATTTCAAAATTCAAAAACATTTTTAATCAGTGGAGATAGAGCTTTGATTTTAGACAAAAATTTTCTCCAAAAAAAAAAAGAAAAAAACATTTTTCATAGTCATTGCTACGTTATTATAAAAAAACCTCGCGAAGTCCCATCTTTGAGAGATTTTTTTTTTCTCCCAAGATGAAGGGGGTCATTTAAATCGATCGATATAATTTGAAGGACGTGTTTTCTGGCCAAATTTTCAAATATGTTTTTTTTTTTTCTCCAAGATGAAGGGGGTCATTTAAATCGATCGATATAATTTGAAGGACGTGTTTTCTGGCCAAATTTTCAAATTATTTTTTTTTTTTCTCCCAAGATGAAGGGGGTCATTTAAATCGATCGATATAATTTGAAGGACGTGTTTTCTGGCCAAATTTTCAAATATGTTTTTTTTTTTCTCTCCCAAGATGAAGGGGGTCATTTAAATCGATCGATATAATTTGAAGGGCGTGTTTTCTGGCCAAATTTTCAAATATGCTTTTTTTTTTTTCTCCCAAGATGAAGGGGGTCATTTAAATCGATCGATATAATTTGAAGGACGTGTTTTCTGGCCAAATTTTCAAATATGTTTTTTTTTCTCCCAAGATGAAGGGGTCATTTAAATCGATCGATATAATTTGAAGGACGTGTTTTCTGGCCAAATTTTCAAATATGTTTTTTTTTTTTCTCCCAAGATGAAGGGGGTCATTTAAATCGATCGATATAATTTGAAGGACGTGTTTTCTGGCCAAATTTTCAAATATGTTTTTTTTTTTTCTCCCAAGATGAAGGGGGTCATTTAAATCGATCGATATAATTTGAAGGACGTGTTTTCTGGCCAAATTTTCAAATATGCTTTTTTTTTTTTTCTCCCAAGATGAAGGGGGTCATTTAAATCGATCGATATAATTTGAAGGACGTGTTTTCTGGCCAAATTTTCAAATATGTTTTTTTTTTTCTCCCAAGATGAAGGGGGCCATTTAAATCGATCGATATAATTTGAAGGACGTGTTTTCTGGCCAAATTTTCAAATATGTTTTTTTTTTCTCCCAAGATGAAGGGGGTCATTTAAATCGATCGATATAATTTGAAGGACGTGTTTTTGGCCAAATTTTCAAATATGTTTTTTTTTTTCTCCAAGATGAAGGGGGTCATTTAAATCGATCGATATAATTTGAAGGACGTGTTTTCTGGCCAAATTTTCAAATATGTTTTTTTTTTTTCTCCCAAGATGAAGGGGGTCATTTAAATCGATCGATATAATTTGAAGGACGTGTTTTCTGGCCAAATTTTCAAATATGTTTGTTTTTTTTTCTCCCAAGATGAAGGGAGTCATTTAAATCGATCGATATAATTTGAAGGACGTGTTTTCAGGCCAAATTTTCAAATATGTTTTTTTTTTCTCCCAAGATGAAGGGGGTCATTTAAATCGATCGATATAATTTGAAGGACGTGTTTTCTGGCCAAATTTTCAAATATGCTTTTTTTTTTTCTCCCAAGATGAAGGGGGTCATTTAAATCGATCGATATTATAATTTGAAGGACGTGTTTTCTGGCCAAATTTTCAAATATGTTTTTTTTTTTCTCCCAAGATGAAGGGGGTCATTTAAATCGATCGATATAATTTGAAGGACGTGTTTTCTGGCCAAATTTTCAAATATGTTTTTTTTTTTCCCAAGATGAAGGGGGTCATTTAAATCGATCGATATAATTTGAAGGACGTGTTTTCTGGCCAAATTTTCAAATATGTTTTTTTTTTTCTCCAAGATGAAGGGGGTCATTTAAATCGATCGATATTATAATTTGAAGGACGTGTTTTCAATATGTTTTTTTTTCTCCCAAGATGAAGGGGTCATTTAAATCGATCGATATAATTTGAAGGACGTGTTTCTGGCCAAATTTTCAAATATGTTTTTTTTTCTCCCAAGATGAAGGGGTCATTTAAATCGATCGATATAATTGAAGGACGTGTTTTCTGGCCAAATTTTCAATATGTTTTTTTTTTTTCTCCCAAGATGAAGGGGGTCATTTAAATCGATCGATATAATTTGAAGGACGTGTTTTCTGGCCAAATTTTCAAATATGTTTTTTTTTTTTTCCGGAGTTCGTCAGAATGATGATGGTGATGATGATGATAATGATGACGATGATGGTGATGATGATGGTGATGATGGTGGTGATGGTGGTGTTGGTTAAAGTTATAGAGGCGATGCAGCTTAGCGTTTTTATTTGCATATGATGTTGTCATGTCATGCATGCTTCTCTCTCACTCACAGCTTTATATTCTCTCTCTCTCTCTCTCCTCTCTCTCTCTCATCTCTCTCTCTCTCCTCTCACTCTGATCATCATCGCCTCAATCAAGATATCAAGCGGAAAATTCAAAATGTAACAGAATAATTATCTGAAATAATTATGAACCCTCCCCCCCCCCTCTATCTCTCACTCCCCTCTCTCTCTCTCTCTCTCTCTCTATATATATATATATATATATATATATATATTATATATATATATAATATCTATCTATCTAACTCACTCAATCCCCTCCACATCACACGGTTCCCTTCATTCTACATAAAACACTCAAAATCTATTCCCGATCTTAATTCCCTCCCCCCCCCCTCTCTCTCTCTCTTACTCTTTCTCTCTCTCTCTCTCTCTCTCTCTCTCTCTCTCTCTCTCTCTTTCTTTCTTCTCTCTCGTTCTAATTTTACTCCCCCCCCCCCAGTACCCCCCCAAACCCCCCCCCCCCTTATTCGCTCTCTACGTACCTTCCCTCCCCTCTATTACCATGTACTCCACCCCCCCCCCCCCTTTCCTCTCTTTCCTTTTCTCCCTCACATTTCAAAGTAAAGCACGACATATCATTCTGAAGGCTGGTTTTCCAAAACTCATTAAATCCATTTTTCTACTTTTTCAGATATTCCATCCAAGAATAGGATTCAATAGTCGTACCGTCACTTCCTTCCTAATGACGCATGGTAACTTAGCAACACTGGCTCTAAACTATCGGAACAATGGCGGACGCCCGTATGAAATATTTCTCCGGCGAGCTTAAATGCGTATCCAGAGGAAAAAACCCCATCAATTTGATCATGTTTTGACTTTTACACATTCTGATCACAAGGCATATGAAAAAGGAATGAAAAGTTCTAGCCAGCATGAAGAATAAAAAGTAACGATTTTCTTTGTTTAGAACCAAGATGGCCGCCGTTGCCGGGCGCGTGACATCAGACTACTGAATTCAATTTCCTTAGATTTGTGTGAATTTGAAGTTTAAATATGATAAAATAACAGACCGGATTACAAATTTTAGGGGAAATAATCTTCCTCAATATCTCAAAAATGGAAAAAACGGAGTTAAGTAGTTTTGGAAAACCACTCTTCATTCTATTCAAACGCCTTCATTCAATCATCATAAAATTTATTTGCCTTAGATACCAGTCCGCCCTTTTATATCTTATCATTAATGTGTCTTCTCTAAAGTCCCCTACCCTCCCCCCTCCCCCCCCCCCATTTCTTTTTTCGGTTTTACTCATAACAACCATCCCACATTAACTACATTTACTCACTTTTTCCACTCTATCCGTCCGTCCATCCATCCATATATCTATCTATCTGTCTATCTATCTATCTACTCGTATCTATCTATCTATCTATTGATCTATCCATCTATCTATCTATTTATCTATCTTACATTTTATATATATATATATATATATATATATATATATATATATATATATATTACATATGATTTATCTTTCTATCCAGCTCTATATCTTTAAAAATATCTAAAGAATACAAAACAAAACAAAACAAACACACAAAAAAACTTCCAAAAAACAAAACAACACAAACTAAACTAAAAAACAACAAAAGAAAAAAAAAACACACACACAAAAAAACTTGACCTTTATATAGTGCAGTATTTATTAAACGAACCCAAATTTGCTATACAAAGGGTCTATCCATCTATTTATCTATCTATCTATCTATCTATCTGTCTGTCCATCTATCTATCTATCTATCTATCTATATGTCTATCTGTCTATCTATCAATCTATCTATCTGTCCATCTACCTATTCATACATCTATCTATCAATCTATCTATTTATATATCTACCTATCTACCTATCTATCTATCTATCTATCTATATATCTATCTATCTATCTATCTGTCTATCTATCTCTCTATCTTTATTATATATATATATATATATATATATATATATATATATACATATATTTATTTATTTATTTATTTGTCTGTCTATCTATGTACCTATCTACACACCATCTTACTCATTTATCTTTCTATCTATCTCTCTATCTCTCTATCTCTCTCTCTATCTATCTATCTATCTATCTATCTATCTATCTCTTGTCCTGAGCTCTTAATCTAATATTACAAGCCCCACTCAACCCCCCCCCCCCCTCACAACCCGCTCTTGTCAAATATTTAAGACAAGGTAATTAAAAGCATCCCATTATTGGAAATTCGATAAAACCCAAGCGATAAAAACGTTATTATATTTTATTATTATTATTATCATTATCATTATTATCATCATCTTTATTATCATTAATCCTCCTGTGATGTATAATAGAATTGCTAATAATAGATTATTATTCTGGAATTATTCCCAGAGTGTTAGACAAGGGGAAATCATGAAACCGAATAAAGTTGAATGTCAGTTTCGATGTTAGAATCGACATTGACAAAACAGTTTTTTTTTCTATTTGTGCGGCTATGTGGTCTTATAAAGTCTTTTTTAAAAAAGAGTATTTTGCTCAATATAAAGCTCTCTTTTTTTACTTTTCAGATTTTTCAAACAAAAATTATAAGCATTTTATAAGTATTTGTGCGGCTATTTGGTGTTGTGGTATGACACTCGCTTTCGGATCGGAAGGTCCTGGCTGGGTTCGAGCCTCGCTCGCTCGCCGCATAGTTGAGTCCTTGGAAAAGCCTCTTCACTCACATTCTCTCACCGTGCTCAGGTTGTAAAATGAGTACCTGGCCATAAACAGCGCTGTCTATCTGTCCGAAAAAATTGTGATATTCCCTAACAGGCGTCAGTCATGTTCCGTCTGTCATGGTCTCCAATGAGTAAAGAGCTTCTCGACTATGCGTAAAATAAAGATGTGAAAAACAAGGTCCCAGAATTCAATAGTTGATTTAAAATGAAAAACAATTAACGATTTGTCTAAGATGAAATAAAACGAAAGATGAAATTTAATTAAATGAGATGAATAGTGATTGTGGCAGTTACAAATAGAAATGTGAATATATTACGTAACTTATGATGATATAATATCAGGTTTGTAAGGTTACGTTTCCAGGCAGTTGAGAAGGGATGAATTATCTATTCCTCCGACAGCGGGCTCAGGTTTGATCCTTGATCTGTCGAAGACTGCACTGTCAAAGGTAAAAGCTCCGGCGTCTTGATGGTGGAGATAAGAATATCCACAAAGTACCAAAAGATAAAAATCTTCAAATATATCGATGTTTGTTGAATGGAGCGGCTGGCCATCCAGCATGGATTGTAGAGAGAAGTGAGTGAATGCTTGACCTATCAGGATTTATAATAAGTGGCTACATGACAGAATGTAGAACGAAAAGTGTTCACTAATAAGAAATTAATTCGAGGAAAGGCTATTAAAGGAAAGATGATCTAATATTAGAAGGTCAAGTTTTTCTAAGCCTACCGAAATATAACTGGAGTGAGATGAATTCGGTTCTTAATAAAATAAAACTTTAATAAGATAATTGTGAACAATCTTTACTGTGACACCGTCCTACATGTTAAACGTTGCTATTGACCAGGGACTCCTTGTAAAGCGCTTTAATCACGCTTAGTGGATTTTGCGCTATATAAAAAAGCTCAATAAAAATGCCCAAAGCTCTAAATCTGCCACAGCTCATTACCAGGTACTCATTCACACCTGAAGTAGAGTGGGGTAAAATGGAATATATTTTTAAATATATTTTTATTTATATGCGATCGTGGATAGCTCATACGGTAGAGTCACGCTCTCCCCGGCCAGGCGGAGTTGTCTCACCAATAAGGTCGCAGGTTCAAACCCCATCACCGCCGCGAAATTTTTATTCTCTATTGTCTTCTGGCACTTTCCTACTCACTCCATTTCTTGTTGTTAATATAGATAGTATGCGCTTGGCTAAGAAGCTCATAGCATTGCCATCCGGAAGTATAACCGACCAACACACAAAACTGTATGTATCCATGAACGTTTATGGTCGGGTTAATACAGTTCAGTGAACATTACTCATAAACGCGGGTGGCAAAAAACAATAACAAAGACCTGAGTGACGTCATCTGCGAACTATCCATATTAAAAAAAAACCGTGAGTGCGCAATGTCAAGTCAAGCATTTTACAAACATCGCTACCCATTTATCAACTGATCACTTCAGTTATCGCTTTGATTTCTAACAAGACTAACCCACACATTATGTCACTAAACCACCACGGGGAATGAACCCAAGATCATAGTGTGCAATTTCGTCCAGTATGTGAGCTTTATCCAGAAAACCAAGCTAGCATCGATACGTTATCTGTCACAGCTCATTTATACCAGGTACTCATTCGCACCTGAATAGAGTGGGGTAAAATGAAATATTATATTATTTTGTTAAAAACTTGAGTGCGCAATGTCAGGTATAGAATTTTTGCAAACATCGCTACCCATTTATCAACTGATCACTTCAGTTATCGCTTGCTTTGATTTCTTACAAGACCGACGACCCACATTATGTCACTAAGCCACTAACGGGGGATGAACTGAAGATCAATAATGAAGCCGACAGATTTACAGAGAACGGGGGGTCGGGCATGTAAATTCCAAGAGCAAGACGAAGGAGGTCAAAGCGACCGTGAGAAATCTGTCAACACAAATAAAACAAACCAAAACAATAACAAAATCAACAACGAAGCTAAATGTTTTTAATCAATTTAATTTTACATGTTTAAAATCATAGCTGTTTTTGTCGTCCACGTCGACGTCATCATCATCGTCATCATTGTCGTCATTATCGCCATCATCATCATCATCATCATCATCATCATCATCATCATCATCATCATCATCATTGTCATCAATATCATCATCATCATCATCATCATCATCATCAGATTTTTTAGGTTTGTGTAGCGTCTAGTGAGTTGTCGTTAGTAGTGCTCATGGAAACATGTTATTTCATTGGTTGAACTATTGAATACAACTCACGATTTGTTTTCTTTTGTGGCAAAAGACTGGCATTTTGACGTCAATTTTTGGCCAGGGTCAGGCTATAGATAGTATGCGCTTGGCCAAGAAGCTCATAACATTGCCATCCGGAAGTATAACGGACCAACGGATGGCAAAAACAATAACAAAGACCTGAGTGACGTCATCTTCGAACTATCTATAACTTTACGATGGCTACGGCTCATTGCGCTTCATTTAGAAGGGCATTAAGAACCAATATCAATAGGATTCCACAGTCTGACGTCACGTCCGCCTAGCAACGAATCGGCTGGCTCTAAACAAAAAAAATCCGTGCTTGGTCCAGGCAAGGAATAATTGGAAAATCGCTCAAAAAACAATTTTTATCTTAAATATGGTCCAGTGTTTTGTACCAGATTGTCTACACCAGTCAGATATTCACTCCTGCAAGTTTTACAGATTTCCAAATGGACAGGCAGACAAAAAATTGAAGAAAAAGTGGATCACTTTAGTCAGGTAAGCACGCACGCCTCGTCGAACATTTGCTAGAGTTCGTAGTCCAGATCTAGGTCAAGTTCTAGCTTACGTAGACCTATATTTTATGATTAAAGTGTACAATTGCACGAAATTATAAATAAAAATACATTCCAAACTAGGTTTTTATTGAAGTTGAAGCAAAAATGATATCTCAATCGTTTTGATGTTAAGGCTGATAAACTGAATGAGACTTAAGTTCTACTGATAAGTGATAATTTTTTTAAAAGGAGAACAAGAAGAAAGAGAAGAAAATATTTGTTAAAATCTTACTTTAAATCGATACCTTTATGGCAAAATGAAAATAAATAAATAAAATAACGCAACCTCTTCCCCCCTCCCCTCACGCAGATCTCTCTCTCTCTCTCTCTCTCTCTCTCTCTCTCCTCTCTCTCTCTCTCTCTCACACACACCACAAACACACATACTTTCCTCTTTTTTTTGGAAAGTTTCTCTGATTCTCTGCCATGCCTCCCCTCCCCGACAGCCGAGGTGGCAACTCTGTGTGAACAAAGCAAGATGGCGGCAGGGACCTCTCTCCTTTACCTGTGCCCGACTGTTGACACTCCAAAGTTTCCATCACCGCACTGTCCAGTACAGTACTGACTGTAATAAAGAGAAAACGCCAGTCTTGCCACACTCAACCCCAAGATCAACTTTAACTGTAAATTTAAGAATTCATATTTTTATATATACCTAGTCAAAATCATCAAAAGAAGTAATGAGGAAGTGCGACATTTTGCTGAATGTGCGATTTCATAAAAGACAGGCGAGAGACCCACCAGTAACCTAGTCTCTTGCACACCTTTGATTTATCATGCATTGAGCTGGTGTCAAACAAGATAGTCTAAAACAAAGTACTTATCAAATTAAATAATATACCCAATGTGCCCAACAGAATTATTGTTTTTTTTTTTATCTTTTCATTTCAGGTGAAAGGACAAAAGATCCAACATCATCATCAAGAGTGTGTTCTTGTCACATCAGAGATGGTGACAAAGCCAACCTCCCTGAATGGTTTGACAGAAATAAAAATAAATTGTTTCCATCAGAGCCAGAAAGAAAGAAAAGAAAAGTGACACAAGGAATTCCCACCCCATCTCAATTGGCACCAACATCAAGAAGTCCACCACCACCACCACCACCACCACCACCATCATCATCATCATCATCATCACCATCATCATCATCATCATCATCATCATCATCATCATCATCATCATCATCATCATCATCATCAGCTCAACTCTCTTCATCATCATCACAAAGTCCCACCTTTAAAAAAACCAGATTCCTCATCATCATTATTTTCCTCCTCATCATCATCCTCATTATCTTCTCCCTCATCATCATCTCAACTCTCGTCACCATCATCACAGGATTCCATCTTTAAAAAAAAAAACAGATTGTAGAACAAGTGAGGATATTTTAAATAGAATAACAAATTTAATTCAAGAACAAGAAATTACAGACAAAAATAAGGAAATAGCTAGCTTTAAAAAACCCAACTAAGTTAGATTCAACGCACTTACACTGTTTCAAGCCTTACAGAAAAAGTTCTTCGAATGGAGACAGGTGTACATTGTTTTAAAATATTTAATATTATTGTTCAATATGTTGAGTGCTTTAGAGGTAACATTATTTATTATAGTGGATGGGAAGTTCAGGAAGAGACAGTTGCATTAAAAGACCAAATTTTCATTATTACACTTATGAAACTTAGACAGAACTACGCTAACCTTCATATTTCACAATTGTTTAGCGTTAATGAAAGTACTATAACAAATATTATACAAACTTTTATTCATGTTTTACATAAGCCATAAGCTTCTCTTTGAAAATGTTATGAAGGTTACATGCCCTTCTAGACATAAAAATAAACTATCAGCTCCATCATCATTTTTAAGATTTCCAAATTGCAGAATGATCATTGATTGTACAGATGACCAAATTGCTATTCCTAAAGAAATGGATAAACAACGGTTAACTTATTCTTCTTATAGGTCCATGAATTCTGTTAAAGCTCTTGTTGGTGTGAGTCCAAATGGTGTGATAAATTTTATTTCTAAACTGTATCCAGGGTCTGTCTCGGATAAGGTCATTGTACAAAATTGTGGATTACTAAAACTTTTAATTTTAAGCCCTGGAGATTTAATTTTAGCAGATAAAGGTAATAAAGGTAAAACCCCATCCTGATTCAAGATATTTTACCTCAAGGAGTAACTGTAAATATCCCTCCCTTTTTACATAATAAATTTACTGAAAATGAGATTTTATTAACAAAAGAAATTGCTTCATGTAGTATTCATGTTGAGAGCGCTAATGAAAGACTGAAAAATGTTAACATCCTCTCATATATTCCAACCATGTTAAGAGAAACATCTGATATTATTTTTCAATTTGTTGCAGCACTTGTCAATCCCCAGTCTCCTCTTATTAAGGAGACTGCATTTTGTTAGCTTTGCCATTTATTTTGTACAACACACATATTTTGTTCATCATCATCAAATCACCATTCAAAATAATGGTTTTGTAGGTCCATACATGATTTTACATGATAAACATGACAAATTATGGCATTGTTGTATCAATGTATGTTCAATGTCATTAACATTGTTAAATAAAACCACACAAATTAGTTTTGGACTGAATCAACCCAAGGCATCATCAAGATAGATCTGTGGAAGTAAAAGAATAAAAGATTCAAATTTAGAGCTGCGACCATGCTCAATAGGCAAAAAACAAACTAATAAAACGTCTGTTGTGGTCTTGTGGTATGACACTCGCTTTCAGATCAGAAGGTCCTGGGTTTGGGCCTCGCTCGGCACATAGTTGAGTCCTTGGAGAAGGCTCTTTACTCACAATCTCTCACCGTACTCAGGTGTCAAATGAGGACCTGGCCGTTAACAGCGTTGTCTCTGTCCGAAAAAATTGTAATATCGCCCAACAGGCATCATGTCCCGTCTTACATGTTAAATGTTGCTGTTGGCCAGGGACCCCTTGTAAAGCACTTTGAGCACATTTAGTGGATATTACGCTGTATAAAAACTCAATTAAAAAAACGAATTAAGTGATTCTTTCATTCATCTTGCTTTGTTGATAAGGGGGAAACCCGAAACGTCCATTTTATCTGTTTTCGTATATTAAATTGAAGTTCACATTCAATTTCACAATGTTATTGATTTCTTCGAGTTTCAAGCAGCAACATTTACATTACACCTTAACCCAATAGGAAGTTTAGTTTACCGTGACTAACACTGGTCTAAATAAATCCTTTATTCATCCCATAGAGGAAATTTATCTCTAGGGTCTATTCCCAGGGAAGACTGGAATAACCGCGGTGCAGCGCCGCAAATTGAGCTAGGGCGAGGTGACTTGCTCAAGGCCACACAGCGCAGCGGCGGGTGAACGAACTCGGTACCTTTCGGGTACGAAGCAAAAACCGTACCGCTGATCCACGCTGCCCCACATGAAGTATGATAAAATGTCTAGCGTGATTGGTGATTGTGATGCTCCTATGAGTATTATAATAAAGGTTACAACACGATACTAAATAGTATGTAGTAGACTATAGTCAATGGCAACGAAAATTAGCGAAGCAAGACTAAGACCTCAAAGACTCAAAGTCCGTGGTCCATAAGATAAAAACACAATAATTCAATGACTCCCCCTCTCTCTCCCTAACTAAAATCGAACGTAAACAGTTAAATCTTTCCATTGGATATACTAAATCTGCCTAAACTCAAAGTAAACTGATTATTGTCCAACAGTAGTTTTACGGAGATGTGAGATTTTGAGAGTGAGAATGAGAAGACGAAATGACTTACCTTCACAGAATACTCTTTATTCTTCATGCTGGCTTGAACTTTGCCGAACATCAAGCCATCTGAGTAAGTGAAAGTCAAAACATGACCTGACTGATGATGATTTTCACCTCGCGAGACACTTTTATGCTCATTGGAGAAGTATTTTATAAGGGCGGTGATGGAAATAGAGTTCGTGTCAGCCATTTTTCTCGACTGTTTAGAGCCAGCCGGTTTGTTGCCATGCGTTGCTGCGCAGGATTACGTCACGACTTAGGAAGCCTATTTCGTACAGATCCAGTCGCTGTTGAGTAAATGTGACTGTGCTCGTCGAGGAGAAACAATGAAGCCAGTTTCCAATTATTGTCACTCATCCAGTCGTAAATTAAATTCGTGGTCGCTTGACTGTAAATCAAGAAGAGAAACCCAATCTTTCACCCACAGACCGTTGGAGCATCGTTAACTTATATAACCTGACACCGTAGTTATCGTTAAGTTATAGCCTGACACTGAAACCCAAAAAGACTGGCATTTTGACGTCATTATTTGGTTTTTGCACCGCCTAGTGAGTTGTCGTTAGTTGTGCTCTTGGAAACAAGTGATTCCATTGGTTGGACTATTGAATACAACTCACGATTTGTTTTCTTTTGTGGCCAAAGACTGGAATTTTGACGTCATTTTTGGTCAGTGTCAGGCTATAACTTAACGATGGCTACGCTGATACTACGCTGATACTGACCAAAAAATTACGTCAAACGAAAACAAATCGCGAATTGTATTCAATAGTTCAACCAATGGAATCACTTGTTTCCTTGAACTCTACTAACGACAACTCACTATACGCTGCCCTTTAAAATGACGCCAAACTGTATGTCCAAGAGGGTGCTAGCAGAGCCATCGTTAACATAATATATAGCCTGACACTAGAACCCTCAAGGACTTACAGTTTGACGCCATTTTTAAGGTTTGTGCAGTGTCTAGTGAGTTGTCGTTATTAGTGTCATGGTCTCAAGTGAGTAAAGAGAGACTCGACTTTGCATAAAACAAATATATGAAGAAAAAGTCCCAGATTTTACCAGTTACTTTAAAATGAAGAACACTTAACGATTTGTTTAAGATGAAATAAAAAGAAAGATGAAATTTAATTAAATGAGATGAATAATGATTATGGAAGTTACAAATATAAAGATTGAGATATTACGTAACCTATGACAATATAATATCGAGTTTGTAAGGCTTCACTTCCAGGCAGTTGAGAAGTGTTGAATTATCTATTGCTCCGACGGCGGGCTCAGGTTTGATTCTTGATCTGTCAAAGACTGCACTGTCAATGGCAAAAGCTCCGGCGTCCTGATGGTCGAGATAAGAGTATCCATAAAATCCCAAAAGATAAAAATCTTCAAATATATAATGTGAGGAATGGAGCGGCTGGCCGTCTGGCATAGATTGTAGAGAGAAGTGAGTGTAGAATATTAGACCTATCAGCTTTTAAAATAAGTGGCTACGTGACAGAATGTAGAACGAAAAGTATTCACTAATTTGAAATTAATTCCAGGGAAGGTTATAGATAGTATGCAGATGACGTCACTCAGGCCTTTGTTATTGTTTTTGCCATCCGCGTTTGTGAGTTGTTCTCACTAAACTGTATTAACCAGACTATAAAAGTTCATGGTTACACAGAGTTTGTGTGTTGGTCCGTTATACTTCCGGATGGCAATGTTGTGAACTCCTTGGCCAAGCGCATTCTTTCTATTAAAGGAAAGATGATCTAATATTAGAAGGTAAAGTTTTTCTAAGCCTACCGAAATATAACTGGAGTGAGATGAATTCAGTTCTTACTAAAATAAAACTTTAATAAAATAAATGTGAACAATCTTTACTGTAACAAGTAGTGCAGAAGGAAACAAGTAATCTCATTGGTTGAACTATTGAATACAACTCACGATTTGTTTTCTTTTGTGGCCAAAGACTTGTCTTTTGACGTCATATTTTGGTCAGTGTCAGGCTATAGATAGTTTGAAGTTGACGTCACTCAGGTCTTTGTTATTACTTTTTGCCATCCGCGTTTATGAGTAATTCTCATTAAACTGTAGTAACCCGACTATCAACGTTCATGGTTACACACAGTATTGCGTGTTGGTCCGTTATACTTCCGGATGGCAATGTTGTGAGCTTCTTAGCCAAGCGCACACTATCTATAGATAGTATGCAGATGACGTCACTCAGACCTTTGTTATTGTTTTTGCCATCCGCGTTTGTGAGTTGTTCTCACTAAACTGTATTAACCAGACTATAAAAGTTCATGGTTACACAGAGTTTGTGTGTTGGTCCATTATACTTCTGGATGGCAATGTTGTGAACTCCTTGGCCAAGCACATTCTATCTATACGTTAACGATGGCTGCGGTTCTAGTGTCAGACTATTCGATAACGATACCCATAGACACACATTAGATAACTTGGAGGGAAGTCTACAGTTTTAATCTAAAATAAAAAAAAAAAATCATTATTAAGACTATAACGCCCCCCCCCCCCCCTCGTCGCCCTATAAACGCAAATCCTGAATTTAATATTGTACTGAAGAAAAATCGTGAACTCATGTACAAGAATAAAAGTAAAGAGATTTTATAAAAAGACGCACAGAATAAAGTAAAAATAAATAATTTGATAATTAAAAAAGAGAAATATTTAAATAAAACATAAAACAGAAACTGATAACAATGGATTAACTTTTTTTTCTTTTTTTTTTTTTGGAAAATCCCAACCAATTAAATATAATAAAAGATGACAGAAAAACGACGTTCTCTTCCGGGTTTTGTGTGCTGAACTCACACAAATCATGCCACCCATTGATTTTAAACACAGTCTTTGTCTTGTCTTCCTTTCATCCAATTTAACATCCATTTGCCTGCATTAGTGGCTATGGTATTCGTGGTGGTGGTTGTTGTTGTAGTGGTAGTGGTAATGGTGGTGGGTATAGTGGTGGTGGTGGTAGAGAGTATTAGCGACTGGTAATAGTGGCTGTGGTGTTGTTGGCAGTCGTGATGGTGGTTGTGGTGGTGGTAGTGGTAATGGTAGCGGTTGTGATGATGGTATATTATGGTATTAGTAACTGGTAATAGTGGCTGTGGTGTTGTTGGCAGTCGTGATAGTGGTTGTGGTGGTGGTTGTGGTGGTGGTGGTAGTGGTAATGGTAGCGGTCGTGATGATGGTATGTTATGGTATTAGTAACTGGTAATAGTGGTTGTGGTGTTGTTGGCAGTCGTGGTGGTGGTTGTGGTGGTGGTAGTGGTAATGGTAGCGGTCGTGATGATGGTATGTTATGGTATTAGTAACTGGTAATAGTGGTTGTGGTGTTGTTGGCAGTCGTCGTGGTGGTTGTGGTGGTGGTTGTGGTGGTGGTAGTGGTAATGGTGGTAGTAGTAGTGGTGGTAGAGGGATTTAACAACTGGTGGTGATATTGGTGGAAGTCGTGATTTTGGTAGTTTAAATTGGTAATGGTGATGGTGGCAATGGTAGCGATGGTGATGGTGGTTGTGGAAGTGGTAATAGTAATTGTGGTGGTGGTAACGGTAAAGACAATGGTGGTGGTAGTGGTGGTGGTAGTGGTCATGGTGGTGGTGGTGATTGTGGTTGTAATCGCGGTGGTGGTGGTAATGTTGATGGAGGTGGTAATTTAGGTGGCGGTTTTATAAAACAAAACTAGCTTTCCTTAACAGTCGTTAGTTCAGATTAAGAAATTAAGGAGCAGGCACTGTGTAAGATA
>NC_088370.1:14549358-14559199 GCF_034508935.2 Berghia stephanieae
TGGATGAAAACATGAATATAAATTACTCCCATTCCCAGCTATAAGAATACTATGACGAAAGGAAAGAATTCATTCCACGGAATACAAGATGTGTTTACTTATTGAGTTATTCTCGCAGTGGGGCAATATAAATAGGAATCAATAGTCTGACGTTACGTCCGCCCAACAACCAACAGCTTGGTTCTAAACAAAGAAAATCGGTTACTTTTATTTTTCATGCTGGCTAGAACTTTTGCACAGGTCATGTGAGCAGAATGTATAAAATTCAAAACATAATCAGATTTATAATGTTTTTTTTTTCTTTTCTGGATACACGTTTATGCTCGTCGGAGAATTATTTCATAAGAGCGTCCGCCATTGTTCCGATAGTTTAGAACCAGTTACTAAGTTACCATGCGTCATTACGAAGGAAGTGACGTCACCACTGTTGAATCCTATTCCCAGTTTTAAGAAAACCATGACGAAAGGAAAGACGAAAGAATTCATTCCACGGAATAGCTGTATTTCCTTATTGAGTTATTCCCGCAGTGGGCCAATATTAATTATAACCGCTATTAATTAGTAATTACACAATATTATTATATTACGTAATGTCACGTTTTGCAGAGCTGCCATCTACTACGAAAATTTCGTAAACGATACGATTTTTTTCTTTTTTGGCATCAACAAATGAAATAAATAAATAGACAGTTTTGATTCAATAGAACGCGTTAAAAAGAATACGTTGATCCCACAAAGTATCTGTTCAGTCTTTTGAAGGCATATTTACATGATACTGCAGAGGGTATGTGGTCTAGTGGTATGACACTCGCTTTCAGATCGGAAGGTCTTGGGTTCGAGCCTCGCGCTCGGCGCATAGTTGAGTCCTTGGAAAAGGCTCTTTACTCACATTCTCTCACCGTACCCAGGTGTAAAATGAGTACCTGGCCGTTAACAGCGTTGTCTTTGTCCGAAAATTTGTAATATCGCCTAACAGGCGTCATGTCCCGTCCTACATGTTAAATATTGCTGTTTAATTTAAGGGTAAAATATTAATGTGAAAAGTTAATTGTAGTAACTTCTATTTCATCCCTCAAAAAATAGCGTTTTTTAAACAATTTCAAGTTGGCAGGTCTACTTGTGACTATATATATATAATATGCGAATTCTTGATTGAGTGAGTGAGAATGTTCTCGGGATCTGCTTCAGTCACGTGATCAGTCAAAAACATGTGTATTTTATGGGACAGCGTGGCTCAGTGGTACTGTCTTTGCTTCGTCCCGAAATGTACCGAGTTAGATCACTCGCGCGTGCGTTTTGTGCCTTGAGCAAGTCACCTCGCTCTAGATCAATTTGCAGCGCTGCGCTGCGGCTGACGCCTGGCTTATTTCAGTCTTCCCTTGGAATAGACCTTAAAAACGAGTTTACCCTATGGGATGAATAAAGGGAATTTTATTTTATTTTATATTTTATTTTACTTTTATTTTATTTATTGAGGAAGAGTTCTAATTCTTTTGAGTAATATTTGCGATTATTTTATTTCATTTTTTGTAAAATTTTTTCAGTGCCCCAAATTTTGACAGCGGCTGGTGTGTAATAAACGTTTTAACAAGAAAGCATAGAGTCAACTATTAGGTTATAATATATATTACATCGCCTGATATTAATTATCTGCCTATATACTCACTCAATCCTAGATATTTTTGCTATTTTTCAAAATTGGAAAAAAATGTATTAAAAATTGCCATGTACATAGATAGTTTTATTCTACTACCACTGACATGTAAAAACTAAAACATTAGCTTTGGTACTACGCCTATTATTTATCTCATAAAAATGTAATAAATAGGCAAGGGGTAAATGTAACCCGGTAAACTACGATATAGTCGGTGTTAGGATTGGGACTGTACCTCATTAAAGCAGACAATCAAATTTTTTTCGATTTAAAATAATGAGAGAGTAAGAATGGATGATAAATAGAGACTATAGTTTTAAATGATAAATGATGAAGATGAGATGATATAATGATGATGATGATGATGATGATGATGATGATATATAATAATAATAATAATAATGATAATAATATGAATGAATAATATAATAATGATAATATAATGAATAATATGTATGAATAATAGATATGATAATAATAATAATAATAATATATATTAATAATAATAATAATGATGTAATAATAAATAATGATATGAAAAAATAATAATAATAATAATAATAATAATAATAATAATAATAATAATAATAATAATAATAATAATAATAATAATATGATAATAATAATAATAATGACTAATAATATAAAATAAATTAAAATGTTTTCTAATTATAGTTAATACTGCCTTAATGATAATCAAATTAAATATAATTTAATAACTTAAAATAGTTAAATATAAAAAAATTATCAAAATAAAACTACATTTGGAAAATAATAATTAAAATTAATGTTAAATACATATTAATAATAATATTAATAATAATAATAATATAATATAATAATAATAATAATAATAATAATAATAATAATAATAATAATAATAATAATAATAATAATAATAATAATGATAATAATGATAATAATAATACTAATATTAATAATAATATTAATAATAATAATAATAATAATAATAATAATAATAATAATAATAATAATAATAATAATAATAATAATAATGATAATAATAATACATGACTTTTCTATAGCGCCGATAACATATTAAAAATAAACATTTAAAGATGTTTTCTCAATCAATCTATCTCCGCCCGCCTCTTAAAGATAGTATGCACTTGGCTAAGAAGTTCACAACATTGGCATCCGGAAGTACAACTGTCCAACACACAAAACTGTGTGTAACCATGATCGTTTATAGCCTGGTTGACACAGTTTAGTGAGAATTGCTCATAAACGCGGATGGCAAAAAAAAAAACAATAACAAAGGCCTGATTGACGTCAACTTCGAACTATCTATATGTTCAATCCAATTCTAAGCATATAATTTATCACTTAAATGGTTAAACCTATTTTTAAAACATAGCCAAAATTAAAGACTCATTACGGAAAATAGTTTTATTAATCTTCAAAAGCTTTCATTTGTTTAATTTTTTTAGAATCAGATTTCAATTTTCGTTATCTAATTCATTCAGACATAACACCAGATTGACAACAACGGTTACATATTATATGTATCTTTTCATCAAATGTCAGCGTCTAGATCTGTATGTGGCCTTTTGCCAGTAAACTGTCGTAATCCAGACAAAAAAAACCCAACAAAAAACGACAGAATTAATATTTCAAAATTTCGTCCTTCAAATATCGATCAATTTAAATGACCCCCATCTTGGCAACAACAACAAAAAAAAAACCCTCTAAAACCCGGGACTTCTCAAATTCTTTAATAAAAAAGTCCCAGGTCTGAGAGTTTTTTTTTCTTTTTTTTTTTTTTTTTTGCCAAGGTGAGGGTCTTTTAAATTGATCGATTTTTGAAAGAGCAGTTTTCTGGCCAAATTATAAAATACGTAATTTTTCCAAGAGTGAGAGTTAACCCTCTCCTTACCAACTATAGGAAAATCGTCACATTCGTTGCGATACAACCAACATTTTTTTCATTCAAATTTCTTATGTATATCATAAAACTTTTAAGAAAATGAACACAGTGTGTTGTAGAGGATGTTTTGCTAAAGAAATTAGGTATGGCAAGAATTTTACTGCTATTGTGTTTAGATAAAAAATCTATTTTTATGTTAGTTGGGTGTGAAGTTTTGGGGAAAATCCTGAAAATGGCTGGTAAGGAGAGAGTTAAACTTATCCGACGAGCACTGGTTGGGTTTGACACCTGAGCGGAAGGAGCTGGGCTTACTCCAAATACCATCAGGTGTTGACCTTTGACGCGCTATCAACAATTTGTTGTCACCTGTCCGACATCAGACGAGGATCAAGACACCTGGAGTCGTTTTTGGAACATTCGAGACGTGTTAGTGTTGGAGTGGTTAACACTCGCTCACCTTTGAATTGACTCCTGTGTCAATAGGTACTCAGCCAGCTGTCTGTGTGGAAAACGGATGTGAGATTAAAATAGATGCGAAGAATACGCAAAGGTGATCGTGACCTAGAAACTCCGAATGGTGTTGTTGAGCTTTAAAAAAAAAAAAAAAAAACAATTGACGCTCTTATACTACCAATACCCACTAACTCACTACTACTTTACTACTAACTACTACTAAACACTAACATTATACTACTACTATAACAACTACACTACTATACTACTCTACTACTACTACTACTACTACTACATACTACTACATACTTACTATACTACTACATACTACACTACTATACACTACTACACTACTACTATACTACTACTACTACTACCTATCTATACTATACTACTAATACTACTACTACACTACCACTACACTACTACTACACTATACTACTACTACTACTACTACTACTACTACTACTACTACTACTACTACTACTACTACTAACTACTACTACTACTACTACTACTACTATTTAACTACTACTACTACTACTACTACTACTACTACTACTACTACTACTACTACTACTACTACTACTACTACTACTACTACACTACTAACTACACTACTACACTACTACTACTACTACTACTACTACTACTACTACTACTACTATACTACTACTAACTACTACTACTACTACCTACTACTACTACTACTACTACTACTACTACTACTACTACTACTACTACTACTAACTACTACTACAACTACTAACTACACACAACTACTACTACACTACTACTACTACTACTAACTACTACTACTACTAACACAACATACTATACAACTACTACTACTACTACTACTACTATACTACTACTACTACTACTACTACTACTTACTACCACTACATAAACTACTACTATATACTACACTACATACTACTAAACTACTACTACTACTACTACTACACTACTACTCTACTACTACTACTACTAACTACATACACTAAACTACACTACTACTACTACTACTACTACTACATACTACTACTAACTACTACTACTACTACTACTACTACTACTACTACTACTCCTACTACTACCACTACTACTACTACTACTACTACTACTACTACTACTACACTACTACTACTACTACTACTACACTACAACAACTACTACTACTACTACTACTACTACTACTACTACTACTACTACTACTACTACCCTAAACGTGCTCAAAGCTGCTCTTTACAAGGGGTCCCTGTCCAACAGCAACATTTAACATGAAGGACGGGACATGACACTGGCTTGTTAGGCGATATTACAAGGTTGTTTTTTCGGACAGAGACGACGCTGTTAACGGTCAGGTACTCATTTTACACCTGAGTACGATGTGAGAATGAATTGTGAGTAATTACTAATGCGCCGAGAGAGGCTCGAACCCAGGACCTTCCGATCGAGAGAGAGTGTCATACCACAAGACCACATAGCCAAGTTGTGTCTTGTACAAACGGATGGTGTGCATGTTGCTGCTCGAAGCTAGAAGAAATAACTAGCAATGTGAAATTGAATATATGCTTCAATTTAATGATATACGAAAACAGATAAAATGGACGTTTCGAGTTTCCCCTTATTCATCAACAAAACAGGATGAATGAAAGAAACACTACAGACTAATGAGATAATGCGGTAGTGGCGTTGTTAAGATTATTAAACAAAAAAAAAAAAAAAAAAAACACTGATGGGCAGGAAATAGTATGCTCCTTTTGTAAAATAGAACAATAGATAATATTTGTAAAAGGTGCTCATTTAATTAAATCAAAAGAGGGGAGGCGGGGAAGAACTGGGTAATGATAAACTAATCATTCAATAACAAAAAAAAACAAAAAAAAAAAAAACAACAGGATATTTAGAATAAATCTATTTGATTTTCGGTGAGAAAAAATATAGTTTTTGTTTTAATTTCCAAAGAATAGACCTCCGAACATCCTGTCATTCTAATTTAAACTGACTCTTCTTGTCATAAACGCTTAAATCGGGGACCTGCGAAGATCTACAGACACAATACACTCAGGGATATTCACTCAGGTAATCTCTGAAAGGTCAATGAGCCGGCTCAGAAATTCTTCTACTTCTTCTTCTTCTTCTTCTTCTTCTTCTTCTTCTTCTTCTTCTTCTTCTTCTCTTCTTCTTCTTCTTCTTCTTCTTCTTCTTCTTCTTCTTCTTCTTCTTCTTCTTCTTCTTCTTCTTCTTCTTCTTCTTTCTTCTTCTTCTTCTTCTTCTTCTTCTTCTTCTTCTTCTTCTTCTTCTTTCTTCTCTTCTTCTTCTTCTTCTTCTCTTTCTTCTTCTCTTCTTCTTCTTCTTCTTCTTCTCTTCATCTCTTCTTCTTCTCCTCTCTCTTCTCCTCTCTCTCTTCATCATCTATTCATCATCTCATCATCATCATCATCATCATCATCATCATCACTCCCATCCATCATCATCATCATCATCATCATAACCATCATCATTTATCTTCATCGTCTTATTATTTTCTACCCCCCCCCCCCCCCCCCCTCCATATCCATCTCGTTGTCCTTCTCCTCAACGCTCTAGCATATCACCGGACATATTTTTCATACTTTATCTTTTCTCCAAATAACGATGACTTACGATCGATGACACTCATCTTGTCCAAATTCCTAAACCCGAACCTTCATTGGACACACACACACACACACACACACACACACAAACATACACACACGGGCACACACAGGGTAATCTACCATTAGTGCGTCAGAATTTGACAAGACAATTGTCGTATCATTCAGTAACAGTCCTAATATACAATAGTACGTCTTTGTGCTATATATAGATTGATAGATAGATAGATAGATAGACAGACAGACATATTGGTAGATAAATAGATAGATAGATATATGGTAGATAGAGAGAAAGATAGATAGTAGACAGATAGATAGATAGATATTTTTTAAAAGCCCAACAAAATCCATGGTGTAATAATTACTCAACGTTTAAATAAAATGAGCTGTTCATAAAACATTCATAGTGTAATTTCCGTCAACTTCGAGTGTCTGATGATTCATCATAATATTTGTAATTATTTCTGTTTATATTTTGGACGCTTGCGTAAAAAGGAAAGAACTGTCGCGTCGGAAGAGCTTCAACTGTCGCGAACGTCAGAGAAAATACTAACAAATATCAAATTAGAAACAAAGACGAAAGCATTCAGAATTGTGACCCAACGTCTCAAAACGGTATTATGTCGGGATGAACCAGATGCTATAAAGTCAAATTAGAGTTAAACAGGTTAAAATTATGAATTGTTGTCTATTTAATACTCTGAAGTATGATATTCATTCTCAATAAACCATAATATAAAATCAATGAAAGTCAGATATTTCTGGCTACAAATTCAATTTTCAGCAAGTTAATCATCCCGACTTAATACCGTTTTGAGACGAAGGGTCACAATTGTTGGTGTTTTTTTTTTTTTTAAATGTTGTTTGGTTTTGCTTGAATAGGATCCACTCGAAATGGGATTGTCGCTTCATGTCAAATAATGCGACAGTAACAACTAAAATTTCCAGACACGGGAAATTTGAATCGGTTTTTTAAGACTCCAGGACTGCCTGTCTCTTTCTCTCTGACTGTGTCTGACATTCTCTCTCTCTCTCTCTCTCTCTCTCTCTCTCTCTCTCTCTCTCTCTCTGTGTGTGTGTGTGTGTGTGTGTCTCTTTCTCTCTCTCCTCTCTCTCTCTCTCTCCTTCTCTCTCTCCTTCTCTTTCTCTCTCTCTCTCTCTCTCTCTCTCTCTCTCTCTCTCCTTCTCTCTCTCTATATATATATATCTATCTACCTATCTATCTATCTATCTATCTATCTATCTATCTATCTATCTATCTATCTATCTATCTATCTATCTATCTATCTATCTATCTATCTATCTATCTATCTATCTATTTCTCTTCTTCTATATATATATATATATATATATATATATATATATATATATATATATATATAAGTCCATCTATATATCTATCTATTTATCTATCTCTCTAACTATCTATCTATTTATCTGTATTGGTAGTTCGAAGATGACGTCACTCAGGTCTTTGTTATTGTTTTTTGCCAGCCGCGTTTATGAGTAATACTCACTGAACTGTATTAACCCGACTATAAATGTTCATGGATACACACAGTTTTGTGTGTTGGTCCGTTATACTTCCGGATGGCAATGTTATGAGCTTCTTAACCAAGCGCATACTATCTATAGGCGATGTGTGACTTACATCCGCATTCCGGTAACATGCCTCTCTGATTCAAATGCTGAAATCTAATTTATAGTAAAAAGTAATATTAAAAGACTTCTTTGAAGTTTTTGGTGTTTAATTTTGGGAAGAAGCATTTAGGTAAATTATTCACAACATCCATCCACCTGCCACCTAAAAAGTACCAACACACAAAACTGTGTGTAATCTTTAAGGGGCGGTTTGGGTCAAATCATTAGGAAAATCCTTCGAAAAAATTGATTTTGAGATTTTGGTTGAAAATTATATTTTATTTTCGATCTTAGAAATAATATTATTGAAGTCCAAATTCTTAAAGTAGATCATAACAGAACGAAAAACAACAGCCGAAAATGGTACAGGTAGTAAGAAAAGTGTGAAAAACGGGAAGCTATTTTGCTATTTTCTCAATATATCATTTTTCTAAGGGTATGGAATACTGTGTCAAACGTTTCTCAGAATCTATTCAATGAAATTGTCAGAAAATTTCCACAGTTATGACAGAGATAATGTATTTTGTCGCCATAGAGAGATTTTTTGGATAAGATTTGTGAATTTTAAATTATAATCCTCATTCTGAATTTTTAACATCAATTTTGTCATAACATTTTGATTTTCAACTTTGTAATGTTCTAATAAAATTTCCATAAGCTAAAGCCGTAATATCTCTCTATGGTGACACACTATGGTACAATATTGATCAGATGGAAGAACATGAAGGTCATTCCTTCATTAGTTTTTGTGGAACGTTTGTGGAAAGATTGTTCTAATTTTTTATGTCAGACCCCCAAATTAGGTCACAAAATGGGTATCAACAAAGATAATTAAAATTTCAACCATAAATGTTGTTTTTTAACCTATAATGACGATACAGAATGATTAAAACCACCCAATATAGGTAATTAATTTGTTTTTAGAAAAAACCCAAACCGCCCCTTAAAGTTTATAGTCTTCTTGATACAATTTAGTGAAAACTGATGAGTTAAGCTGTATAAAAACAATAACAAAGAGCCGAGTGACGTCATCTTCGTTCCTTCAATTCTATAGAGATTCTTCTTAAAATGCGAAAATTCTGAAATCTCGTTTTATTGTTTGTTTGATACATTCAAGTTTGGGCACATGGTTCACCCTGACTCGATGCGTAGCCATCGTAAAGTTATAGCCTGACACCGTAGCCATCCTTAAGTTATAGCCTGACACCGTAGCCATCGTAAAGTTATAGCCTGACACCGTAGCCATCGTAAAGTTATAGCCTGAAACCGTAGCCATCGTAAAGTTATAGCCTGACACTGTAGCCATCGTAAAGTTATAGTCTGACACTGTAGCCATCGTAAAGTTATAGCCTGACACTGTAGCCATCGTTAAGTTATAGCATGACACCGTAGCCATCGTAAAGTCAGTGTCAGGCTATAAGTTAACGATGGCTACGCTGACACTGACCAAAAAATGACATCAAAAGAAAACATTTCGTGAGTTGTATTTAATAGTTCAACCAATGGGACCACTTGTTTCCATGAGCACTCACTACTAACAACTCACTAGGCGGTGCAAAA
>NC_088370.1:14559299-14561799 GCF_034508935.2 Berghia stephanieae
GAGAGATAGATAGATAGTAGACAGATAGATAGACAGATTTTTTTTAAAGCCCAACAAAATCCATGGTGTAATAGTTACTCAACGTTTAAATAAAATGAGCTGTTCATAAAACATTCATAGTGTAATTTCCGTCAACTTCGAGTGTCTGATGATTCATCATAATATTTGTAATTAATTCTGTTTATATTTTGGACGCTTGCGTAAAAAGGAAAGAACTGTCGCGTCGGAAAGAGCTTCAACTGTCGCGAACGTCAGAGAAAATACTAACAAATATTAAATTAGAAACAAAGGCGAAAGCATTTAGAATTGTGACCCAACGTCTCAAAACGGTATTATGTCGGGATGAACCAGATGCTATAAAGTCAAATTAGAGTTAAACAGGTTAAAATTATGAATCGTTGTCTATTTAATACTCTGAAGTATGATATTCATTCTCAATAAAGCATAATATAAAATCAATGAAAGTCAGATATTTCTGGCTACAAATTCAATTTTCAGCAAGTTAATCATCCCGACTTAATACCGTTTTGAGACGAAGGGTCACAATTGGGTTGTGTTTTTTTTTTTTAAATGTTGTTTGGTTTTGCTTGAATAGGATCCACTCGAAATGGGATTGTCGTTCATGTCAAATAATGCGACAGTAACAACTAAAATTTCCAGACACGGGAAATTTGAATCGGTTTTTTTAGACTCCAGGACTGCCTGTCTCTTTCTCTCTGACTGTGTCTGACATTCTCTTCTCTCTCTCTCTCTCTCTCTCTCTCTCTTCTCTCTCTCTCTCTCTCTCTTCTCTCTCTCTCTCTGTGTGTGTGTGTGTGTGTCTCTTTCTCTCTCTCCTCTCTCTCTCTCTCCTTCTCTCTCTCCTTCTCTTTCTCTCTCTCTCTCTCTCTCTCTCTCTCTCTCTCCTTCTCTCTCTATATATATATATATCTATCTACTATCTATCTATCTATCTATCTATCTATCTATCTATCTATCTATCTATCTATCTATCTATCTATCTATCTATCTATCTATCTATCTATCTATTTCTTTCTTCTATATATTATATATATATATATATATATATATATATTATATATATATTATATATATATATAAGTCCATCTATATATCTATCTATTTATCTATCTCTCTAACTATCTATCTATTTATCTGTATTGGTAGTTCGAAGATGACGTCACTCAGCTCTTTGTTATTGTTTTTTGCCAGCCGCGTTTATGAGTAATACTCACTGAACTGTATTAACCCGACTATAAATGTTCATGGATACACACAGTTTTGTGTGTTGGTCCGTTATACTTCCGGATGGCAATGTTATGAGCTTCTTAACCAAGCGCATACTATCTATAGGCGATGTGTGACTTACATCCGCATTCGGTAACATGCCTCTCTGATTCAAATGCTGAAATCTAATTTATAGTAAAAAGTAATATTAAAAGACTTCTTTGAAGTTTTTGGTGTTTAATTTTGGGAAGAAGCATTTAGGTAAATTATTCACAACATCCATCCACCTGCCACCTAAAAAGTACCAACACACAAAACTGTGTGTAATCTTTAAGGGGCGGTTTGGGTCAAATCATTAGGAAAATCCTTCGAAAAAATTGATTTTGAGATTTTGGTTGAAAATTATATTTTATTTTCGATCTTAGAAATAATATTATTGAAGTCCAAATTCTTAAAGTAGATCATAACAGAACGAAAAACAACAGCCGAAAATGGTACAGGTAGTAAGAAAAGTGTGAAAAACGGGAAGCTATTTTGCTATTTTCTCAATATATCATTTTTCTAAGGGTATGGGAAACTGTGTCAAACGTTTCTCAGAATCTATTCAATGAAATTGTCTGAAAATTTCCACAGTTATGACAGAGATAATGTATTTTGTCGCCATAGAGAGATTTTTTGGATAAGATTTGTGAATTTTAAATTTATAATCCTCATTCTGAATTTTTAACATCAATTTTGTTATAACATTTTGATTTTCAACTTTGTAATGTTCTAATAAAATTTCCATAAGCTAAAGCCGTAATATCTCTCTATGGTGACACACTATGGTACAATATTGATCAGATGGAAGAACATGAAGGTCATTCCTTCATTAGTTTTTGTGGAACGTTTGTGGAAAGATTGTTCTAATTTTTTATGTCAGACCCCCAAATTAGGTCACAAAATGGGTATCAACAAAGATAATTAAAATTTCAACCATAAATGTTGTTTTTTAACCTATAATGACGATACAGAATGATTAAAACCGCCCAATATAGGTAATTAATTTGTTTTTAGAAAAAAAAACCCCAAACCGCCCCTTAAAGTTTATAGTCTTCTTGATAAAATTTAGTGAAAACTGATGAGTCAACAAGCTGTATAAAAACAATAACAAAGAGCCGAGTGACGTCATCTTCGTTCCTTCTATAGAGATTCTTCTTAAAATGCGAAAATTCTGAAATCTCGTTTTATTGTTTGTTTGATACATTCAAGTTTGGGCACATGGTTCACCCTG
>NC_088370.1:14566799-14579299 GCF_034508935.2 Berghia stephanieae
TTCAACATTTAATTCAAGCTGATTTTGTTTACACCAATCGGTGAATATATTTATTTGTTTGAAATAATTCTTTTCGGTAACTTTATCTTTTAATAAGCCAAGAATAGCAGTATCATCTGCATATTTCACTATAAAACAATTTTCAAAGGATGGTCTGCAGTCGTTGGTGTATAAGATGTACAGGATTGGGGAACTCACACAGCCTTGGGGACATCTGTTCGACAACGTTCTTTTGTTGGAGATATGTTCACCCAATTTTACACATTGCGGTTATGGGTCAGAAACTCTTTATACCATTTAATAAGGTAGTTTGGAATATCCATGCTGCACAACTTTTGAAGCAAAATATCTGTGTTCATGGCATTAAAAGCTGACGAAAAGTCGACAAACAGGATTCTGGCGTAATTCGAGGGCGTTTGGTCAAGGTGTTTCGAGATCAAATTTGTGGCGGTTAATAGTGCGTCTTCAACACTGAGATGTTGCTGGTATGCAAATTGGTACGGATCTAGCAATTTCAGGTCATAACATTTTTGTAGGAGCTCAGATTTTAAAATTTTTTCTAAACATTTCATTACAAGCGATGTAAGCGCCACTGGACGGAAGTCATTCAATACGGTCGGACAACGCTTTTTTGGAACTGGAACGACAATCGATGTTTTCCAAAGTACTGGCACTGATTGTTCATCGATTGACCTTTGAAAAAGTTTTGTATAAGGTATAGCCAGTTGTTGGTGACAGTTTTTCAAAATAGTTCCGGTAATGTTGTCTGGTCCTGGTGCTTTATGTTCTTTACATCTCCGGAAGAGGGAGCTTACGGTTTCTTCTTCAATATCTGGAGGTGGCTCATTGTCATTTGACAAACCGTTGTGAACAGGTGGGAGCCTGTCAAAACGACAGTAAAAATCATTTAATTTGTTGACATCAGTTTTCGTTTTTCCTTGTGGGAATGTTCGTTTCTTTTGGTCTACTCCTCCCATTTGTTTTATCATCTCCCATGCTTTCCTTGCGCAGCCCGATCTCAGTTGTCGCTCCATTTTATTTTTGTATTCAACCTTCTCTTCTTTTATTGTATTTCTGATCTCCTTTCCCTTTTCAAATTCTAGTTTAATGTCACCACTCATATAGGCAATTTTCTTTTTATTGAGTAAATATTTAAGTCGCTTTGTAACCCATGGCTTATTGTTAGGAAATATCTTAATTTCTTTTTTTTCCACGCATAAATCCACACAAAATGTAATATAACATGTCAAAGTTTCGGTCCATTCATCAATACTGTCACCTTCTACCATTAATGTCTCCCACTGAGTACAGTCAAAACAGCCGTTCAGTCGTTGGATTGCCTCTTGAGTCCAGATATGGCGATATACTACAGTTGGTTTCTCACTCTTTAATTTAGAGATGTACGTCGGTACTAGGTGAATGGTATTATGATCAGATGTGGCTATCGGTTGTTTTTGTAGCGCTTTGTAGGCGTTCTTTATATTGCTATAGCACAGATCAAGCGTGTTGTTTCCTCGTGTTTTGCAGGTGACGAACTGTTCTAGTCCAGCTATGGGCAGCTGACAATTATTAAAATCACCAACAATATAAGTGGACTGTCCGGGTGACGTAGTAGTAATGACGATACATGCTCATTTATTAATTGGTATGCTTTCTCAATTTTTGCGCTAGGTGGAATATAAATATTAACAATGGTGACAACACGAAACTCTCGAGGCAAGTAGTGTGGACGTAGAGACAAAGAAAGTAGTTCAATATCAGGCGTGTCAATTTGATCTTTTATATTTACAATTTTACACCATCTATCATTCACGTATATGCATAGACCTCCCCCTTTGTTGTAGTAGTAGTAGTAGTAGTAGTAGTAGTAGTGATAGTAGTAGTAGTAGTAGTAGTAGTAGTAGTAGTAGTAGTAGTAGTAGTAGTAGTAGTAGTAGTAGTAGTAGTATATAGTAGTAGTATAGTAGTAGTAGTAGTAGTAGTAGTAGTAGTAGTAGTAGTAGTAGTGGTAGTAGTAGTAGTAGTAGTAGTAGTAGTAGTAGTAGTAGTAGTAGTAGTAGTAGTAGTAGTAGTAGTAGTAGTAGTAGTCAACTCAGCTTCGAAAGTCTTCCTCCGCCCTAAGAACTGTTTCATAGCCGCCTTCAAGTTTATTTACTGGACAGCATAGGACGATGTGATCGCTGGTCTCGGGAGCTGCCTGACATTTCCAGCAGGCATCACTGTTCCCAAGTTTCCATCTGCACATATTTGTGACAGTTCTGTCGTGTCCTATGTGATAGAGGAAAATCAATTATGTGGGTGATTTTGGTGACCCACCCATTTAATTTGGTATTGGGTTAAAAATATTTTGAACATAGAATATCCACCCATTTTCATGATTTTTCACGAATCATGTATTTTTGCTCTATCCCAAGGCATGCACAGGATGCATTATTTAAAAAATACAAACAGAAAACGTGACCTTTTATATAGCGCGATATCCACTCAATGTGATCAAAGCGCTTTACAAAGGTTCCCTGACCAACAGCAACACGTGACATAAAGAACGAAACATGCCGCCTGTTTGCCGATATTACAATTTTTACGGACAGAGACAACGCTGTTAACGGCCAGGTAGTACTCAATTTACACATGAGTACGGTGAGAGAATGTGAGTAAAGAGCCTTTTCCAAGGACTCGACTATGCGCCGAGCGAGGTTCGAAACCAAGACCTTCCGATGTGAAAGCGAGTGTCATACCACAAGACCACATTGCCGCACTAGCAATTAAGCTAGCAATTGATTACTACCCTTAAGAAGTTGGGCGCTATTCATACAATGCACTTTCTGGGGGGCCGGAAAAAATCTCGATTTCGCCTGGAACTAATTTTGGTCCCTTTGAGCTATTTATATTTTTCTAAAGATAGTATGCGCTTGGCTATGAATCTTACAACATTGCCATCCGTAAGTATAACGTACCAACACACAAAACTATGTGTAATATGAACTTTTATAGTCTGGATAATACCGTTTTGTGAGAATTACTCATGAACGCGGATGGCAAAAAAAAAACAAAACAATAACAATATAGAGAAAAAGGCATCTTCCTCTCTAAATCACAAAATAAATCACAAATAGCTCTTTGTTATTCTTTTTATACAGCCAGGTGCCTGATAAGTTCTCACGAAATTTTCTCAATCAGACTTTTTAAACGTTTGAAGATGACAGTTAATTTCGTGTCTCGGTACGATTTATGGGGTTGGCGGAGCTGTGAGTATTTTATCTAAACACACAGCATCTACACTAAATATATCCTTGAACTGGTAACCTTTCCCATAGAAAATCACATAACCTACCATCGAGCCAGCAGCGTCAATAGTATTGATCGTCACAGCAATATACACACCAGGTGACACCACTCTAAGTCGAATCTATCCTATTAGAACACAACATTATTGGCCCGGGTTTCTAGCTTTCTGGCCATTCACCCAAAAATAGACACTTTCGTGACAAGAATTTTCCTGACAGACTCTGTCAAAAAAAAAAAAAACAATTTTTTTTTTGTTATCGATCGAATAAGATGACTGACCCCCCAAACAATTTGTCAAAAAGACTCAAATTTGACATTTATTTCTTTGGAGCATCCTGGTTTTGAGACCATAAAAGGTCATCATTAGCAACTATAATATCTGAAATCAAGACGTATTTATTATTATGGCCAAATTAAATAACATGAAGCAGATATTATGTATTGAATGACTTTAGACTCGCCCGTTGGTTGTGATCGAAGATCCAAATAACTAAAGAAAGACATGATAAAAAAAGAACAAAAAATCCCAACTTAACTTATTCTATATTTAGAATGGGCATTGGAATAATTAAGGTTATCCCAAAAGTAATACGCAAATAGGCGTAGCCTGAAAATACTCAATATACCTACATATATATATATATATATATATATATATATATATATTATATATATATATATATATATATATATATATATATATATATATATATATATATATATAACTTATTATGATCAACTTCAAGTAGTTGATCATAATTATACTTGAAATATTATATAAATCCCTCCTGTCATCAAAAAGTTGAGCATTATTATTTCATGGTTTTTGTTTTCATAATTTATACACACACACACACACACACACACACACACACAATATATATATATATATATATATATATATATATATATATATATATATATATATATATATATATATCTTTATGAAATGGGCCGATTATGGAGACCAAACTTTGAAGCTTTTCTCAATGGCCTGCGGCAAATAAACGATTTTAACTCTGTTAGGAAAGACTTTAATTTTTACAAATCTCAAATCGTACATTTTCTCGTCATCTGTATTAGTTGTCACAATTTGTCTGTCTCTATATTATTTAAACGTTTTTAGATTATTGATTTGCTTACAAACAAATTTCCTTTCATGTTAATAATCAGTATTGACATCCCAAAATGAATGTGAAGAGAGTAAATTATACCACGAATATTGAATATGACACTTATTTATGTATAAGAAATTTAATTTTTAGTATTATCAATTAATTGACATTGAATACTAATTATATAATTGATAAATTCTATCTATGCATAAAACTTACACAAAGCATTTAAAGGTTTTTAGAACCTATTAGCTCTTAAACGATACGATACAATTCGATACGATGCGATACGATACGATACGATACGATGCGATACGATACGATACGATTCGATACGATACGATACGATGCGATACGATGCGATTCGATACGATACGATACGATTCGATACGATACGATGCGATACGATACGATACGATACGATACGATACGATACGATGCGATGCGATACGATTCGATACGATACGATACGATACGATACGATACGATTGAATGGACAAATAATAATTTTATAATAATTTGTTAAACGAATAAAGGGCGTTAAACTAAATTCGATTTTGAATTTTCTACCGAGGAGCCTTCTTGTGAGGCTATGTGTTCTTGTGGCATGACACTCGCTTTCGGATCGGAAGGTCTTGGGTTCGAGCCTCGCTCGGCGCATAGTTGAGTCCTTGTAAATGGCTCTTCACTCACATTCTCTCACCCTGCTCAGGTGTAAAATAAGTGTAATATCGCCTAACAGGCAACATGTACTGTCCTGCATATATAAAGTGTTGCTGTTTGCCAGGGAACCTTTGTAAAGCACTTTTACCCGTAATCAGAAGGTCTGAGGTTCGGTCCGCAGTCGAGTTCGGCAGCATACACAACTCAATTTATGAAATTTGCTCATCTTTGCGGATTTTCTCAGCCATCCACACATTTTCATAATTTGTGTTCGAAAGGGCGTTTAACTCAAATGACCTCTAACCTCTCGGAAGAGAGATCAATCTATTTATAGCATTATCGTTTTCCTACGTCTGATACAAATGATTATCCCACACATCCCTCGAGAACTTTCGTAATTATCAACTCGATCTTCCGACTTTGAGAAGCGTGTCTGGTTTTAACCACCTTCGTAATCTCCAATCTTACGTTAATCCGTGTTAATCCCCCTTATTTTGTCGAAGGAGATCACTTTTTTGTTTGTTTTGTTGTTGCGATGAACTTTTGACCCCATCCAGAGCAACCGCGTGCATGATGAGTTATCAGAAAGGTAGCATCAAGAAAAAAGATAATTTATATCCTGTCAGTTCTGAACTCTGGTTTCATTCTGTTAAGTCACTGATTTGTTGCAATACTTTTTTTTTTGTGTGGCAACGTTTTAAACGAATATAAACGTGAGCGTATCTAATGCGGGGTTGGGGGGGGGGGGGGGGGGGGGGGGGGGGGGGGTGGAGGTGGGGCTTGGGAGGTTGCCGACTGGTTAAGGCTGTGACCTGCAAGATCCCAGGTTCGAGACCCGCTTCAAGCTCTTTCGTTTTTGTTTTTTTTTTTGTTGTTTTTTTTTTGTTTTGTTTTTTTTTTAATTTATTTTTGGCGCCAAGAAGGGGGTCATTTTAATCAATCGAATTGGACATAACTTATGATAACATTTCAAAACTCAAGATAATTCAAAACAGTGCTGTAAGATTGGTAACAAAATTTTAAAAAAAACAGACTCGCACTCTATCATCTTATGAACTTCACTTGCTCCCAGTTAAAGAACGTTTTAAATATAGAATTACCCAGGAAGCCCCATCTTACCTCAGAAATTGTTTAAAAACCTACAATTCGTCCGGATCACTCCGGTCATAAATGTATACCATGTATGTTATCATATATCACGATTGGAAACGTATATTTTGTGTGTATTATATATATATATATATATATATATATATATATATATATATATATATATATATATATATATATATATATATAGAGAGAGATAGAGAGAGAGAGAGGGTTGTACAGATTATCTACCTTTCAAGCTTAAGTCGGTATTTAATCCATGTAATTACAGTAAGTCATTGCTGTGAGTTGATATGTCTGCACTGTATGGTAGTTTGAACCTATAATTGGAGAAAACGTTTAAAATGCTTTTTCGAAAAAATCGTTTTTCTTTTTCATAAAATTTGTGTCCCACCGCCTCAAAACGAAATTATAATGGGGTGACCAGATACACAAATAGCAAGGATTTTAACGTTAAAATGACCAGTTATTGAAACATTCGATTTTGTCATTACATATAATATCATATCTTATCGTATCGTATCGTATTGTATCATATCATATCATATCATATCATATCATATCATATCATATCATATCATATCATATCATATCATATCGTATCATATCATATCATATCATATCATATCGTTTTATATCATATCATATCATATCATATCATATCATATCATATCATATCATATCATATCGTATCGTATCATATCATATCATATCATATCATATCATATCATATCATATCATATCATATCATATCATATCATATCATATCATATCATATCATATCATATCATATCGTATCGTATCGTATCGTATCGTATCGTATCACATCATATCATATCATATCGTATCGTATCGTATCGTATCGTATCATATCATATCATATCATATCGTATCGTATCGTATCGTATCGTATCGTATCATATCATATCATATCATATCATATCATATCATATCATATCGTATCGTATCGTATCGTATCGTATCGTATCGTATCGTATCGTATCGTATCATATCATATCATATCATATCGTATCGTATCATATCATATCATATCATATCATATCGGATCGTATCGTATCGTATCATATCATATCATATCATATCATATCATATCATATCGTATCATATCATATCATATCATTTCATATCATATCATACCAGCTATAGATAGTATGCACTTGGCTAAGAAACTCACAACATTGCCATCCGGAAATATAACGGACCAACACATAAGACTAGGTGTAACCTTGGACGTTTATAGTCTGTTTAATACAGTTTAGTGAGAATTCCTCACAAACGTGGGTGTCAAAAGGTAGTAACAAAGGCCTAAGTGAGTATGCGTTTGGCTAAGAAGCTCACAACATTGCCATCCGGAAGTAAAACGGACCAACACACAAAACTATATGTAACCATGAACATTTATAGCCTGGTTCACACAGTTTAGTGAGAAGTACTCATAAACGTGGGGTGGCAAAAAGTAGAAACAATGGCTTGAGTGGCGTCATCTTCGTTCTATCTATAGTCTGTTTAATACAATTTAGTGAGAATTACTCATAAACGCGGGTGGTAAAAAGTAGTAACAAAGGCCTGAGTGACGTCAACTTCGTACTATCTATAGATAGTATGCAGATGACGTCACTCAGACCTTTGTTATTGTTTTTGCCATCCGCGTTTGTGAGTTGTTCTCACTAAACTGTATTAACCAGACTATAAAAGTTCATGGTTACACAGAGTTTGTGTGTTGGTCCGTTATACTTCCGGATGGCAATGTTGTGAACTCCTTGGCCAAGCGCATTCTATCTATAAGCACAATGTCATGCTTTTCCCGTGCATACGATAAGACTGGTCGTTATTTCCCATTCTAGCCCCTCCCTGCGTGATGTCATTTGCAAATTAATTACAACTCGGATACCCGTCCTGTGTTATTAAACGACAATCCACTTACTCGCTCAGCCAGTCATGCGTTATAAACGGATTTCATTAAAGCGTGCTTCCATGTTTCATTATCCTACGACAATAATTATTATTATTATTACTGTGTCATGAGCGGCCATTTATTGAAGAAGTAGGAATTGGTGATATTGTTATTGATGCTATGAGTTCAAGTAAAATACTTGCTATACTTGCCGCCAGATAATTTGATAATGCCAGATAATGCTAATGCACAATATAAATGTTTTTTCAACTCCCTGACGTAAGTAAGACGAGCATATGTTCGCCGGCCGATAACCACTCAATTTAGAAATGATTTAAACATAATCCTGATAGAAAGAAGTTTTCGTCACAAGAGTCTTTGTTATTGTTTTTTGCCATCAGCGTTTATGAGTAATTCTCACTAAACTGTATTATCTAGACTATAAAAGTTCATGGTTACACAGAACTTTGTGTGTTGGTCCGTTATACTTCAGAATGGCAATGTTGTGAGCTTCTCGGCCAAGCGCATACTATCTATAGATAGTATGCAGATGACGTCACTCAGGCCTTTGTTATTGTTTTTGCCATCCGCGTTTGTGAGTTGTTCTCACTAAACTGTATTAACCAGACTATAAAAGTTCATGATTACACAGAGTTTGTGTGTTGGTCCGTTATACTTCAGAATGGCAATGTTGTGAGCTTCTCGGCCAAGCGCATACTATCTATATACCATGATATAAATAACATTCGTTATAAACGGATTTCATTAAACTGTGCTTCCGTGTTTCATTATCCGGACAACAGCAATTCTTATTTTCACGGGCGGCTGTTTTATTGGAAGAAACAGCATCCCATGATAATTTTACTGATGCTTTAAATTCAAGTAAAATACTGTCTTCCAGACAAAGCATACTGACACACACACACACACACACACACACACACACACACACACACCAGTACCTTTTAAATGGTCATTGGCAATATGCATTGCAGTAACATACTCACAACGTCTGCCAGTCAGATCAAGCGTATCAAAAACATAAACCTATGTGTAACCTTGACCGTATATTATCGTAGCGATCGTAAACTTATAGCCTGACACACATACACACATACACATACACACTCACACACACACAAATACACATACACAAACATACACACACATACACATACCACATACACAACATACACACATACATATATACACACATACACACAACATACACACATACACATATACACACATACACACAACATACACACATACACACATCCATACCCACTAATACACACATACGCACATCCACACATCCACACACACACACACATACACACACACACACACACACATACACACATATTACAGTTTACTACCTGTCGTCTCCATTTGATTAAATTCACTACGATTATCCCCCACTGTGTCTTACCCAGGGAACCAATCTCACCTGCTGTTAAAATCAATAGCTATCATCCATATAGATTGAAATGCTCAGCGGGGTCCCATGTCGAAACAATCGTAACTGATAAAATGATATTATATAACCCTATGTCGGGTAGTCTATTGTTTCTAAGCGTTTAGCTAAAATACTCACTTCAGATGCCAGCCAGATGTACACGTCATCATCATCATCATTGCCTTTTTCACCCTGGGTCAGGGTATAGGCCACAGACAAACAGTTTCCATCCTTCTCTATCCCGAGCTAACTTATTTTTAAAATCTCATTCCAGGTCTTACCACTTCTCTGTATATCAGCTTCTTTAATTATTCTCCATGTTCCTCGTGGCCTTCCCCTTGAACACGTACCATTACGCAAAACGATGTGTAACCTTGAACGTTTATAGTCTGGTTGGCAGATACCTATAGATAGAATGCGCTTGGCCAAGGAGTTCACAACATTGCCATCCGGAAATATAACGGACCAACACACAAACTCTGTGTAACCATGAACTTTTATAGTCTGGTTCATACAGTTTAGTGAGAACAACTCACAAACGCGGATGGCAAAAACAATAACAAAGGCCTGAGTGACGTCATCTGCATACTATCTATAAAAGTTGGCGGTCTACAAACAATAAGTTGAGTGACTTCAATTCCGTTCCCTCTTAAGTCTGATTGATATATGATAAAAAAAAAAATAATAATAAAAACAAAAATAAAGCTTTTATAGAGAGCACTGACCGTGCCCAAAGCGCTTTGGTCCCTGACCAACAGCATCTTGTAACATGTAGTACGAGACATGACGCCTGTTAGGCGATAATACAATTTTTTCGACAGAGACAACGATGTTAACGACCAGGTACTCATTTTGCAGCTCAGTACGGTGAGAGAATGAGTAAAAGGCCATTTTCAAGGACTCAACAATGCGCTGTGCGAGGCTCGAACTTAGGACCTTCCCATCTGAAAGCGAGTGTCATACCACAAGACCACATAGACACACTAGAACAAATATTAATTACTAGTTTGGATTGGTGGGTCATAATCGAACTTCTTGTGCAGGTCTAATTCTCACCAAAGTCACACCCCCTCCTCCCCTAAATCCCCCTTCCCCTCACTTTCTCTTCCTCTTCTCTCTCCTCTCTCTCTCTCTCTCTCTCTCTCTCTCTCTCTCACTCTCTCTCTTTCCCTCCCTCTCTTCCCCTCTCTCTTTCTCTCCCTCTCCTCCCCTCTCTTTTTCTCTCCTTCCCCCCTCCCCTATCTCTCTTTCTTTCCCTCTCCTCTCCTCTCTCTCGTTCTTTCCCTCTCTTTTTCTCTCCTCCTCCTCTCTCCCCCCTCCTTTTTCCTCTCCCCATCTTCCTCTTCCTCCTCTCCTCTTATCTCTCTTCCCTTCTACTCCACCTCCCCCCACTCGCTTTCTCTCCCTCTCCTCCCCTCTCTCTTTCTCTCCTTCTCCTCCCCATTCTCACATTCTCCTCCTACTCTGGCTCTTCTCCCCTCTGTTTTTCTATCCCTCTCTTCTCCCCTCTCTCTCCTCTCCTCCCCATCTCTCTTTCTCTCCCTCTCCTCTTTCTTCTATCTTTCTTTCCCTCTCCTTCCCCCGCTCTCTTTCTCTTCCTCTCCCCCCCCCCTCTCTCTTTTCGCTCTCCTCTCTATCTTTCTATCCCTCTTCTCCCACCCTCTCTTTTTCTCTCGCTCTCCTCTCCCCTCTATCTTTCTGTCCCTCTCCTCCCCCCTTCTCACACCCTCCTCCTACTGGCTTCTCACGCCATTAACCAGTTACCCACCATACTCTGGACAAACATGTATTTAAAAATTTGGCCAGAAAATTCGTATTTCAAACCGATCGATTTAAATCAGCCTCATCTTGGCATCAACAACAACAACAACAACAACAACAACAACAACAACAACAACAACAAAAGCCTCTCATACCTTGGACTTTATCAAATACTTCACGAGGTCCCAGGTTTGATACTGTTTGCCAAGACGAGGGTAATTTAAATCGATCGATATTTGAGGAAACAGTTTTTCTGGCCAAAATTTTTAAAATAGCTAATTTTCCAGTTACTTGGTTGATCGACCCGTCCAAGTGTTACAAACCAATCCAATCTGATTAGGGCTTGTTTATCCTGACTGATAAACGCTTATCACACAATCACACGTGATCACACAGTCACGTGATTACATGATTATGACATAATAAGGAGAGGGTGACACGAAATTTACGATCGATTTCAAATTAGTTGAATTATTTATTTTATTTTATTGTTTTCTGTTTGTTTTTTCTTTTTTTTTGTTTTCTTTTTAATATTTATTTTCAATATCAAGTCCTGACAGACGGGATGTCATAGTGGTTAAGGCAGTATAGAATAGATACTGTATTTTGGGAGTTCCGAGTTCGATATCAAATTTAAAAAAAAATAAAATATTCCTAGCCCAAGATTATTATTACTGCCCCTCCCCCCCCTCCCCCCCCCACCCCCTCAAACAAAAATATTTTTAAAAAAAATAAATAAATAAAGAATAGATTCTCATAGCATGATTTATAACACACTCGACTCACTAGGCGGCGTACTGACCCCGGAATGACATTGAAATACAAGTGTTATAGTGTCAGGCTATAGATAGAATGAAGTTGACGTCACGCGGGTCTTTGTTATTGTTTTTATTTGCCATCCACGATTGTAAGTAATTCTCACTTAACTGTATTAACCAGACTATAAACATTTTAGGGTTACACATAGTTTTGTGTGTTGGTCCGTTGTACTTCCGGATGGAAATGTTGTGAGCTTCCAAGCCAAGCGCGTTCTATCTAAAGATAGTATGCGCGTGGCTAAGAAGCTCATAACATTGCCATCCGGAAGTATAACGGACCAACAATAAAACTGTGTGTATCCATGAACGTTTATAGTCTGGTTAATACAGTTCAATGAGCATTACTCATTAACGCGGATGGCAAAAAACAA
>NC_088370.1:14586892-14591892 GCF_034508935.2 Berghia stephanieae
GTGTGGTGTGTTGTGTTTGTGTGTGTGTGTGTGTATGTATGTAATTCTCACTTGTTACCTGTTTCTGATTGGTAATCATTATCACGATATGTGTGATTCTGTAGCACTTCCGGTATAAAATTACCTGCCTAATATATATATATATATATATATATATATATATATATATATATATATATATATATATTATATATATATATATTATGGTGCGTGAGTCATCCTTCGAGGCTGTTTTATCTCTGTTTAAATGTAACCCATCGACTCGAATCAGTATTCCGTCGGGGCGTTGTGTAACAACTTTATTTCACAGGTCTTGTGCGGCTATGTGGTCTTGTGGTATCACACTCGCTTTCAGATCGGAAGGTCCCGGGTTCGAGCCTCGCTCAACGCATAGATGAGTCGGGAAACGCTCTTTACTCATATTCTCTTACCGACCCAGTGTAAAATAAATGAGAACCTGGCCGTTAACTGTGTCGTCTCTGTCCTAAAAAAAAAAAAATGTTGATATCGCCTAATATTGTCCCACATGTTTCGGCTTGCTGTTGCCCAGTGACCACTTATAATGCGCTTTGAGCACTCTTGGTGTATATTGCGCGATATAAGAAAAGCTCAATTATTATTTATATTTTTTTTGTAATACAATTTGATATCAGATCGTTATTGTAATGAGGAAAAAATGAGGATAATTAAACCTTCCGTTACGGCACTATAAGATATTGACGCTTGGCATTATAATGAGCTTTTTAAAATATTAATAATAATAATAATATAATAATGATAATAATAATAATAATAATAATAATAATAATAATAATAATAATATATAATATATATATATTATATATATATATATATATATATATATATATATATATATATATATATATATATATAGTGCAATATCCACTAAATGTGCTCAAAGCGCTTTACTTTATATGAAGGGGAGTAGCAGATAATCCATCAAACAAAATATCAGATGTCAACAGGATTCACTCATGTTGTCCAAGGTGTGAAATTTGGTGGTTGATAATTTCAGCCACGAAAAATAAAAAAAAAGTGGCTGAAGCCAGGCTCGAACCCGGGACCTTCCGGATTACAGTGCAATGCCTTAACCACTCTCATCCAACGAAAAACTGAAGCAAAATATTGTCCAGGACGACAACGTTAAATCCAGCCCGAAAATGTGTTCGGTTCTCTGACCTGCTGAGTGAAGGGTGCCTGGTGTCGGGGTGAAGCCAGTTCCATACCACAGGACTACATAGCCGCATTCCCTCAATAAACGAGAAAAACTTAACCCAAGTCTCAATTGTTTTGACTACAAATTCAGTTTTCGCATTTGAACCATCCAGTCATAATACTGTTTGAGGCAATAGGATTCAAAAGTCTGATGTCACGTCCGCCCAGCAACGAGCGGCTTGGTTCTAAACAAAGAAAATCGGTACTTTTTATTCTTCATGCTGGCTAGAACTTTTTCACATGTCATGTGATCAGAATGTATAAACATCAAAACATGATCAGATTAATAACGTTTTTCTCCTCTGGATACCCTTAATTGCTCGTCGGAGAAGTATTTCATAAGGGCGCCCGCCATTGTTCCGATAGTTAAGAATCAATTACTAAGTTACTATGCGCCATTACGAGGGAAGTGACGTCACGACTGTTGAAGCCTATTATTGGTCATATATTCTATTACTTGAGGTTAAAATTCACTTGAAAACACCAAATTCACCCTCTCCATAATACCGCTTTGAGATAAATTGTCACAAATACGGGGATTCCTCTAAGGAGATGTGGGGTGGGGGTGGGGTGGGGGGATAAGACAGATCAGCATAATGTTTACAGAACGTGACATAATTGCCATGCGTCTGTCGAACGATGAGATAGAAGTGACCGTAATAAGATAATGGACTCGGTATCCCAGAGTATCCCAGTGTCCCAGAGTTGACGCACCCTGAAAAACAACATTTCTAAATATTTAGACAAACTGATCATCCTTCAACTATCAATCGATTAAAATGTACCTCATCTTTATCCAAAACTCTCAAACTTGGGACTCCAAAGAAGTCGTCAAGAAAGTCCATGTTTGGGGAGTTTTCGATTCAATGAAGAGTCATTTTGATCGATCGGTATTCTCTAAAAAAAAAGGACGATTTTTCTGGTCAAAATTTGATAATGAATGTGTGCGGCAGAAATAAATGTGATCAGGGCCGATGATGGTTCTCTCATGGTTGGACATTTTCTCTTTCCCGGCGGACGGACGGACGTCTTTGCGTTAAGCAATAAATCCGCAAACAATTAACTCTGTCTGGACATGCTCAATGGTCAAAACACTGGAATTGAGTTCTATATAGCTAGCTATACGTATGCAGTTTGCAAGTTATTCTCGAACACAATACTGCCGTACGCTGGAAAAACACATTATATTGAAACATTTGGCCAGAAAACTCTTCCTTCAAATTATATCGATCGATTTAAATGACTCTCACCTTGAGAGTTTTTGCCATGCTCAATGGTCAAAACACTAGAATTGAGTTATCTATATCTAGCTATACGTATGCAGTTTGCAAGCTATATATTCTCAACACAACAATACTGCCGTACGCTGGAAAAACACATATTGAAAAAAAATTGGCCAGAAAACTTCAAATATCGATCGATTAAAAGAAAAACTCTCCCCTTTTTGCCAAGATGAGAGTAATTTAAATCGGTTGATAATATTTGAATGACGAGTTTTCTGGCCAAATATTTAAATATGTGTTTTTCCAAATTTAAAAAAAAAGTGTTTTTCCATAGTAAGGCGGTTCTATAGCCCAGCAAATTATACGCTGGGACGCCACGGCTGACGACAATAGAATTAATTTCCTTATCCTCCTCTTTTTTTCTTCATCGCCTCCTCCTCTGCTGTCACTTCTTCTTCTTCTTCTTCTTCTTCTTCTTCTTCTTCTTCTTCTTCTTCTTCTTCTTCTTCTTCTTCGTCTTCTTCTTCTTCTTCTTCTTCTTCTTCTTCTTCTTCTTCTTCTTCTTCTTCTTCTTCTTCTTCTTCTTCTTCTTCTTCTTCTTCTTCTCTCCTCTCTTCCTTCTCTCCTCCTTCTCCTCGTCCTCCTCCTTCTCCTCGTCCTCCTCCTTCTCCTCGTCCTCCTATTTCTCCTCGTCCTCCTATTTCTCTCCTCGTCCTCCTCATTCTACTTCTCCTCCTCCTCCTCCTCCCATCCTCCTTTTCCTCCTCCTCCTACTCCAATCTCCTCATCCCACTCTCCCCATCAGCCACACGAATTATCTTGGCATCTTGTTCACCCCCTTCTATTTTGTCCTTTCATTCTTAACTTAATTATTATCTGTTTAAAACAAGTTTGGAAAGCAATTCAGACTCGCCACCAAAGGTGAAAACACGATTTTGTACGAGCAGTTAACTAAGAAAAAGGCAACCACTGTCAATTTCCATTTGCCCTTGCTTCGAATGAACCGGAAATGAAAGGATGGAATGTTATCTCATAAAGCTCTCTCTCTCTCTCTCTCTCTCTCTCTCTCTCTCTCACACACACACACACACACACACACACACACCTCTCCTATTGGAAAACCCTATCATTTCATAGTAAATACGTAATCGTTGAATAATGTTTTGAATGCGTTGAATGAAAATTTAATTCAACGATTGCAGAATATTTGCGCACATTTTATTGGTGTGAAATTATGTGTAAAAGAAAGCTGATTGGTAATTAAAAATATTTTTTTGTGTGCGCATGGATACAAATCCAACGTTTTTAGTTTTTGGGTCAAATTGTCATTCAAACAGAAGGAGAAAGGTAGATACAAATTATGGTGACTACTAATACCATACCATTTAATTTGGTCACAAAATATCTAATAATCTTACATGGAGGGGTTGAAAAAACATATTCTTTCATTTCTTTGTATTTATTAAACTCGTTATATTTCGATCGCTTAATAACACATAGAGCTACTCGCAAGCTCGTTGTGTTATTGGGCACGATAAAAATAACTCGTTAAATACAAAGAATTGAAAAAATCGTAGATTGAGCTATATAAATACTCAACTGTTAAAAATAAATTGCCATTTTCTTTCTTTTTTCCTCCTCTCACCCCCCCTCCCCTCCCCTCTACTATTTCTTTACCTCTTCTTTCCTCTATCTATAAATAGAAATATGAGACCGTTGGCAAGATTATTTTTGTTTTGTTAGGAAGAAATGAGAGAAAACTCTTAAGGAGCTAAAAGGTAACATTTCAATTTATTCAAACCTATTTGATCTTAAAGTTACTAATTTTAACCATTTGGATCACACCGACATAACACCATGATGAGTCAATTGGCCACATCTTGAAAAGATTTCTCTCTCTCTCTCTCTCTCTCTCTCTCTCTCTCTCTCGCTCTCTCTCTCGCCCTCTCTCTCTCACACACACACACACAAACACACACACACACACACACTATCTCATGTTTATTTTACACTCACAGGAAGCAAGCAAAGCAACTTTTTTTGATTACGGTCTCATACAGACAGACAAATTGCTCGACACTCATCACTAATCTAAAAATAGACCACTTCAAAGGAAGCACCCCCCCCCCCCCCCCCCCCGCCTTCCCACCTCCCTCACCCCCACCCCACATCCCCTCTATTATTTTTTCTCCTGGTTCTTTTTTCTTTCTTTCTCTGTCTCTTTCTCTCTCTCTCTTTTCTTTTTTTTTTTCTTTTCGCACGTGCGATATCTTCCCGGCTGATCACTTGTTCGTGCCCGCGTTGTTTAGACTCAGGTTGTTATCAATGTGGGTGAACTTCCACTGATGTTTTCAATCAGGATAGTTAATGGAACTGTTAGAATAAGAAGAAGATTCCACATTTGTATGTCACTTTGTACCTGTCTTCCTCTTCTTCCTCTTCTTCTTCTTCTTCTTCTTCTTCTTCTTCTTCTTCTTCTTCTTCTTCTTCTTCTTCTTCTTCTTCTTCTTCTTCTTTTTCTTCTTCTTCTTCTTCTTCTTC
>NC_088370.1:14596892-14646892 GCF_034508935.2 Berghia stephanieae
ATATATATATATATATATATATATATTATATATATATATATATATTCTATAAATGTAACATGTATTGTAATGTATTGGAGTTGTTTGGCTATATGTAGGAATGTAGTTGTTCGGCTCTGTAATTATGTTAGAATTCTTTATTGAGTTACGCATCTTGTGTTGTGCATGTTAGGCATGTCAGTGTGAATGTTGACTGCGTGAACGTACAAGCACTTTTTGCTCCTTAGAAACATCCTAAGTAAGACGTTTGTTTTGTGCTAGACTAGTAACTGCAATAACTCTGTCCGAGCTGTTCGTATTATTATATATTTGTTTTAAATTCGCCGTATGATTGATAATAAATACATTGAACTAACGAAGTCTGAGCTGAGACGTTACAGTATATATATATATATATATATATATATATATATATATATATATATATATATATATATATATATATATATATTATAATACAAACAGCTTGGACAGACTTCTTATATATTATATATTCTTATATATATCTTCATATATATATATATATATATATATATATATATATATATATATATATATATATATATTCAAATACAACAAACTAGACCACAACATTTCATGGAAAATTGTATCTAAAGCAACAGGATACACACCAACATCAAAACAATGCAGCTTATGCCTGGAAGAGAAATATACTATAATCAAACACCCTCATGAAGCCACACTCAACACGAAAAGTGAGATGTACGGTACGTGTCCACATCGCCGGAAGTTCATGTTAATCAACTACAAACCGGAACCACTTCAACAAACAACAACAGTCAACAAACTTACTCAGTCCTGACGATGGCTAATTAAGCCTGAAACATTAATGTAGACTGTCTCAAACATTGTGGTAAATATTTAAAAAATATAATATATATATATATATATATATATATATATATATATATATATATATATATATATATATACATATATTTCTCCTCTGCCTCCTCAGTTCTTTCCATTGTGTTGTTATTATTCAAATGTGCTACAACGATACGCGTTATTCACTCTGTCGTTTTATTAAAGAGCACAATATGTGCTATTTGATTACCATATACTGTGTTAATAAAAATAACGGCAGAACTGTTTCAGTTCTATTGTATCCTGTCTGGAATTAGACAATAGAGACTTAGTTATTATAATGGAAAACTAAATAATGTTCGGGAATATGGTTCAACAGTCGTGACGTCACTTCCCTCGTAATGACGCATAATAACTTAGCAACTGGTTCTAAACTATCAGAACAATGGCGGACGCCCTTATGAAATACTTCTCCGACGAGCGTAAAAGTGTATCCAGAGGAGAAAAGCAATATATAAATCTGATCATGTTTTGACTTTATTACATTCTGATGACGACATGACATGTGAAAAAGTTCTAGCCAGCATGAAGAATAAAAAGTACCGATTTTCTTTGTTTAGAACTAAGCTGCTCGTTGCTGGGCGGACGTGACATCAGACTTGTGAATCCAATTACCTATGGTGATGACATTATTATGTGTATTGTCCGTTTTCATAGCTCCTTCACCCCCCCCCCCCCTCCCCCCACCCCTTCACCCTCTCTAACTCTTTCATTGTATTTTTTAATTGAACCCATCTTAACCTTCAATTTGAAATCTCTCTCTCTCTCTCTCTCTCTCTCTCTCTCTCTCTCTCTCTCTCTCTCTCTCTCTCTCTCTCTCTCTCTCTCCGCCTCACTCTTTCTTTCTCCATTTCTTTATTGTTTCTTATTTTATGTGTTGTCTTTGTTCGTTTTCCCTCTCCCTCTTTACGATCGACATGGACTCATTCGCAGGTCTGAGAACCTAATTCATTAAGGGCTGATTGTTATAATGGAAATATTATTTTAAAAATGACGCAAGATATAATCCATTACAACAATGTTAAACTCGGCCCTTAAGTAAGTTGGGATGTCAGACCTGCATAACATATGTACACGTAGTTTACGATGAATGAATGAATGAATGAATGAATGAATGAATTTATATAACGCCTAGATCCACAATGTGCTCAGAGGTGCTTTACAATGCAAATAAAACACAACAATAAATTGATAATTTAAGCATAAAATCTATCATATTGGAATAGCATCAATCAATTTGTAATTTAATTACCACGCACTGTGCTACAAGAAGAAAATTTAGGATATCTATAACATGTAAGCCTAAGAATTTTGTCATGCTGACGTTTTGTGCATCATAACTTTTAAAAATATATATTTATTTTTTATAGCTAAAAATACGTGACACTGTGTGTTGTAGAGATCTTTATGCTGAACAATATTATATGTAGAACGTACTTGTTGCATCTTTTGTCGTCAGGAATTTGCGAAGAAAAAAAAGTGAGCTTTTATATAGCGTAATATCCACTGAACGTGCTCAAAGCGCTTTACAAGGGGTCCCTGGCCAACAGCAACACTTAACTTGTAGGACGGGACATGACGCATGTTAGGCGATACTCCATTTTTTTCGGACAACGACAACGCTGTTAACGGCCAGGTACTCATTTTACACCTGAGTACGGTGAGAGTATGTGAGTAAAGAGCCTTTTCCAAGGACTCAACTATGCGCCAAGCGAGGCTCGAACCCAGGACCTTCCGATCCGAAAGCGAGTGTCATACCACAAAACCACATAGCCGCACAGATCTATAACATCTATTGACAAGTAGTGACGATGTGTCACTTAGAATAACATTTTATTTCCGATAAAAAAACTTTATATTCCTGGCCAGGTACTCAATTTACTCCCGAGTACGGTGAAGGAAGTTGAAAAAAGAGTATTTTTCGCGGACTCAACCCTTGCCCCGACAGAGTGAGCTGAAGTCGAGCCATGGACCTACGGGTTTGAAGGAGAGTGTATTATCACTTGACCATAAAACCAAACAAATGCTCAATCAAGAGCATCTCAAGTCTTCATTTGTAAGTCAAGTGGCGGGGCACGTGACCTGTTGAATTGTTGTTTATGACAACTTTGACCAACTCTCATCTTTATATTATCTTTGTTTTGAAAGCTCACTCACTCACTCTATCCCATGACCGGTTTGTCGTCAGGGTGACTCTCGGGATGCAGACTTCACGATTCGACGCCACTCATCACGGTCTTGGGCCTTCCTCATTAGATTGTTCCACGTCAATCCTGTCCAATCTTTAATGTTATCCTGCCACACTTTCCTCTGTCTTCCTCTTTTTCGACAGCCTTCAACTGTGCCCTGCAATATTGTCTTGTATAAGCTTTCGTGTTTTACGAGGTGACCAAACCAAGACAATTTCCTTCTCTTTACCATTGCAAGTAGTGGTTCTTGCCTTCCTGCCAGTTCTTTTACTTCGTCCAGAACACTTACATTGGTCCTATGTTCCAAATATGATATTTTTAGTAGTTTTCGGTAGCCTTTGAGCTTGAATTCGCGAACTCTCCTTTCCGTGTCAGAATGCATGGTCCAGGCCTCGCAACCATAGAGGAGTACAGAGAGTACCAGAGAACTAAATAGTTTAAGCTTTGTCTTGAAGTTATCTTTTTTTTTTTTTGAAAACTAGCTAGTCAGAAACATTTTTGTAACGTATGTTTAAAGAAAATGGGGTAAAACATGAAAGGAAAAGTTTACAAAGAAGACAAATAAAAAGTATGAGGGCGACAAAAGAAAGATAGAGATAGATAGCTAGCTAGCTAGCTAGCTAGATGGATAGATAGATAGATGGATAAATAGATAGATAGATAGATAGATAGATAGATAGAGAGAAGAAAAATAGATGCATGATGGATAGATACATAGTTAGGCGATAGGTAAACACACTTGCAATCAGACGACAGACACATAGCTAGATAGGTAGTCAGATATCAAAATATGCAGATAGGTCAATGGATAGACAGATGGAACAGCGTACCAAGAGATAGTAAAATAGATAAATGGGAAGATAGATAGACAGACAGCCTGATAGATATATTGAAAAATAGATAGAAAGACAGACATACAGAGAGACGGATATATAGATAATAAATGGATTTATATATAAATGTATCGAGAGATTGGATAGAGGAATAGATAGATAAATAGATCAATAGATAGAGAAACAATAAAAAGATAGATAGATAGACAGACAGACAGATAGACAGATAGATAGATAGATAGATAGATAGATAGATAGATAGATAGATAGATAGATAGATAGATAGATAGATAGATAAATAGATAGATAGATAGATAGATACAAATATACATACATAGATAGATAGAGAGAGAATGAGAGAGAGAGAGAGAGAGAGAGAGAGAGAGAGAGAGAGAGAGAGTTCTAGATATCCATTTAATATATGCATTGTTATTTCTCCAAGTCTTTCTATATTGGCCTGGTAGTCACACTGATGATAAATATCCATGTCTCCGTTTAGTCTTCCTATTGTTTACCTTCGATCAACGTAGAGATAATAGAAAACAATGATATATGCATAACATGGGAATCGTATCTACTGCTATGCAATTGTCTGAATAAATACGTATTTAAAATTTTGGCCAGGCAGTTCGTCCTTATAATAATTAATAATACTAATGCGTAATTTCTATAGATAGTAGACGCTTGGCTAAGAAGCTCACAACATTGCCATCCGGATGAAAACTGACCAAAACTCAGAACTCTTTGTAACCATGAACTTTTATAGTCTGGATAATACGGTTAAGTGAGAATTACTCATAAACGTGGATAGCAAAATACAATGACAAAGACCCGAGTGACGTCAACATCATTCTATCTATAGCGCCGCTCTCCAACAAAAGTGCTCGGAAGCGTTTAATACAAAGACAAAATATCACAACTGCACATGGGATGATATGTTATACTAATCAATAAAATCACTCACAGAAAAACTGAAAGGATGTACCCTTTGTCTTCAAGGATGTTTAGTGGAGGACAGGGGAGTTACTCTGTCTGGTTCAAGTGGAAGTTCAAGTCCATAAGATGCAAAAGGCACACTGAAAGGATGTACCCTCTGTCTATCTTCAAGGAGGTTTACTAGAGGACAGGGGAGTTACTCTGTCTGGTTCAAGTGGAAGTTCAAGTCCATAAGATGCAAAAGGCACACTGAAAGGATGTACCCTCTGTCTATCTTCAAGGAGGTTTACTGGAGGACAGGGGAGTTACTCTGTCTGGTTCAAGTGGAAGTTCAAGTCCATAAGATGCAAAAGGCACACTGAAAGGATGTACCCTCTGTCTATCTTCAAGGAGGTTTACTGGAGGACAGGGGAGTTACTCTGTCTGGTTCAAGTGGAAGTTCAAGTCCATAAGATGCAAAAGGCACACTGAAAGGATGTACCCTCTGTCTTCAAGGTGATTTAATGGAGCACAGGGGAGTTACTCTGTCTGGTTCAAGTGGAAGTTCAAGTTTAAGCCCATAAATTGCAAAAGGCACACTCAAAGGATGTATTCTCTGTCTATCTTCAAGGAGATTTACTGGAGGACAGGGGAGTTACTCTGTCTGGTTCAAGTGGAAGTTCAAGTTTAAGCCCATAATATGCAAAAGCCACACTGAAAGGATGTACCCTCTGTCTTCAAGGAGATTTAATGGAGCACAGGGGAGTTACTCTGTCTGGTTCAAGTGGAAGTTCAAGTTTAAGCCCATAATATGCAAAAGGCACACTCAAAGGATGTATTCTCTGTCTGTCTTCAAGGAGGTTTACTGGAGGACAGGGCAGGGGAGTTACTCTGTCTTGTTCAAGTGCAAGTTCAAGATAAAAGCCACACTGAAAGGATGTACCCTCTATCTTCAAGGAGGTTTATTTGATGACAGGGGAGTTACTCTGTCTGGTTCAAGTGGAAGTTCAAGCCCATAATATGCAAAAGCCACACTGAAAGGATGTACCCTCTATCTTCAAGGAGGTTTATTTGATGACAGGGGAGTTACTCTGTCTGGTTCAAGTTCAAGTCCATAAGATGCAAAAGGCACTCTGAAAGGATGTACCCTCTGTCTTCAAGGATGTTTAGTGGAGGACAGGGTAGGGGAGTTACTCTGTCCGGTTCAAGTGGAAGTTCAAGTTCAAGCCCATAATATGCAAAAGCCACACTGAAAGGATGTACCCTCTATCTTCAAGGAGGTTTACTGGAGGACAGGGGGGTTACTCTGTCTGGTTCAAGTGGAAGTTCAAGTTCTAGCTCATAAGATGCAAAAGGCACACTGAAAGGATGTACCCTCTGTCTTCAAGGAGGTTTGCTGGAGGACAGGGCAGGGGAGTTACTCTGTCTTGTTCAAGTGCAAGTTCAAGATCAAGCCCATAATATGCAAAAGGCATTCTGTGCCCATCATCGCAAATCGTATACATACACATCAATGTTATCTATCACACCACACTAATCCCGTCACTCAAGTCAATCATAAAAAATAAAAATGTAAAAATAAAATACCCTTTATTCATCCACAAGGGGGCATTTGTCTCTAGGGTCTACTCCAAAGGAAGACTGGAATAACCCAGGCGTCAGCCGTAGAGCAGCGCAGCAAAGTGAGCTAGGATGAGGTGACTTGCTCAAGGCCACACAACGCAGCGGCGGGTGATTGAACTCGGTTCCTTTCGGGTAAGAAGCAAAGAGCTTACCACTGACCCACGTTGCCCCCCAATCCTGGAGTCTTCTGAATAAAAGGGCATCTATTCCAAACAAGACCATGGTTAAAAGACTGGAGGCAGTGGAAATGTGGTTTTACAGAAGAATGATGAGGGTGTCATGGATAGAAAGGAAAAGAAATGAAGAAATTTTAGAAATGGCAAACAGAAAAAGATCACTGATAACAAAAATCATCAAACGCCAAATGGAATTTTTAGGACACATTATCCGCCACCCTGGTTTGGAAATACTCGCCTTGACTGGAAAGATGAATGGAAAAAGAATAAGAGGAAGACAAAGAATAACGTATTTGAAAGGGATAAGAACTTGGACAGATGAAGCTGAGAAAGGTGGCGCTGCTTTAATAGAATTGGCAAGAGATAGATCAGCTTGGCGGAAGATGACCTCCGACGTCTGCTTCAGATATGGAACTACATGAGATGAGATTCCACACCAGAGGGAGAAGAATTTTGGAAAGAATGTCCTTCAAATATCAATTGATTAAAATGATCCCCGTCTTGTCAATATATATATATATATATATATATATATATATATATATATATATATATATATATACATATATATATATATATAAAGAAAATGTTTCTCTGCTAAAATTATAAACTGTTTTTTGTCACAATAGGAAAAAACAGAAATGATAAAATGGCCACATAATTTTTTTTTTCTTAATTTTTGGTTAATGAATTCCATGTCTGTCAACTCCATTTCCACTCCTTTAAGGATCTCGGTCAAAAAATTTCAGATTTCTTTTTAAAAAAAAAATAATTAAGAAAAACGAAGAAAATAAAAAGAAAAAGAAAAAGAAAGAAAAATAGATTTATTTATAGCGGTAATCTCTGCTGTTGCATGTTTTTGTATCATTTATTTCGATTTGTGTTCTAGTAAACCATGGTTCTAATCTAATCATGTCCCTTATAATTAATGTGCGTGCACGGGTTTGCGTTTGCTTGTTTGCTTCGTTTTTGTTATTTGTTTTTTGTTGTTGTTTTTTTTTATCGAATATCGGTTAACGATTTTAAAATCACCTAGTTTTAATTCTGTTACTATTGTCAAACACTTTTTCATCAGCATTATCGTCATTGGCGTCGTATCGTAGTCATCATCATCATCATCATCATCATCATCATCATCATCATCATCATCATCATCATCATCATTCATAATCAACATCATCATCAACAACATCATAAACTTATGATTCCTATTGTTCTTCTTCTTCTTCTCCTTCTTGTTTTTCTTCTTCATCTTCTTCTTCTTCTTCTTTTTCTTCTTCTTCTTCTTCTTCTTCTTCTTCTTCTTCTTCTTCTTCTTCTTCTTCTTCTTCTTCTTCTTCTTCTTCTTCTTCTTCTTCTTCTTCTTCTTCTTCTTCTTCCTCTTTCTTCTTCTTAACATTATAATAATAATAATAATAATAATAATAATAATAATAATAATAATAATAATAATAATTATTATTATTATTATTATTATTATTATTATTATTATTATTATTATTATTATTATTATTATTATTATTATCATGATGACGATGAGGATGATGATGATGATGATGATGATGATGATGATGATGATGATGATGATGATGATGATGATGATGATGATGATCATCATCATCATCATCAACATCATTATCATCACTAACTACTAACATCATTACCACCATCAAACCATAAACATTCTTACTGATTCACAATTTCGTTTGCCCGATTTTTCAATAATTAGATCAATAGCCCCGATCCCTTCCCTTGAATTTCCAAAATCGTCGACATTTTTATCAGGGAAAATCCCAGTTTTTTAAAAAGAATCCAGAGATTCTTTGACAATATTGCCAATTTTAAAATAATCAATTCTTTGATTTTGTGTTCTGTAAAAAAAATTGAGCTTTTATAAAGCGCAATACTCACTAAACGTGCTCAAAATGCGTAACAAGGGGTCCCTGGCCAACAGCAACATTTAATATGTATTACGGGACATGACACCTGTAAAGCGATATTACAATTTTTTTCGGAGAAAGTCAACGCTGTTAACGGCCAGGTACTCATTTTACACCTCAGTACGTTGAGAGAATGTGAGTAAAGCAAGAGCTTTCTCCAAGGACTCAACTATGCGCCGATCGAGGCTAGAACCGAACCCAGGACCTTCCGATCCCAAAGCGAGTGTCATAGCACTAGACCACACAGCCGCACGTGTTTATCTCATTAGCCGTTAATTAGAAATAGCAATGTGATAGCAGAATGGAACTGGTGCTATCGGGATAAGGCTAATAAGACACGGGGACAGCGTGGCTCAGCGGTACGGTCTTTGCTTCGCACCAGAAAGGGAAGGAGTTCGAATACCGGTTATGTTGTGTGGCCTTGAGCAACTCACCTCGCCCAAGCTCAGTTTGTTCATTTCTTTTTTCTATAGCTATAAGATCTTGACATTTTGTAATAGAGCTCTCTCATATTGTCGAACAATATTATGTATAGATAGTTCGAAGATGACGTCACTCAGGCCTTTGTTATTGTTTTTGCCATCCGCGTTTGTGAGTTGTTCTCACTAAACTGTATAAACCAGCTATAAAAGTTCATGGTTACACAGAGTTTGTGTGCTGGTCCGTTATACTTCCGGATGACAATGTTGTGAACTCCTCGGCCAAGCGCATTCTATCTATAACTATAAGATCTTGACATTCTGTAATAGAGCTCTCTCATATTGTCGAACAATATTATGTATAGAATGTGCTTGTTGTTGCTTTTCTTTTTGAGTAAGAAATGTCTGTTTTTGTGTTGGATGGGTGTGACGTTTTGGGGAAAATTCTGAAAATGGCTGATACGGAGAGGGTAAAGAAACCATATTATTACCACTCCTCATTCGAGCATACAAAAAAAAGGCCTTGTGTTCCATCTTTATCACTTCGGAATGATATTTAAACCTCTAAATTTTAATTACATCGACATAATAACTTTTTAGGCGGTGGGTTACATATTTTGTTATTTCAGATTTTTAAAAGCAAACATTAGAAGTGACTTTATGCTATCAGTCTCGATAGCTTAGTTGGTAGAGCACTCGCTTCACACGCAAAGGGACCAAGATCGATCCCGGATGTAGTCGAGATTTTTTTCTTCTGACCCCTCCTGTCCACCTCGCAGTGAATGGGTAGTTGAGACTTCTAGATTTAGCGTCCAAAGGATATCAAGCAATTGCTTTTGTCCGTTTCACGATACAGAAACCGGGATAAACTCCGGCTCCATTGGCCCAATGGCTCTGAAGAATAGATACTATTTTATGCATTGATTATAACCATCATTGATAATTTTATCTCACTTCTCTTCTTCAGAAATACAAGAAATATGGTCAAGCAGCATTTCTCTAATATAGAATTTCAAGACTAGGAACACGGACACAGCACTAGGCAGAAAGGTAGATTAATAGTAAATTATGCATTATAGATTTATGCAAGAAGATGTTCAACAAGCGTATTTTTGGTTGCAAAACTGAAGATAATAAATCCCTCGACTGTGACGATGACGTCAATATTTCTGTTTTTTTAGTGTTTTTTTTTTTTTTTTGGCCATCCGCGTTAACGAGTAATTCTCACTAAACAGTATTAACCAAACCATAGATTGTATGCGCTTGGCTGAGAAGCTCATAACATTGCCATCCGGAAGTATAACGGACCAACACACAAAACTGTGTGTATCCATGAACGTTTATAGTCAGGTTAGCACAGTTCATTGAGCATTACTCATGAACGCGGATGGCAAAAAATAATAACAAAGACCTTAGTGACGTCATCTTCGAACTATTTATTGATATAACGGGCATGATCTTTATTACCTTTCCATGTGGTCGAGGTCATTGGTCACAAAGTATTCACAGCTTTTGAAATATCTAGAATCACGATTGGTCATTTTGTTCAGAATGACACTTGAGTATGTGTACAATTTTCATAAACAAAACAGCGTGTTTACATTTGTTAAGAAGCATCCAATCGGTGGACAGCAACAAATCATGTGATTGATGACTGGGTTGGACGAAAACATGAATATAGATCGCTCCCATTGTAAACATTGATCTTTGGGCATAGTAGTAATACTACTAAATTATATGCAATACCATCTGCATTCCCATAGTAAGTATTATCAAAAACCAATAACACACCACACCGATTGCATAACAGACTAAGCACGGTGTGTATTATGTGTCGGTAACAGCTTTACAAACAAAATTCGCAATTTTAATGGGCATGATCTATATTAACTTTCCATTGCTCGAGGTCATTGGTCACAATGCAAAATGTGCTGAAAGTGACCTACTTAGTGAAAAGTGTTCATAGCTTTTTAAAATATCTAACATCACGATTGGTCATTTTGTTCAGTTTGACACATGGGTATGTTGATATCTTTTGTAAACAAAGCAGCGTGTTAACATTTGTTAAGAAATATCCAATCGTTGGACCTCATTAGATCATGTGATTGATGACTCGGTTGGACGAAAACATGAATATAGATCGCTCCCGTTGTATCTGATATATTGAGCAAGTTCATTCTTAGAATAACAGTTTCGAACTGCTTCTTCTTCTTCTTCTTCGTTCCTCTGATGGACATCTATGGCTGCAGTCCGATATCTGCTATGAAGTCTGCGGTCCGCTTTAGGTCCTCAGCCTCACCAAAGAGCTTTGTGTTGAGTGTTGTAGGGGTGACCCAGTGGTTCGCACGTTGCACGCTGTATAAGGTATAGTTTGTATGCAGATGACGTCACTCAGGCCTTTGTTATTGTTTTTGCCATCCGCGTTTGTGAGTTGTTCTCACTGAACTGTATTAACCAGACTAAAGATAGAATGCGCTTGGCCAAGGAGTTCACAACATTGCCATCCGGAAGTATAAAGGACCAACACACAAACTCTGTGTAACCATGAACTTTTATAGTCTGGTTAATACAGTTTAGTGAGAACAACTCACAAACGCGGATGGCAAAAACAATAACAAAGGCCTGAGTGACGTCATCTGCATACTATCTATAAAAGTTCATGGTTACACAGAGTTTGTGTGCTGGTCCGTTATACTTCCGGATGGCAATGTTGTGAACTCCTTGGCCAAGCGCATTCTATCTATAGTTTCGAACAAACTAGGTGAATCAGCCTCCAAAGAGCGTTGAGACATTTCTAAAGAAAGAGCGTCTTCACGTCATAACACGTACGATCTCTTTCCGTCCCAGAGTTGCCAATAATTTTCCATAGGGTGATGAGCGGGGTGATGGTATATAGATAGTATGCGCTTGGCTAAGAAGCGCATAACATTGCCATCCGGAAGTATAACGGACCAACTCACAAAACTGTGTGTATGCATGAACGTTTATAGTCGGATTAATATAGTTCAGTGAGCATTACTCATAAACGCGGATGGCAAAAAACAATAACAAAGACCTGAGTGACGTCATCTTCGAACTATCTATAAGATAAAGATCTGTGACAGTGTGTATGAAAGGTGCCAGACAAAGCAAGAAAGAAAAAGAGAAGAAGAAGAAGAGAAAAAAAAAACATCCCCCAAAAATCGGTCGACCTCGAGATAGACTGATTTTTTGGGATGGTTTTATTTTTCTATTTTTCTTTCTTGCTTTGTCTGGCACCTTTCATATACACTTGTTCAGATTTTTATGTTACCTTTTACGTGATTAGTCTGTTTGATGGACTAAGGTGAAAGCTAATCACCCAATTGGTAGTTGTAAAAATAAGAAGAAAGAGCTAAGTGACGTCATCTTCATATATTCCACGCCTAATAGGATTCAATAGTCGTACCGTCACTTCCTGCCTAATGACGTATGGTAACTTAGTAACACTGGCTCTAAACTATCGGAACAATGGCGGACGCCGTATGAAATATTTCTCCGGCGAGCTTAAAAGCGTATCCAGAGGAAAAAAACCCCATCAATTTGATCATGTTTTGACTTTTACACATTCTGATCACAAGGCATATGAAAAGGGAATGAAAAGTTCTCGCCAGCATGAAGAATAAAAAGTAAAGATTTTCTTTGTTTAGAACCAAGATGGCCGCCGTTGCCGGGCGCGTGACATCAGACTACTGAATCCAATTATTCCAGGTGAAAGTCTAGACACTGCTGTATCAACACCTCACACAGTATCATTGTGTGCGTGAGTGTGTGAGAGAGTGTGTGTGTGTTTTTTGTTTGTTTGTGTACGTGTGTTTGTGTGTGTGTGTGTGTGTGTGTGTGTGGGAAGTTTTGTTTTTCACCTGCCCTATGCTATAATGCCATGTGGGTGTCAGGATAAACAAATTTGATACAGACTGGGTTTACGATACGGAGTGATGACGCATGCAACCTAATTCTTTTTTTTTCTCCAAGATATCAACATATAGAAACAAATTAATTAAAAGATAGCTAAGTAATTGTGACCCCTCATCTCAAAACGGTATTAAGTCGGGATGAGTAAAATGCTTAAAATGGAATTTTTAGCCAGAAATATCATGATTATGTCGAGTTTATATGCTTTATAGAGGAGAAGGAATATCATAGTTTACTGTGTTAAATCCCAACGTTTCATATTTTTGACCAGTTTAACTATAATTTGAATTTTTAGCATCTGTCCATCCCGACATAATACCGTTTTGAGACGTTGGGTCACAATTGTGTCTGAAGAATCTATTCTTTAAAATAATTGTAGGGTTGGGGGTTGAAATTATTCCGTGCAGCCTACGTTATTTTTATTGTTTCTTTGTTTTCCAACGATTGCAGAATTACTAGCACATCTAAAAATAATAAAACTATCTTTTACAGAGAAAGATATAAGAATAACTTGCAAACCTTTACTTTAAAATAATAAAATTATGCCATTTCGCCACGACATCGTAAGATATCGTCGCCTAGGCATTCCACGAAGGAATATAGATAATTCATCAAACAAGACGTCTGATGTCAACAGGAATCACCCAAGTTGTCCAAGTGAGCAAATCTGGGGTTAATAATCTTGCCCAAGGACAAAAACGAAAGTGCCTGAAGCGTGGCTCGAACCCGCGACCATCCAGGTCACAGAGCAATGCCTTAACCACTCGGCCACTTCGCCCCCCTTACTTAAATTAAGGATAATTGAATCACCCGTTGACTCTTATGATTATTTAGGAAATCTGCTAAGGAAAAATGATCGGTCAATGACCTGTGGGAAGAATACTTTTTTTTTAATGAAGGGTTTAGACCATGGCTGAACAAGTTTGTCAACAGTCTTTATTACAGGACATATTTTTGACCTCAAAGTTGGGAGAGAAAGAAAGAAAGAAAGAAAGAAAGAAAGAAAAAGAGAGAGGGAAAGAGAGAGGGAGGGAGAAAGGGAGAAAGAAAGAGAGACAGAGAGAGAGAGAGAGAGAGAGAGAGAGAGAGAGAGAGAGACTTGTACCATGAAATGGCACAAAAACTTTGTGCCTAATTTAATTTTACGATAGATCATCTATCCTCGCTCTTTTACGCCCCGTTATAGCAAGAATCTGCCTATATATCCTGCCTACTGAAATAGTCACGTCACCTTATGATAACCTTTTCATTTTTAGTACTCCGAATGACTGGTTACATACACACTTCCAAGGATTTAGGAACCAGAAAAGTAGACGGTGGACCCTAACGACTGTTCTTCTCTATTAACTTGAACAAACGATTAATGGTGAGTAGTTGAAAGGTTATAATACTGGCTACAATTAAATTGAATCATTTATATCCACATTGACCCCATTAGTAGACAATTGAAGGACCAGTGCCCTCTATACACTGTACTCTGATTGCTATGAGACCCATGCTCTCTAGATTGCTATGTATGAGACGGACGGAAGCGTGGATGTACGTGGAGCTGATGACCTCGTACAAGTAGGTACTTACCATTGACAATGTCAAGTTGACTCTCATGACTACTCTCATTAATTTCAAGAGTCCCTAATTATTCAGCTTCGTTTTCGTCGTCTTCCCCTTGGTCAAGGAGCAGTTTTACTCGCCATCTCTCTCTCTAGTTGTGTAATTACGTCATCTCTTTCTGCGCAGATCATTACGCACGATTGGCATTAGGATAGATAAAAAGATAGGAAGTGTAATAATACACGATTCTTACACTCTTGCATTTTTACAATTGGATTCAATAGTCAGATGGCACGTCGCCCAGCAACGGTGACCATCATGGTTCTAAACAAAGAAAATCTTTACTTTTTATTCTTCATGCTGTCTAGAATTTTTCATATTATGTCTTGTGATCAGAATGTGTAAAATTCAAAACATGATCAGATTTATTATGTTTTGTTTTTTTACTCTGGATACGCTTTTATGCTCGTCGGAGAAATATTTCATAAGGGCATCCACCACTGTTCCGATAGTTTAGAGCCAGTGTTACTAAGTTACCATGCGTCATTAGGAAGGAAGTGACGTTACGACTGTTGAAGAGTATTAAATTGAATCATTTATATCCTCATTGACCCCATTAGTAGACAATTGAAGGACCATTGCTCTCTATACACTGTACTCTGATTGCTATGAGACCCATGCTCTCTAGATTGCTATGTATGAGACGGACGGATAGCATGGCTGTACGTGGAGCTGATGACCTCGTACAAGTAGGTACTTACCATTGACAATGTCAAGTTGACTCTCGTGACTACTCTCATTAATTTCAAGAGCCCCTAATTATTCAGCTTCGTCTTCGTCGTCTTCCCCTTTTGTCAAGGAGCAGAGTTTTACTGGCCATATTATATTTGTCTAGTTGTGTAATTACGTCATCTCTTTCTGCGCAGATCATTACGCACGATTGGCATTAGGATAGATAAAAAGATAGGAAGTGTAATAATACACGATTCTTACACTCTTGCTTTTTTGCAATTGGATTCAATAGTCAGATGTCACATTGCCACGGCGGCCATCATGGTTCTAAACAAAGAAAATCTTTACTTTTCATTCTTCATGCTGTCTAGAACTTTTCATATTATGTCTTGTGATCAGAATGTGTAAAATTCAAAACATGATCAGATTTATAATGTTTGTTTTTTTTACTCTGGATATGCTTTTATGCTCGTCGGAGAAATATTTCATAAGGGCGTCCGCCATTAGTCAGATACTTTAGAGCCTGTTACTAAGTTACAATGCGTCATTACGAGGGAAGTGACGTTGCGACTATTGAAGCGTATTCCGGACGTATTTTCAACATCTGCACGAGCTCGTGAGTACGAGTTCGAATACCAGAATGGAAGACCATAAAAATGTTATATTCTACTCCTCAATCGACTGAGAGTTCGTCATCTTTGAATTAAAGGCATGTTCAAAACCGTTTAAATGATGCATCTTTTCAAGAATCTAATTCACAACAGGATTCAATAGTCGTAACGTCACTTCCTTCCTAATGACGCATGGTAACTAAGCAACACTGGCTCTAAACTATCGGAACAATGGCGGACGCCCGTATGAAATATTTCTCTGGCGAGCATAAAAGCGTATCCAGAGGGGAACAAAACATAAATTTGATCATGTTTTGACTTTTACACATTCTGGTCACAAGACATATGAAAGGTTCTAGCCAGCTTGAAGAATAAAAAGTAATGATTTTCTTTGTTTAGAACCAAGATGGCCGCCGTTGCCGGGCGGCGTGACGTCAGACTACTGAATCCAATTGTAAACTTGATATCATTGCTAATTACTATTCATGGGGAGAGTTAGAATAACAACGTTTTCACTATATTATCTTATAATATTGCCCTTTTTTTCTCTATGCATTCTCCTTAATTATAACAGTTTAACCCAAGTCTCATTTTTCTAATATGCGGCTATGTGGTCCAGTGATATGACACTCGCTTTCGGATCGGAAGGTATTGGGTTCGAGCCCCGCTCGGCGCATAGTTCAGTCCTTGGAAAAGGCTCTTTACTCCCATTCTCTCACCGTACTCAGGTGAAAAATAAGTACCATCCACTAAATGAGCTCAAAGCGCTTTAGAAAGGGTCCCTGGCCAACAGCAACATTTAACATTTAGGACGGGACATGACACCTGTTAGGCGATGTTATATTTTTTTCGGACAGAGACAACGCTGTTAACGGCCAGGTACTCCTTTTACACCTGAGTACGGTGAGAAGTAAAGAAATTTAAATATTTAGGCACTATCATTACCCATGACGCACGTGACACTGATATAAAACAAATAATAGCAATAGCAAAAAACGTGTTCCATAAAATGCGACGAGTTGTGTCAAACACCAACCTGAAGTTGAAGACCAGAATGAAAGTAGTAGAAACATATGTTGTAAGTACCATTTTATACGGTTGTGAAACGTGGACGCTTGACAAAGAATGTACGAGGAGGTTAGAGGCATTTGAGATGTGGGTGTATAGAAGAATGTTGAGGCTATCATGGCCAGACAGGTATACGAACGAGGAAGTGTTGGAGAAGAGACGGAAGAATATTGATCAATACCATCAGAAAGAGGCAGTTATGGTTTCTGGGACATGTGTGGAGAAGAGACGGAATATAAAAGTTGGTAACATCTGGGATGATCGAAGGAAAGATAACTAGAGGAAGACAGAAAATGACTTATTGAAATAACCTAAGAATGGCCAAATGTGATTTTAAAAGCAACACAGCTTTTATGCGCACTGCAGAGGATCGTGATTCGTGGAGACAGCTGACCGGCAACATGCTTAAAAGCACAAGCCACGATGGATGATGATGACGGTGAGAGAATGTGAGTCAAGAGCCTTCTCCAAGGACTCAACTATGAGCCGAGCGAGGCTCGAACCCCAGGACCTTCCGATCCGAAAGTGAGTGTCATACCCCAATTCCACATAGCCGATGTGGGATAGAACCTGAAACCACAGGGCATCTAGATGAACGATGTGGGTTTGCTGATTGGGTTGATCGACGCAACATAATAGGGTGAACACCATTAGAAGCTGCTGCTCCTTAAGCATGATCAGTGATTGGGTAGGTATATAAGTGGTCATGGATAATTCTATTCCCGATATAGTGAGTGCATCTTTGGTAAGGAAGCACACTTTACCATGCATTACCCCACTTGACTCAAGTGGCTACTACGCTAATTGCGACATGCAGTAGTTAATATTGTAAGAGTAAAATAAAAAGATTGCAAATATAGATAGTATGCGCTTGGCTAAGAAACGCAAAACATTGCCATCCGGAAGTATAACGGACCAACACACAAAACTATGTGTAACCTTGAACGTTTATAGTCTGATTAATACTGCTTAGTTAGAATTACTCACAAACGCGGGTGGCAAAAAGCAATAACAATGACCCGAATGACGTCAACTTCATACTATCTATAGGAGGTCTATCAAACGGATGTCATCTTACGATGTATCTGGCATGCAGAACAGTGAATGTTTTACCTAAACGCATAGCATCAATATTCAATAGTGTTCAATACTTTTTTACAATCTTAAGTAATTAGTGCGGCTATGTGGTTTAGAGGCATGTCACTCGCTTTCGGACCGGAAGGTCCTGGGTTCGAGCCTCGCTCGTCGCATAGTTGAGTCCTTGGATAAGGATTCTTTACTCACATTTTCTCACTGTACTCAAGTGTAAAATGGGTACCAGGCCGTTAACAACTTTGTCTCTCTCAGAAAAAAATTGTAATATCGCCTAACAGGCGTCATGTGCCGTCCTACATGTAAAGTAAAGTGTTGCTGTTTGTAAGGGACCCTTTGTAAAACGCCGTGAGCACTTTTAGTGGATATCGCGCTATACAAAGGCTCAATACGCTTCAACAGTCGTAACGTCACTTCCCTCATAATGACGCATGGTAACTTAGTAACTGGCTCTAAACTATCGGAACAATGGCGGACGCCATTATGAAATATTTCTCCGACGAGCATAAAAGCGTATCCAGAGGAAAAAAAAAACCAAACATTATAAATCTGATCATGTTTTGACTTTTACACATTCTGATCACAAGACATATGAAAAGTTCTAGCCAACATGAAGAATAAAAAAGTACCGATTTTCTTTGTTTAGAACCACTATGGCGGCCTTTGCTGAGCGACGTGACATCAGACTATTGAATCCAATTTAAGCCTCAATTTAGTTAGCAGCTTAGTCTTCACGTAACTGTCTTTGTGGAAAATAACACACAGTACGATGACAGCCATATATATAATACTGTTATAGAGAGTTCGAAGATGACGTCACTCAGGTCTTTGTTATTGTTTTTTTTGCATCACGTTTTGTATGCCATACTGTATACCGATATAGTTCGCTTGTAAGAACTATAACATTGACATCGAAGATACGACAACACAATTGTGTCAATGAGTAGCGGTAATACGTTTAGTGATACATAACGCGGATGGCAAAACATACAAGACTGAGTGATACTTCGAACATCTATAACGTCCATGGATAACACAGTTTTGTGTGTTGGTCCGTTGTACTTCCGGATGGCAGTGTTATGAGCTTCTTAGCCAAGCGCATACTATCCATACCAGAATGCCACCTGTCACTTTGTGACAATAGAATGTCAATATCTATGCTATACGTTAAAGTAAAATGCTCACCTATTCTACTTGTCAGATCAAACAAAAAAAAAAAACGAACACAAAAATGAATGAAATTTAAGTCACGTACAATGTGTTTGTGTTGTGTATGTGTGTGTGTGTGTGTGTGTGTGTGTGTGAGGGGAGAAAGAGAGAGAGAGAGAGAGAGAGAGAGAGAGAGAGAGAGAGAGAGAGAGAGGAGGAGTGTGGGAAAAAAGAAAGAAAGAAAGAAAGAGAGAGAGATGGAGAGAGAGAGAGAGAGAGAGAGAGAGAGAGAGAGAGAGAGAGAGAGAGAGAGAGAGAGAGAGACTGGTATGTAGACAAGCAAAACACATGGCGACAATGTACACAACAAACACTATCTTACTCTATTTTACTCAATGACACATAGCTACTCACACGCACACGCATACATTTACACCCGTTCACCCACTCACACTCACGCACAGACACAATACGGGCTGGCCCTCATTCATAATAAATAGATATATTATTACTACAACGTTATGCAAATGACCAGATGTCACCGCTAGTCATCCCAAAACTCTTACTCTCTACTCACCCACTCATTTGCTCACAGGACGGTGGTATGACTTGTACGGGTGCGCGTGCGAGTTTGTTACAGTATGTGTGTGTGTGTGTATGTGTGTGTGTGAGTGTTTTCACCACGCATATTGTTAATACGACACACGAATAAATAATCAATCACCGGATAATTGCAACATCTCAGTTGTTGTTATTTTCCAGATTTTTCAGTTAAACGGATTTACTAATGATGCGATAAGCAGAGGGTCCATTTTCTTTTCTCGTCATGTCGTCATCCCAATATAGGTAGAATGAAGCTGATAGAGACAACGCTGTTATCAACCAGGTATTCATTTTACTCCTGAGTACGGTGAGAGAATGTGAATTAAGAGCATTTTCCAAGGACTCAACTATGCGATGAGTGAGGTTCGAACTCATGCCCTTCCGATCCGAAAGCGACATCATACCACTAGACCACATAGCCGCACATGGGCGCAATTGGTGAGTATTACACCTAAATTGCATTTCATTAAATGATGGTATGTGTTTAAAGTGAAATACTCACAAACAAATCGTACCAACTCACAAAATGAGCGTTTCCTTCAAGATTTTCTACATAATTTAATGAGAACTATTCACCAAATTGTCCATCTTATAACAGAATAAAACGAATATCCGAGAGTGGCATCGATCATCTTGAATCAATCTATTTACGTAGATTTTTGCATTTAACCGGAGTTAAATTCTCATCCCGAAAAGATAGATATCTAGAGATAAAATGACTGCAGCAGTTGTCGCTAAGGGGATTTTTACTCACCCACCCCGTTACTCAGTCTCAACACACCGTCAAGTAGTATTACCACTATAAACACTAACCTGTCACGGGTCCGACCATCTGTGTGTGTGCTAACGTTTGAAAGACTCTAAAATTAATGTGTTGTTTTGAAGGAAAATTTTGTTTTTACAATGGTTTTAAGAATTATGTGACATTCTTTGGATATTAATTTATATATTATTATATCGGTCAATTATATATTGGTGGAGATGCAATGCGAATTTGGACGTAAGAACAGGAAATATGTTATGTCTATTGAGGTAGGCTACATATTTAATATAAGGTTTGATTTGTGATAAATGATTTATTGTGAACCATCCCGTCGATTTGATATTATAATTATATATAGTATGCGCTTGGCTAAGAAGCTTACAGCATTGCCATCCAGAAGTATAACGGACCAACATACAAAACTTTTGTAACCATAAACTTTTATAGTCTGGATAATACAGTTTAGTGAGAATTACTCATAAACATGGATGGCAAATAAACAATAACAAAGATTTGAGTGGCGTCAACTTCATTCTTTCTATAATATTGGAATGAACGAGATGAAGAAATATCAGAAGACACACATGAAGTGACTAAATATGACTCATATTGAAGGAAATTGACGTCACTCAGCTCATTGTTATTATTTTTAGACAGCCATTTTGGTGATCATTTCTCATAATTATCTATTTCAATCAGGCGATAAACGTTCAAGGTTGCACACCGTTTTGTGATAGATAGTATGCAGATGACGTCACTAGGCTTAGTTGTTTTGCCATCGCGTTTGTGAGTTGTTTCATATTGTATCAAAGACTATAAAAGTCAGTTCACATTATGTGTGGTCGTATACTTCGGATGGCAATGTTGTGAATCCTTGGCAAGGCTTTTATGGTACTATATCGTACGGTCATTGAGTATTTTATCAACGAATATACAATAAGGAACAGTAAAAAAAAAAACAACAAAAACAAACAAAAGGGACAAGATATATATTCGATGTTCGTTGTATGACATGATCTCTTTATCATTCTCATCTATTAACCAGTATTTCCAACAACAGGGAATTTGAACACTTCCACGTGTGGACAATAGTGATTGTTTATAAACATACGTGAATGAAATCGATCTCTCATGATCGTTGTTATTGTTTGAACACAACAATATAAAATGCTCGAGGTCTGTATGACGCATGCCATGAATTGTCCGTATTGAGTTTGTCAGTCTGTTTCGATATCCATTAGTAATCTGCCAAAATATAGATGAATGCCTTGGCACAGAGTTCACAAACATTGCCATCGGAAGTATAACGACAAACGCACAAAACTCTGAGTAACCATAACTTGTTATAGTTTGTAAAATACCAGTTTAGTGAGACAACTCACACTGCTGATGGCAACACATAACAAGGTAGTGACGTCATCTGCATTCTATCTATATGTCAAATGCAAGTGGTCTTATCTTTAGAATGTCATCATGTGTGTTAAGGCGCTGGGGCAGTTGGATGTTTCCTTATGTTGTTGAAATCAGTTATTCGGTTGTTGTTTCCAGAGGGAAAATAAAAACATTTTAAATCTGATCATGTTTTGACTTTTATACATTCTGATCACATGACATATGAAAAGTTCTAGCCAGCATGAAGAATAAAAAGTACCGATTTTCTTTGTTTAGAACCACGATGGCCGCCATTGCTGGGCGACGTGACATCAGACGATTGAATCCAATTAACCAGTAGATTTTTGACCAATCAAAACTTAAAATTTGTGACACACCCTCACACATGCTCGGACAAACATATTTGGTCGTTTATAAACAGTAACGTGAATGAAATCGCCCTCTCTCTGATCATTGTTATTGTTTTTATACCGTCAAATGGGTGACTAGTTATCACACGATTTTCTCGATCAAATTGTAAACGGTTACATTTAACCATAGCTTTCTGTGTTAGTTCTATAGATAGTTCGAAGATGACGTCACTCAGGCCTTTGTTATTGTTTTTGCCATCCGCGTTTGTGAGTTGTTCTCACTAAACTGTATCAACCAGACAATAAAAGTTCATGGTTACACAGAGTTTGTGTGTTGGCCCGTTATACTTCCGGATGGCAATGTTGTGAACTCCTTGGCCAAGCGCATTCTATCTATTGACCAAGCGGTTGAACAGTGGGTATTTTACTTAAACACATACCATCGATAGCAAAACCTGTGTAGTTTGCTGTGTCAACCAATCACTACCATTGTTTACTTTATGACGATTGTCCGAGAGGCGTGGTTATCTATCTGTTAATTGATGGTATGCTCGTTACTTAAGCATCCACCAATCAGAATATTTCCTGCCATTGACCCCTTTTCGTCCCCTTGACTATTTATTTCCTGTATGAAAAGGCCTGAGATACCGCCTGAGTATTTCCGTAGCCATCGTTAAGTTATAGATAGAATGCTCTTGGCCAAGGAGTTCACAACATTGCCATCCGGAAGTATAACGGACCAACACACAAACTCTGTGTAACCATGAACTTTTATAGTCTGGTTAATACAGTTTAGTGAGAACAACTCACAAACGCGGATGGCAAAAACAATAACAAAGGCCTGATTGACGTCATCTGCATACTATCTATAGCCTGATACTGAATTCCAAAAGGACTGGCATTTTGACGTCATTATTTGGTTTTTGCACCGCCTAGTCAGTTGTCGTGAGTAGAGCTCAAGGAAATAAGTTATTTCATTGGTTGTTGAACTATTGAATACAACTCACCAGATGTTTTCTTTTGTGGCAAAAGACTGGCATTTTGACGTCATTTTTTGGTCAGTGTCAGGCCATAACTTTACGAAGGCCACGTATTTCTCACAATATTTTGACAAACTGATAAAGGAATACGGTTCAAAATAGTCTGATGTCACGCCTCCCGGCAACGGCGGCCATCTTGGTTCTAAACAAATAAAATCATTCCTTTTTATTTTTCATGCTGGCTAGAACTTTTCATATGCCTTGTGATTAGAATGTGTAAAAGTCAAAACATGATCAAATACATGTATTCTTTTTCCCTCTGGATACCCTTTATGCTCTCCGGAGAAATATTTCATAAGGCGTCCGCCATTGTTACGATAGTTCAGTGTTACTGTTACCATGCATCATTAGGAAGGAAGTGACGTTACGACTGTTGAAGGGTATTGCATCGCAAAACCTTAGGACACGATTAATTTTTTCAATCATCTGTGTTAAAATTATTGTGAATGATACTCAGGATGTGTTGGCTGTTTACTACGGGTTATAGATAGAATGCGCTTGGCCAAGGAGTTCACAACATTGCCATCCGGAAGTATAACTGACCAACACACAAACTGTGTAACCATGAACTTTTATATGGTTAATACACTTTAGTGAGAACAACTCACAAACGCGGATGGCAAAAACAATAACAAAGGCCTGAGTGACGTCATCTGCATACTATCTATAGATAGTTCGAAGTTGACGTCACTCAGGTCTATTATTGTTATTGTTTTTTGCCATCCGCGTTTATGAGTAATGCTCACTAAACTGTATTAACCTGACTATAAACATTCACGGATACACACAGTTTTGTGTGTTGGCCCGTTATACTTCCGGATGGCAATGTTATGAGCTTCTTAGCCAAGCGCATACTATCTATAGTTTATTTAAAATTTTCGAGTAAAAATTTAAACAACTTAAATGTTTATTCGACTAGTTTTAATAAACTATACGATAACTGTTTTAAATTGTTGAAGAACTGAAGGCTCATACTATAAGATAACAGTTAAAAATACATCTATGTCAATAGATAGAATGCGCTTGGCCAAGGAGTTCACAACATTGCCATCCGGAAGTATAACGGACCAACACACAAACTCTGTGTAACCATAAACTTTTATAGTCTGGTTAATACAGTTTAGTGAGAACAACTCACAAACGCGGATGGCAAATACAATAACAAAGGCCTGAGTGACGTCATCTTCGAACTATCTATAGCTTGACAGGCATAGCAACAAGAGGTCACAGAGGAACAATCAATTACCATTTTTAAATTTTGACAAGGCAAATAGACGGACGTGGAAGGGAATATAACCACGCCCCTCGGACAGTCGTCTGAATGTAAACAAATGGCGATCAGTGCAAACTACAATGTATTATTGTCATCGATGGTATGCGTTTCTGGAAAAAAAATACTCTTTGAGTTCAACACGGCTGGTCAATCGTGCTATCACAAACACTATTCTTTTTAACCTTAAGCACGAAGTTGTCGTCACTCTGGTCTTCATTCTTGTTTTTTGCCACCCCTGCTTATGAGTCGTTGTCACTAAAATGTCTTATCCAGACTATAAATGTTTCAGGTTACACGACGTTTTGTGTGTTGGTCCGTTACATTTCCTGATGGCAATTCTGTGAGTTTCTTAGCCAAACGCACATCATCTTGTGTCTGGTTGAGAGAATCTAATGAGAACTAATCACACAACTAGAGGTATAGATAGTATGCAGATGACGTCACTCAGGCCTTTGTTATTGTTTTTGCCATCCGCGTTTGTGAGTTGTTCTCACTAAACTGTATTAACCAGACTATAAAAGTTCATGGTTACACAGGGTTTGTGTGTTGGTCCGTTATACTTCCGGATGGCAATGTTGTGAACTCCTTGGCCAAGCGCATTCTATCAAAAGAAACAATAACAAAGAGCAGAATGGTGTCAACTTCCTGTATTCTTTTGTTCGTAAACAACCAGCTTTTGATAGTATGCGCTTGGCTGAGAAGCTCATAACATTGCCATCCGGAAGTATAACGGACCAACACACAAAACGGTGTGTATCCATGTACGTTTATAGTCCGGTTAATACAGTTCAGTGAGCATTACTCATAAACGCGGATGGCAAAAAACAATAACAAAGACCTGAGTGACTTCTTCTGCATACTATCTATATTTATTATCCGAGCGGGCTTGATGATGTTTTACAAATCCCGCGTTTTCATTGGTCAAAATTTAGTGGTTAATTTTTATTTTTCAACTTTCATCGATTAAACTAACCGTCTACTTTTCCACAAAATCATATTGGAGACTTCAAGAAATTCGGACATCTATGTAAATAATTTTTCCGTGTTTTGGGTCATTAGTGACGTTGAAAAATGAAGTCAAAATTACTTATATAGATAGAATGCGCTTGGCCAAGGAGTTCACAACATTGCTATCCGGAAGTATAACGGACCAACACACAAACTCTTTGTAACCATGAACTTTTATAGTCTGGTTAATACAGTTTAGTGAGAACAACTCACAAACGCGGATGGCAAAAACAATAACAAAGGTCTGAGTGACGTCATCTTCGAACTATCTATATCTGGACAGCATGCGCCTGGCTAAGAAACTCACAACATTTCCATCCGGAAGTACAACGGACCAACCACAAAACTGTGTGTAACCCTGAACGTTTATAGATAGTTCGAAGATGACGTCATTCAGGTCTTTGTTATTGTTTTTTGCCATCCGCGTTTATGAGTAATGCTCACTGAAATGTAGTAACCTGACTATAAACGTTCATGGATACACACAATTTTGTTTGTCGGTCCGTTATACTTCCGGATGGCAATGTTATGAGCTTCTTGGCCAAGCGCATACTATCTATAGTCTCGTTAATACAGTTTAGTGAGAATTACTCATAAACAATGATGGCAAAAACAATAACACAGGCCTGAGTGACGTCATCTTCGTTCTATCTATAATCAGACGTGTTCAAAGCTTTCCAAATATCTACATCACAATATGTCAATTTGTTCAGTTCATCCCAGTTGTATGTTTACAATTTTGATACACAACACGCGTGTTTACATTTATTAAGAAATAGATACTGTGCGCTTGGCTAAGAAGCTCACAACATTGCCATTCCGGAAGTGTAAATGGCCAACACACAAAACTATGTGTAACCTTGATGATGTATAGATAGAATGCGCTTGGCTAAGAAGCTCATAATATTGCCATCCGGAAGTACAAAGACCAACACACAGAACTGTGTGTATCCATGAATGTCTATAGATAGTATGCAGATGACGTCACTCAGGCCTTTGTTATTGTTTTTGCCATCCGCGTTTGTGAGTTGTTCTCACTAAACTGTATTAACCAGACTATAAAAGTTGATGGTTACACAGAGTTTGTGTGTTGGTCCGTTATACTTCCGGACCAACACACAAACTCTGTGTAACCATGAACTTTTATAGTCTGGTTAATACAGTTTAGTGAGAACAACTCACAAACGCGGATGGCAAAAACAATAACAAAAGCCTGAGTGACGTCATCTGCATACTATCTATAGTCACGTTACTACAATTTAGTGTGAACAACTCACAAACGCGGATGGCAAAAACAATAACAAAGGCCTGAGGACGTCATCTGCATACTATCTATAGATATAATGAAGCTGACGTCACTCGGGTCGTTGTAATTTTTTTTTTTTTTTTTTTTTTTTTTTTGCCATCCACGTTTACCAGTAGTTCTAACTTAACTGTATTATCCAGACTATAGACGTTTAAGGTTACACATAATTGTGTGTGTTGGCCCGTTATACTTCAGGATGGCAATGTTGTGATTTATTAGCCAAGCGCATTCTATCTATAAAGGTCCAACACACAAAACTATGTGTAACCTTGAAGATGTATCATCTTGTTAATACAATTTAGTGAGAATTATTCATAAACATGGATAGAAAAAAAAAAATAACAAAGACCTGAGTAATGCCAAATAATATTTTATAGATAGTATGCGCTTGGCTAAGAAGCTCATAACATTGCCATCCGGAAGTACAACGGACCAAAACACAAAACTGTGTGCATCCGTGAACGTTTATAGTCTGGTTAAAACAGTTCAGTGAGCATTACTCATAAACGCGGATGGCAAAAAACAATAACAAAGACCCGAGTGACGTCATCTTCCAACTATCTTTAGATAGAATGCGCTTGGCCAAGGAGTTCACAACATTGCCATCCGGAAGTATAACGGACGAACACACAAACTCTGTGTAACCATGAACTTTCATAGTCTGGTTAATACAGTTTAGTGAGAACAACTCACAAACGCGGATGGCAAAAACAATAACAAAGGCCTGAGTGACGTCATCTGCATACTATCTATAGATAGTTCGAAGTTGACGTCACTCAGGTCTATTATTGTTATTGTTTTTTGCCATCCGCGTTTATGAGTAATGCTCACTAAACTGTATTAACCTGACTATAAACATTCACGGATACACACAGTTTTGTGTGTTGGCCCGTTATACTTCCGGATGGCAATGTTATGAGCTTCTTAGCCAAGCGCATACTATCTATAGTTTATTTAAAATTTTCGAGTAAAAATTTAAACAACTTAAATGTTTATTCGACTAGTTTTAATAAACTATACGATAACTGTTTTAAATTGTTGAAGAACTGAAGGCTCATACTATAAGATAACAGTTAAAAATACATCTATGTCAATAGATAGAATGCGCTTGGCCAAGGAGTTCACAACATTGCCATCCGGAAGTATAACGGACCAACACACAAACTCTGTGTAACCATAAACTTTTATAGTCTGGTTAATACAGTTTAGTGAGAACAACTCACAAACGCGGATGGCAAATACAATAACAAAGGCCTGAGTGACGTCATCTTCGAACTATCTATAGCTTGACAGGCATAGCAACAAGAGGTCACAGAGGAACAATCAATTACCATTTTTAAATTTTGACAAGGCAAATAGACGGACGTGGAAGGGAATATAACCACGCCCCTCGGACAGTCGTCTGAATGTAAACAAATGGCGATCAGTGCAAACTACAATGTATTATTGTCATCGATGGTATGCGTTTCTGGAAAAAAAAATACTCTTTGAGTTCAACACTGCTGGTCAATCGTGCTATCACAAACACTATTCTTTTTAACCTTAAGCACGAAGTTGTCGTCACTCTGGTCTTCATTCTTGTTTTTTGCCACCCCTGCTTATGAGTCGTTGTCACTAAAATGTCTTATCCAGACTATAAATGTTTCAGGTTACACGACGTTTTGTGTGTTGGTCCGTTACATTTCCTGATGGCAATTCTGTGAGTTTCTTAGCCAAACGCACATCATCTTGTGTCTGGTTGAGAGAATCTAATGAGAACTAATCACACAACTAGAGGTATAGATAGTATGCAGATGACGTCACTCAGGCCTTTGTTATTGTTTTTGCCATCCGCGTTTGTGAGTTGTTCTCACTAAACTGTATTAACCAGACTATAAAAGTTCATGGTTACACAGGGTTTGTGTGTTGGTCCGTTATACTTCCGGATGGCAATGTTGTGAACTCCTTGGCCAAGCGCATTCTATCAAAAGAAACAATAACAAAGAGCAGAATGGTGTCAACTTCCTGTATTCTTTTGTTCGTAAACAACCAGCTTTTGATAGTATGCGCTTGGCTGAGAAGCTCATAACATTGCCATCCGGAAGTATAACGGACCAACACACAAAACGGTGTGTATCCATGTACGTTTATAGTCCGGTTAATACAGTTCAGTGAGCATTACTCATAAACGCGGATGGCAAAAAACAATAACAAAGACCTGAGTGACTTCTTCTGCATACTATCTATATTTATTATCCGAGCGGGCTTGATGATGTTTTACAAATCCCGCGTTTTCATTGGTCAAAATTTAGTGGTTAATTTTTATTTTTCAACTTTCATCGATTAAACTAACCGTCTACTTTTCCACAAAATCATATTGGAGACTTCAAGAAATTCGGACATCTATGTAAATAATTTTTCCGTGTTTTGGGTCATTAGTGACGTTGAAAAATGAAGTCAAAATTACTTATATAGATAGAATGCGCTTGGCCAAGGAGTTCACAACATTGCTATCCGGAAGTATAACGGACCAACACACAAACTCTTTGTAACCATGAACTTTTATAGTCTGGTTAATACAGTTTAGTGAGAACAACTCACAAACGCGGATGGCAAAAACAATAACAAAGGTCTGAGTGACGTCATCTTCGAACTATCTATATCTGGACAGCATGCGCCTGGCTAAGAAACTCACAACATTTCCATCCGGAAGTACAACGGACCAACCACAAAACTGTGTGTAACCCTGAACGTTTATAGATAGTTCGAAGATGACGTCATTCAGGTCTTTGTTATTGTTTTTTGCCATCCGCGTTTATGAGTAATGCTCACTGAAATGTAGTAACCTGACTATAAACGTTCATGGATACACACAATTTTGTTTGTCGGTCCGTTATACTTCCGGATGGCAATGTTATGAGCTTCTTGGCCAAGCGCATACTATCTATAGTCTCGTTAATACAGTTTAGTGAGAATTACTCATAAACAATGATGGCAAAAACAATAACACAGGCCTGAGTGACGTCATCTTCGTTCTATCTATAATCAGACGTGTTCAAAGCTTTCCAAATATCTACATCACAATATGTCAATTTGTTCAGTTCATCCCAGTTGTATGTTTACAATTTTGATACACAACACGCGTGTTTACATTTATTAAGAAATAGATACTGTGCGCTTGGCTAAGAAGCTCACAACATTGCCATTCCGGAAGTGTAAATGGCCAACACACAAAACTATGTGTAACCTTGATGATGTATAGATAGAATGCGCTTGGCTAAGAAGCTCATAATATTGCCATCCGGAAGTACAAAGACCAACACACAGAACTGTGTGTATCCATGAATGTCTATAGATAGTATGCAGATGACGTCACTAAGGCCTTTGTTATTGTTTTTGCCATCCGCGTTTGTGAGTTGTTCTCACTAAACTGTATTAACCAGACTATAAAAGTTCATGGTTACACAGAGTTTGTGTGTTGGTCCGTTATACTTCCGGATGGCAATGTTGTGAACTCCTTGGCCAAGCGCATTCTATCTATATCTGCAGATAGTATGCGCTTGACTAAGAAACTCACAACATTGCCATCCGTTAGTATAACGGATCAACACACAAACCTATGTGTGACGTTGGACGTTATGAGTCTGGTTAATACAGCTTAGTGAGAATTATTCATAAACACGGATGGCAAAAAAAACTAAACAAACCCAATAACAAAGCATGGATGACGCCAACTTCGTTCTATCCATATTCAATTAGTACTATATAATGAGGTAAAATACTTACAACATCCGTCAGTCGGATGTAAGCTGTCTAAAAACAATAACAAAGAATTGAGTCACGGAATTGAATGACGTCAGTTTTGCTCCATCTATTGTTTGACAGCCTATAAATCATATGATCGATGACCCGGATTGACGAAAAACAGAATACAAATCTCTCCCATAATATTTAGGTTTTTAGGTTATTTGACAAGTCGAGGGCCATTATTCATGCTATGCGTTTAAATAAAATACCTACAACATCGGCCAGTCATATAATAGACACAAAATGATATGTAACCTTTAAAATTTCTCGTCTGCTTTATAGAATTTTGCGAAAACTAGTCCGATAACAGGCTGTATCAAAACAATAATAAAGAGGTGAGTGACGTCATTTTCGTCCTTCGTTAACTCACTCAACCCTACCGCCGACTATATCCATAGTTTACCCGGGTTACTTTTACCCCATGCCTATTTATTACATTTTTCTGAGACAAATTATAGGCGTAGTATCAAAGCTAATTTTCTTAATGTTTACATGTTTATGGTAACTGAATAAAACTATCTATTCACAGGCTCATTTTTAATTAATACATTTTTTTTCCAATTTTGAAAAGTAGCAAAAATCTCTAGGATTGAGTGAGTTAATATTACTCACGGTCACAAATGATTCCATTGGTTGAAAACAATATATTTTGTCAGCAATCATGTGACGCGATCAGGCAGCATAATCATTCACTCAATAGAAGGAACGAAATTGATGTCACTCAGTTGTTTTTAAAAAATTGATTTTAGATAGCCTTTTTTTGGTTATTAGTTCTCATTAAATCATATCAATGAGACAGAAACATTCAAGGCTATACATATTTTTTTGTATATTGGTTCGTTGTGTATGGCTGACAACTGTTATGAGTATTTTACCTGAACGCATAACATCAATAGACTGATTTAATACAATACAGCTTAACTGCTGAGTCAGCTCACACTCCAGCTGTGAGTTATTTTTTAAAATAAACAAAAAAAGCAACCCCCCCCCCCCCCCCCCCCCAAAAAAAAATACACCCTAACAAAACAACAACTAGAAACGAAACAAACCACAACAAATTTTGATAATGATAATATATAATATAATAATAATAATAATAATAATAATATAATAATAATAATAATAATAATATAATATATAATAATAATAATAATAATAATAATAATTATATAATAATATTAATAATAATAATAATAATAATAATAATAATAATAATATAATAATAATAATAATAATAATAATATATAATAATAATAATAATAATAATAATGATAATAATAATAATAATAATAATAATAATAATTAATAATAATAATAATAATAATAATATAATATATAATAATATAATAATAATAATAATATAATAATAATAATAATAATAATAATAATAATATAGTATTGTGATAATAATAATAATAGTAATATTAATAATTATAATAGTAATAATAATAATGATAATAATTATAATAATAATAATAATAATAATAATAATAATAATAAATAATAATAATAATAATAATAAATATAATAATAATAATAAATAATAATAATAATAATAATAAATAATAACAATAATAACATAAATAACAATAATAATAATAATAATAATAATAATAATAATAATAATAATAATAATAACAATAATAATAACAATAATAATAATAATAATAATAATAATAATAATAATATAATAATAATAACAATAATAATGATAATAACAACAAAACGTGTTCTTTAACGCTAAAAAAACATTAGAATATTGATCATCAAGTGTGAACCGGGTGCACGGTGTGTTAATAAAATTACTCGCACGGGGACGTTTTAATTGGATAGCACTCGCACCCCGTCTCTGTCAATTAACATAATCTAGAATCTAGAATTCAATTTTCCAAACCTGGTCCTGGAATTGTCGGTTCCAGACATTTCGAGTGTTCTCTTGATATGTTGACGCTATGCGTTTAGCCATAATTCTGACAATGTACGCCAGCCGGGTTTGGCGTACGAACACACAAAACTAAGTGGTAACCTTGAATGTATATAGATAGAACGAAGTTGACTTCACTGAAGTCTTTGTTATTGGTTATTGTCATCCGCGTTTATGAGTAATTCTCACTAATCTGTATTATTCAGACTATAAACGTTCATGTTTACACATAGTTTTGTGTGTTTGTACGTTATCTATACTTCCGGATGGCAATGTTGTGAGCTTCTAAGCCAAACGCATACTATCTATCGTCTGATTGATAGAATTTAATGAGAACAAATAATTAAAATGGATGTCTAAAAACAATAACAAAGAGATGTGAGACGTCAATTTAGTTCCTTCTATAAAAAATAAATTTTATTCATCTGTGTTCTTTAAAGACAGAAAAAACTACATCATCATTTTCAGAGGCCAGAAGTAATGAGATTTTAAAATCGTTCCTTTTTTGTTAAGCATGTCTTTAACATTTTGGCTGAGTTGACTTGACCCATTATCAAAAGAACAGAGATAATGAAAAGAACATTTGGGACCACAGGAGGTGTTGACTTTAAGCAAAAGTTGACTTTAAGAGTGTTGACTATATGCGGATTCCATTGTATATAGTGTTGGTAATAGGCTGCAACAGTCGTGACGTCACTTCGCTCGTAATGACGCCATAGTAACCTAGTAACTGGTTCTAAACTATCAGAACAATTGGTGACGGCCTTATGAAACACTTCTCCGATGATCATTAAAGTGTATTCAGAGGAGAAAAAACAGTATAAATATGATCATGTTTTATACATTCTGATCACATGACATGTGAAAAAGTTCTAGCCAACATGAAGAATAAAAAGTACCGGTTTTCTTTGTTTATAAACTAAGCTGCTCGTTGCTAGGCAGAAGTGACATCAAACTATTGAATCCTATTATTATGTTGTCACCAATCAAGGGACTGAATTAGCTAAGAAACGTATTCACTCAACAATCCGTTTTCTTGAAAAGTGAGTTACCGTAACGATATACCTACATATCAGTTCACTAAAAGTTTCAAGTCTAAACATTTTGTAATTTTAATATACCTACTTGTTGCATTTGCTTTGAGCACAACTTCAATAGCCTTCAACAGTCATGACGTCACTTCCTTCGTAATGAAGCATAGTAACTTAGCAACTGGCTCTAAACTATCGGAACAATGGCGGACGCGCTTATGAAATATTTATCCGACGAGCATAAAAGCGTATCCAGAGGAAAAAAAAAACATTATAAATCTGATCATGTTTTGACTTTTACACATTCTGATCACTACAAGACATACGAAAAGTTCTAGTCAGCATGAAGAATAAAAAGTACCGATTTTCTTTGTTTAGAACCACGATGGCCGCCGTTGCTGGGCGACGTGACATCACACTATTGAATCCAATTCCAAACCTTTTTTCCTTGGAATTTACTTTTGATGTTCTCAATTGTGGGGGTCCCGATAGCTTACTTACTAACTTACTTTTCCGAACCAGCGACCACCTGAGCTCTAGCCCTTCGGTCTTGTGCCATGACGTAGAAGTTCGACGTCTTTTGTAGTTGTTCCAGGTGACTATAAAGTGTGTTACTGATGCTTGGATTTGGTGGGAGGAATGTGCATCTCAGGTCTTCAAGAGGTTGACATTCAAGCAAGTGGTGTGTTACTGTTTCATTGGGGTGTTGACATAGGGGGCAGGAAGGGGATGTTCGTCTTTTGTAATTTTCCTTAAATGGTTGTTGAGCGGTATGTGTTGTGTTCTTAGTTGAAAGATGATGCTTTGCTGGTGTCTTCTGAGCTTATTTAGGCAATCAGTCTTTACAGCAGGAGTGGTCATATATGGGAAAACATACATCTACCCGTGTTGCTCATTGCCCAACTGTTCATCCACTCTTCTCTCTTATTTGTTTTGATTATTTGTTTCGCTGTGTCTAAGGATACTGGAATTGATGGTTGTAAAAGTGTTGATACGAGTCTGGCTAGTCTGTCTGCATTGTCATTTCCTGGTATATTTGAATGTCCCGGTATCCACTGGAGAGATAAGTCTACTCTGTGTGTTGTAAGGAATTCATCTAGCTGAGATCTTAAACTATTGGACGTTGAGGAGAGTTTATCTAAATCGAGAGCGTGGAGAACCGATTTGGAGTCTGTGAAGATGACAGTGTTTTAAAGTTTTAAAGGGTTTAGCTGGAAAACAGAAGAGAGGTGTCGCAGTGAGGCCTCTATTGCAACTGCCTCTGCCTCGTAGTTTGAGCAGGAGCTTCCACAAGAATTGTGGATTTTATCACATGTTTTATCTGGGTATTCTACTACAAACCCATACCCAGCATTTTTAGTTCATTTGTGGGCAGATTCACCTGTGTAAACATGTATCCAGTTGTCTGGGTATTCTTGTATTGTCTTCATTGCTAATGTTTGTATATCTGATTTGTTTTTATTTCTTGTTGTTTCTTCTACGAGGTTAGTCTTTATTTTTGGAAGTTTTAGTTCGGCGTATGGAGGTTTTTGACTGATTAAAGAAGATTTTCTCTGCTTTCTGGGAGTCTGTGTCTTTCATTCAAGTTGTTAGCAATGTGTAGCAGGGATTTTTGTTTTAATCTTGTTCTTAGTAGCTCAGTTGGAGTGTTTTGTGTGTTTGGATCTGTGTGTGTGTGTGTTTGTGTGTGTGCGTGTGTGTTTGTATTTGTGTATGGGTTTGCATATATCTGAGTTGAATAATTATCTGAGTTTGTATAATATGCGCGATATTGGTTTAGGACGCGTCTTTGACTTTGTAAATTAACATATTATTATGTAAATGCCTATGTTCTGAGAAAAAAACAAAACAAAACAAAACAAAACAAAACAAAACGATAAATATTGAATTGAAAGCTTCAATTTATAAGACGAAGATTTATTCTGTGGATGTTACGGGTTCCCCCCCCTTATCAACAAAACCAAGATGAATGAAACACTACAGACGAATGAGATAATGTGAATTTGATAGTGGCTTTGTTAAGGTGAATAACCTTATAACCTTTCTATTTAAGGTTATTTTTTTTTCTCCGAGCTTCAAGCAACAACATTTTCATTATGTTTTGAGAGCAGGTCATTGTCGACGTTTACTTATAGATAGAATGCGCTTGGCCAAGGAGTTCACAACATTGCCATCCGGAAGTATAACGAACCAACACACAAACTCTGTGTAACCATGAACTTTTATAGTCTGGTTAATACAGTTTAGTGAGAACAACTCACAAACGCGGATGGCAAAAACAATAACAAAGGCCTGAGTGACGTCATCTGCATACTATCTATTTGTGTGTACAGATAGAATGAAGTTGACGTCACTCGGGTCTTTATTATTGTTTTTGCCATTCACATTTATGAGTAATTCTCATTTAACTGTATTATCAAGACTATAAAAGTTCATGGTTACACAGAGTTTTGTGTGTTGTTTTGATACACTTCCGGATGGCCATGTTATGAACTTCTTTGCCAACCGCATACTATCTATATATGTTAAATGTCCATCCATCTTTATGAGTAATTCTCATTAAACTGTATTAACCAGGATTTTAACGTCCAATGTGACACATAGTTTGATGTGTTGGTCCGTTATACTCGTACTTCCGGATGGCAAGATTGTGAGTTTCTTAGCCAAACGTAAAGTATCCATAAAATTAAAATAAATGAATACTTAAAATTGAGCTTTTATATAGCGCAATATCCACTAAACGTGCTTAAAGCGCTTTACAGGGGGTCCCTGGCCAACAGCAATACTTAACATGTAGGACGGGACATGAAGCCTGTTAGGCGATATTAAATTTTTTTTTCGAACAGAGACAACGCTGTTAACGGTCAGGAACTCATTTTACACCCGAGTACGGTGAGAGAATGTGAGTAAAGAGTCTTTTCAATGGACTCAACTATGCGCCGAGCGAGGCTCGAACCCAGGACCTTCCGATCCGAAAGCGAGTGTCATACGACAAGACCACATAGCCGCAAGCAGGCTGTTTTATCAGTTTTCTAATCTACCCTTGCAAAGGCGAATAGCTTACCTACAGGCTGTAGTATCAATCAAATTCGTCCAAACAATTGACTATTGATTTAATTGAAACGGATTAAAACGCACGACATTATTTGTGCATAATGGAAGGCGATAAACTTTTCATTAAAGATGTATGACAACCGTAGGACATTATCGTAAGCCTTATATAATTACATGGGGGGGGGGGGGGGGGGGCGACGTGGCCGAGTGGTTAAAGCATTGCACTGTGACCCGGGTGACCCGGGTTCGAGCCCCGCTTCAGACACTTTCGTTTTTTTTTTCCTTGAGCAAGATTATTTGCTCACTTGGCCAACATGGGTGATTCCTGTTGACATCAGACATCTTGTTTGATGAGTTATCTATGTTCCTTCGTGGAATGCCTAGGCGATGATATCCTATGATGTCGTGGCGGAAAAGGCATATTATTTTTTTTTAATTTATATATATATATATATATATATATATATATATATATATGTATATATATAGATTAGATAGATAGATAGATATATAGATAGAGAGAGAGAGATAGAGAGAGAGAGAGAGAGAGAGAGAGAGAGAGAGAGAAAACGAAGAATACGTCACTCAGGCCTTTGTTATTGTTTTTTGCCATCCGCGTTTATGAGTAGACTTCACTAAACTGTATTAACCAGACTATAAACGTTTAAGGTTACACACCATTTTGTGTCTTGGTCCGTTATACTTCCGGATAGCAATGTTGTGAGATTCTTTGCCAAGCCAAGGACACACACAAACACACACACACACACACACTATATATATATATATATATATATATATATATATATATATATATATATATTGCTATTATATTGCGCAATATCCAAGAAACTTCCTCAAAGCGCTTTACAAATGGTCCCTGACCAACAGCACGCTTAACATCATATAGAACGAGACATGACGCCTGTTTTTTTCCGACAGAGACAACACGGTGAACGGCCAGGTACTCATTTTACAACTGAGTACGTTGAGAAAATGTAAAGAGCATTTTCCAAAGACTCCACTGCGTGCCGATGAAGCTCGAACCCAGGACCTTCCTATCCGAAAGCGAGTGTCTTGTCATAAGACAACATAGCCACTTTTAGTACTTTAACTCTCCTTACCAGCCATTTTCAGGATTTCCCCAAAAACCTCACACCCAACTAACACAAAAATATATTATGTTTTATCACTCAAACACAAAAGCTGTAGATAAGTTCTTGCGATACATAATTTCTTCATCAAAACATACTCTATCTACAACACACAGTTCATTTTCTATAAATTTTATGATGTACAAGAGAAATTTGAATAAGAAAAATGTTGGTTGTGTCTTAATAAATGTGACGATTTTCCTGTAGTTGGTAAGGAGAGGGACGGGTAAAGAACTAAGTTCATTGAACCATACATCTTGGGTGGAATATTCTAGACTACTGTTATAAATAACCACCACTCTTAGAGACCCATATGGAATGGACAGGATTATGTTTATAGTAACAACAGAAGGGGGTGTAAATTATTCTATAGTTAGCATTGAAAAAAAGAAAGAAGAGAAAACAACTGTATTTTTAAAGGTCGTTTTGTTATGTCATTCATTCATCAATGGGTTTTTTTTTTAACAGACACCGTTGGAGACAAAAATTCTGGTGAATGAGGATTATCTATGTTTTCCCCCACTTGCTCGAGTCATTGTTCACATTTCAATATTATGTGCTTAAAATAACCAATATTTTAAAAAAAGTGTTCACAGTTTTCGAACAATCGAAAAAAAATAATTAAAAACTGAGCTTTTATATAGAGCAATAGTCATTAAATGTGCTCAAAGCGCTTTACAAGGGGCACCTGGCCAACAGCAACATTTAAAATTTAGCACGGGACATGAAGCCTGTTAGGCGATGTTACATTTTTTTTCGGACAGAGACAAAGCTGTTTACGGCCAGGTATCCACCTGAATGTGGTGATAGAATGCGAGTAAAGAGCGGGGCTCGAACCCAGGACCTTTCGATTCGAAAGCGAGTGGCATTCCACTATACCACATAGCAGCACAACACCAACATCCTAATAGGTCATTTTTGTCAGCATGGCCCATGGGTATGTTACAATTTTCATAAACAAAGCATTGTGCTTACTTTTATTAAGAAAGATCCGATCGTTGGACAACGCCACTACCACATTATCTCATTCGTCTGTAGCGTTTCATTCATCCTGTTTTGTTGATAAAGGGGAAACCCGAAAGGTCCATTGTATCTGTTTTCGTATATTAAATTGAAGCTTACATTTAATTTCACATTGTTATTTATTTCTTCGAGCTTCGAGGAGCAACATTTACATAACCCAGTATTCTTTAACTCACTCAATCCTTGAGAGATTTTTGCTACTTTCCAAAATTGGAAAAAAAAGTATTAAAAATGAGCACGTCGGATAGATAGTTGTATTCAACTATCATTAACACGCAAAGAAAAACAAACCCTAAAAGCATTAGCCACTAGCCTTGATACAACGCCTATAATTTGTCTCGGGGAAAAAAAACGTGATAAATAGGCATGGGGTAAAAGTAACCCGGGTAAACTACGGTTATAGTCGGTTGAATGAGTTAAACATATATCAAATTTTACTATTTTGACCAGAAAAACATTTATGTCAAATTTCAATTGTTTAAAATTTCAAACTACCCAAACATTCTTAACAGATTTTATTTAGATATGACGCGTTGGATATTGTCTATTAATCAAATGATGCTTGAAATAAAATGGTAGATATGACCAAAATGAATCTGCAGCTATGTGGTCTGCTGGTATGACACTCGCTTTCGGGTTCTGGGTTCGAGCCTCGCTCGGCGCATAGTTGAGTCCTTGGAAAAGGCTCTAGACTCACATTCTCTCACCGTACTCATCTGTAAAATGAGTACCTGGCCGTTACAGCGTTGTCTCTGTCAGAAAAAAAAATTGAAATATCGCCTAACAGGCTTCATGTTTCGTTCTACATGTTACGTGTTGCTGTTAGTCAGGGACCCCTTGTAAAGCGCTCTGAGAACGTTTAGTGGATATTGCCCTATATAAAAGCTCATTTAAAAAAAGCTCCTTTATTAATCATATGATGTTTGAAATAAAATGGTAGATGATATGGCTAAAATGGTTTTTAGAAATGTGTTTGCCAAATTACGCCAGAATATTTTGGCTGACAGGCTAGTCTAGTAATATAGAAATAAATCATTGGCAATCTGTAAATTATAATAAATGGATGTTTAGCACGGCATAATATTATTATTATGGAGAATTGTGACTCATCGTCTCAAAACGGTATTATGTTGGAACGAACCAGATGCTTAAAAGCCGAATTAACTGTTAAACTGGTCAAAAATATAAATTGTTGGCATTAGCACCCTAAAATATGGTATCCATTCTCCTCAATAAAACATACAAACTCAACACAAGTCTGATATTTCTGGCTATAAATTCAATTTTCAACTTCTTAACCATCCCGACTTAATACCGTTTTGAGGCAAAGGGTCACAATTATCTCATTGGAATGAATAATGTCTCCATGAAGGGTAAACAAATAGCTTAACTCATTCAATCCTAGAGATTTTTGCTACTTTTCAAAATTGAAAAAAAAAATGTATTTAAAATGAGCATGTATTCATAGATAGTTTTATGCAACTACCATAAAAATGCAAAAACTAAAAGCCTTGGCCTATAATTTGTCTCATAAAAATGTGATAAATAGGCATGGGGTACAAGTAGCCCGGGTAAACAACGGATATAGTTGGTGTTAGGGTTGAGTGAGTTAACCCTCTACTTACCAACTACAGGAAAATCGTTACATTTGTTACGATACAATAAAAAATATTATTCTTGTTCAAATTTGTTATGTATATTCCCAAAATTTGAAGACATATAATGTTTGAAACAGCTATCTATAACAAAAATTTACGCTGTTTTGTAAAGCTGGTTTTGCTGAACAAATTTATGTATAATTTATTCTTATTTCTTTTTAATTTGGGAACAATTCTGGTCGACAAGGAGAGAGTTAATTATTTATCTTAATTTTTTTTCTCTCCAATATCCTGTAAGCAAGGTGCATATATTTACAGGTGTGAAGGCAATTATTTACTTGATTTCGCATTGTTGTAAGAGGGAATGAGATTAACGGAAGAGTAGCGTCCCTTGATTGGACGTCACCCATAGTCTGTGACGTCTTCGGCGGAAAAGTTATTAGAGAGAGAACGTCATGTTGGTTGTGCGCATGCGTCTCTCGTCCTCCCGGGTACATTCGAGATTTTTTCTGCCCCCCCCCCCCCCCTCACAACATTGTCATCCGGAAGTATAACGGACCAACGCACAAAACTCTGTGTAACTCTAAACTTATATATATAGCCTTGTTCATACAGTTTAGTGAGAATTACTCATAAACGTGAATGGCAAACAACAACAACAACAAAGACCTGAGTAACGTCATTTTCGTTCTATCTCTATAAAGTCAGGATATTTACAATCATAATAATACCTGCATGGCTAGATTCTGATTCTAAAAACAAACAAACAATAGCCACCATAGCTTTGTTTCTTTGTTTTGTTGTTTATAACATAAATAGAGATAATATTTCTGAAACAAAGACAATAATTTATGGTTCGAGACTAGTACTTAAGGTGGATATAGGTTGTCGATTTTACGGTAATCGGATTATATGAGGGACAAAATATTACTTCTACTGTGAGGCTATGAGGTCTAGTGGTATGACACTCGCTTTTGGATTTGAAGGTCCTGTGTTCTAGCCCTTTGAGTCCTTGAGTCAGATGTAAAATAAATGAGTACCTGGCCGTTGACAGCGTTGTCTTTGTCCAAAAAAAAATATTTGTAATTTCGTCATGTCTCGTTCTACATGTTACTTGTTGCTTTTGGTCATGGACCATTTATAAAGCGCTTTGAGGACGTTTAGTGGATATTGCGCTTTATAAAACAGTGATGCCAATCTTCCACGAAACCGAGGAATTCCTCCTTTTTGGAGGTTCCTCCCTTTTTTCCTCGGTTCCTCCCATTTTTCCTCCGTCCGCGATATCACAAAAAATATAACTGCAATATATACATTAGATTTTTAAAAAAAAGTTTTATGTGTTTTATGACTCCTTCGTCTGATCTTTGAATGGATAATAAATGCTCCCAAATTCATGGGAATTAGTCCCAGATAGCCTTATTTTGGCACTTTAAAAAAAATGTTTCCGGTGAGACATGCCCCCGGACCCCCCTAGTAGGAGACTGCATTCGGCAGCCTGAGCCCGCCTTTGGGGGCCATAATGAGACGTCGATCATTTTCCTCCTTTTTCATTTTTTTTTCTGTTGGCATCACTGATAAAATCTCAAGTTTTTCATTTGTCACTGAAATATTTATTCGACTAATTTTGATAAAATATACGATAACTGATTTTTTTTTTTCCAAAGTGTATGTTGATTGAATAACCCGAGATTCGTACTATAAGATAATAGTTTTTTAAAAAGGGATTCATGCCATGCAAAACCTTGAGAAGTCCCAGGTTTGAGAGTTGTTTTGCCAAGATGAGGATCATTTAAATCGATCGATATTGGAAGGAAGAGTTATCTGGCCAAATTTCTAAATACAAGCTTTTTCATAGTACGTCAATTAATTGTTAAAAAAAAAAATAATTAAATATTGCTTTGAAAATTTGAATTGAAAATAAATTTCCTTTAATTACAACAACAACAAAAAAAAATTAAAAAAAACAAAAACAAAAAAAAAACAAAAAAAAAAAAAAACAACATATATATATTATATATATATATATATATATATATATATATATATATATATATATATATATATATATATATATATTGACTGCACCTGTGTTCGATCTCTGTCAATTTGCGTGTGAATAGAATGCTACCCCAGCTGAGCTGTCGTCGGGACCCTTGGATCGGAGTGTCCTGGGTTCGAGCCTCGCTCGGCGCATACTTGAGTCCTTGGGAAAGGCTCTTTACTCGCATTCTCTCACCGTACTCAGGTTAAAATGAGTACCTCACCGTTAACAGCGTTGTATCTGTCCTAAAAAAAAAGTAATATCGCCTAACAAGCGTCAAGTCTCGTCCTACATGTTACGTGTTGCTGGTGACCAGGGACCCCTTGTAAAGCGCTTTGAGCACGTTTAGTGGATATTGCTCTATATAAAAGCTCAATTCAAGCTTAATGTTTATTTGTCGCTTAACTGCCGTACTCTGGAAAAACTTGTATTTAGAACTTACTTACTTAGGCCGCCCCTTGGGGCGCCCAACATGAGCCACAAGTCTTCGCCATTCTGTCCTGTCCTCCATAAGCGTACGCCGCTCCCGGGTGTTGTCCATTCCTGTTTCATCTAGCAGACAGTCATTGTGTGTTTTATTTTACCTGCCTCTGTTTCTGGTTCTCTCGGGTGGTTCTCATAGCACAAGACTGCTTGCAATCTCCTCCTTGTGTCTCCAGCAGTGCCCCACAAGTCTCAGTCTTCTCTGTTGTATCTTCGAAGTCACCGTAGAGAAACTTAGAAATTTGGCCTGAAATCTCGTCGTTCTAATATCGATCGATATAAATGACCATCAAATTGAAAAAAAAAAAACAACCTCTCAATCCTGGGACTTCGGGTAACATTTGTGATTAATTTAAACCATAATTATATATTTATTGTAACCTTATCTATCTATTTCAGAACCAGCGTGATATCTAAGAAACAGTGGGGACGTTACTTCGCAAGTCGACAATTCGGCAATTGATTGATCTCTTACTGCAAGACAAGGAGGAGGGCAGATTGGTGGTAGTTTTGCACACGGCATAATGTGTTAATCTATGGGAACAGGAAATCACTTCACTCACCTCCTCACAATCAACTTTTGCACACGTCCTTCAAACTCAACCGTTCAACAGCAGGACACTCTTATTGTATACTATACGTCTTCAGACGATAACATTTCTATGAATCAGACTGTACACAAATTATAATACATCTCACGGATCACCGGCAGACTTTTTCAAGCCATCAATACTTTATTTCACAGCAAATCAGAAATACCTACCAACTACCTCATCCAGACTTATAAATCCACAAAACATTATTAATGTCATGGCGAATTTGATACCATCTTGACCTCCTGTTCCCACATAATCAACATTCATTCAACATTTTTGCCATCTTACTGAACTGTTTACTTCAATCGTCACCATGGTAACGACCAGGAACGCCAGTTAACAAAGAAACAAAGCAAAAAACAAAATGGCATCAACGGTTAAAATAAAAAAGGACTTTTGATCAGACTATATTTTTTCTACGTTGTTTTTACTTTCGTCATCTTTGTAAGAATTGGATTAAATATTTGAAAAAAAAACCCAACAACAATCACACAACTACCGGGATAGTGACGTATCAACCAGCTATTTCAATTTCTATTTCTGATCGCATCTTATTTATTTATTTGTGTACACATTTTGATGATACAAACAAACAACGTTACCAAAACTCACTTTGGTTTATACACATTCTAAGAAGAAAGAAAAAAAATCAACAAAACAATAATGTAACCGTGACACAGTGGCTGACTTCCCATCAGTGACAGATCGAATATCGAGTAGGATGACGTAGTAGGCAACACACCCACAAACACACACAACAGACACACATACACACATACACACACACACAACTCATTTCTTTGCTTATATAATCGTAGAACTTAATAGAAATAGTTAATAAAATTTAAATAGTAACCACAATGAAATAAACCCTTTCTTTACCATACTTCAAACGGATGGCTTGCTATACAATTCCATAATTAAAAACCTGTTAGATTATAATATTATATATCCTTACAACCAACGCCTCGACTTAAAAATCGATATTTTTAAAGATACAGCATAAATATTATATCCTTTTACAAAGAACAAAAATCAATCAATACTTTTACATTTGCAATTATTACAAACATTAAATTGTTTCTCAACTCATTATGATTATATCACTTTAAAACAAAAACAAAAACTACCTCCCCCCCCAAAAAAAAAACAAAACAAAAAACAAACAAACAAAAAAAAAACAAAACAAAAAACAAAAAAACCTAACAAAATAACAATCAAATAAAAAAAATCAAAACAAAAACAAAACAAACCAAAAAAAAAAAAAAAAGCTTACAAAAAACAAAAAACAAACAAAAACAAAAACAACTGTCGCAATCACAGATTTCAATTTAATATTTTTGTTATGATTTAAGTAGATCTTTTTATTTATTTAATTTTTCATCGGATTTCAAAACAGATCAAACTCCATAGGAAAAATACCCCTCATGATTGTGTTTTGTTTTCCAGAGGGATGAACTCGCCCAATCATAAAATATCAACTTCAACTCTCACCCTGTCTCTTTGTGATCATGTAGGATTATAGTTGTCTCCCCTTGAAACAACTTGAGCGCTAAGAAAGTGGTGGAAATCCAAATAGGCTCTTGGTTATCACACAGAGACACAGATTTGAACATGGAAAAAATAAAATAACAACTATAATGTTATTATTTCTTTGTCTTTTGGTGTTGAGAGTTAGATAAATCATCTGTAAACAAAGTGGAACACTTTAGCGGAAAAGCCGAATAAAAGATTACTTCAATTCGATTTTATTACAGTTATACATCCCCCATCTTGAAGGTTGTTTGAGATTTCAGGGAATAAGGGATAACAATACGTTATCTTCACTGCCCACTAGCCACAACAGTTATACAAGTCCCGTCCTTTCAGATCAGCCTGTTCGACAATATTATCATTGTTAACATCGTCATCGTTATCATCAATATATTATCTACTTTCCACACCCCGACGACGAAAACCTTCTGGGTATCTACCACACATGCCTTCAACTCGTCCCCCCTCCTCCCCTATTGCCCACCACCACCACCACCACCACCACTACCACCACATCCACAAACAACATCCCCACCACCACCACCACAACGGCAGCAACAACATCATCACTACCGCTACTTTCAGCCACATCAAACTAAACCCCCCCTGCCTTGGTTATTATGATTACAATGAAGAGACAGAACGTAAGAACTCTATCTCTCATAGTGTGTACCTTCACCTACCTTCTAGTCGGAGCCGCTGTTTTTGATGCTCTGGAGAGTGAGTTTGAGATGGAGCGCCGAGAGCAGCTGAACACGGAGGAGATGGAGATACGGGAAAGATACAAGATGAACGTTACAGATTTCGAGACCCTTCGCCTGAACATTGTCAAGTCCGTTCCATACAAAGCTGGGACACAGTGGAAATTCGCTGGAGCTTTTTATTTCGCCTTGACGGTTATCACGACCATTGGTGAGTCTAACCTTTCACCTCTACTCTTTTTTGTTGGTGTTGTTGTTGTTGTTGTTTTTTTGTTTTGTTTTTTTTTTCTTTTAACTATCTCTCCTTACCATATACTCGTATTTTTAGAATTTCCTCCGAAAATTCACTCCCACTCAACACAAGAATAGACTTTTCTTACTCAAACAAAAAGTAACAAATGAGCTCTACAACACAGTGTTTAGTATTTATAGCTGTCATCAAAGCATGTCTTTGAATGTTACCATGTACAAGAGAAATCAGAATGATAAAATTGTCGGTTGCACGTAACGAATCTGACGATGTCCCTATGAGTGGTAACGAGAGGGTTAAGGGTTTTACGGCGCTTGCAACACATTTAGGTCATATCACTCACTCACTCACTCACTATCCAGCGTTGTCCTCATTGACATTGCCCACACTCTGTGATGACAAAAGTCTGCCCATTCCCTTCATCTGCTGTTGACGGTATCATATAGTTCTCTTCCATTCATCTCTGTCCATTCTAGGGTGTTTAAAAAAACATAACTAGGCCTAGATCTTCTCCTTCTTCGATTGCCCTCCATTTCCCCCTGTATCACATCTTTTATCAGCGTGCATGGGTTTCAGCATATATTAAAAGGAAGAAAATGGGATAGTAAAAACATTCTAGATGTACAATTAAAAGGACTTGAGGAAAACGTAAGACCAAGAGGAATGGTTAAAATAGGGAACAGATGTAGATTCCAAGAGCTTACGATCATTTTACCAGTTTGAGATTACCTAAAAGCCTCACCCAGACACCAACACAAGATCCCACAAAGAGGGATTCAAATGTTTACACATCATATGTAAACAATAAAAAAGAACAGTACTTAACAGAGCGATGATTTACAAGGAAAATATATGATCTCCCGAAACTATAACTATACATTAAGCTGTTTCCCTCCTGGCCAAGGACTCCGGCCAGGGTCAGGACATAACCATGTAATCTCATTCCATGACAAAGACAGAAAACAATTGGAAAACAAATACAGGTGGATTGAATACACAACAAGACCTCCCTGCCCACGGTGGGAGGTCGGGAACCCCACCCAGCCTGCCCACGATGAGAGGTCGGGAACTCCACCCAGCCTGCCCACGATGGGAGGTCGGGAACCCCACCCAGCCTGCCCATGGTGGGAAGTTGGGAACCACACCCAGCCTGCCCAAATTGGGAGGTCGGGAACTCCACCCAGCCTGCCCACGGTGGGAGGTCGGGAACTCCACCCAGCCTGCCCACGATGGGAGGTCGGGAACTCCACCCAGCCTGCCCATGTTGGGAGGTCGGGAACCCCACCCATCCCCTTGATGTACTTTAAAAAAAGAATAATTCAATTCCTGTCTTATCCTTTATCTTTTATCTTATTTCAACTCTACTATTATCTTCATTTTTGTTCTTCTGCATCTTATTAAAAATAATATCTCCTCTTTTTGTGCGGCTATGTGGTCTTGTGGTATGGCACTCGCTTTCGGATCGAAATGTCCTGGATTCGAGCTTCGCTCAGCTCATATTTGAGTCCTTGGAAAAGACTTTTTACTCACATTCTCTCCCAGGTGTAAAATGAGTACCTCGCCGTTAACAGCCTTGTCTCTGTCCGAAAAATATGGTAATATCGCCTAACAGGCGTCATGTCCCGTACAACGTGTTAAGTGTTGCTGTTGGCCAGGGACCATTTGTAAAAGGCTCCGAACACGTTTAGTTGATATTGCTTATATAAAAGCTCGATTTTAATTTTTTTTTTAATTTGTCTCTTGAATCTTATTTCAACTCTATATCTTATATGTGACCCATCGTCTCAAAACGGTATTATGTCGAAACGAACTAGGTGCTCAAAAGCCGATTTATATTGTTAAACTGATCAAAAATATAAATTGTTGGCATTCGCACCCTAAAATATGGTATCCATTTTCCTCAATAAATCAAACAAACTCAACATGAATCTGATTTTTCTGGTTATCAATTCAATTTTCAACATCTTAACCATCCCGACTTAATACCGTTTTGAGGCAAAGGGTCACATATTGTTTGTTGTTGTTCTTGAGCAACGAATACATGAATCTGATTTTTCTGGTTATCAATTCAATTTTCAACATCTTAACCATCCCGACTTAATACCGTTTTGAGGCAAAGGGTCACATATTGTTTGTTGTTGTTCTTGAGCAACGAATAGATTGGGCGGTTGAACAGATGATAGGGATTAATTAATAGATGGGTGCGTGGATTAATTTATGTATTGAAGGATGGATGGGTGGGTGGGTGGATGGATTGCTCTCTGTATCGTATTTAAACGGTAATTTAATTTACTTTTTGTTACTTTGTTCCTCTTATTTCTAACCTACACTTATCTTCTTTATGCTGTTATTACAACTCTACATTCATATTATATTAGTCATCTTAATAATAATAATAATAATAATAATAATAATAATAATACTTTATTGCATCCCAAAAAGGAAATTTTTTGTACAGACGTGTTATAATTTACACATAAGATAAAAATACAATGGAAATAGGATGTATATATATAAAAAAGGAGCAGCTCTATAACAAGAGCTGCGCTTTATAATATGAATAATTTCAACACTGTAAAATAGTTAAAACTGTCACTATAAATTGAAAATTGAAAAGATTGCAAAACAAATAAATTAATAAATTAATATTTATATTTTAAAAAAGTAAAAATGAGAAATAATTATATAAAATGATTATTGCTTGTTGTTATAAAGCCTAATACTGGACGGCAGAAAAGATTTTCGGTGTCTCTCTGTTTTCGTTGAAATAGAGAAAGGGCGACCACTTCTTTCTGACATAATAATTGATGGTCTTAGTGGATGATACTGGTCATTTAATATTTTAGTTATTTTATTTATACAAAATTTCTCGTATAAAAGATCTACATCGTCAACATCATTTATATAGCGTTTAATGGATTTTTTAATATTTGAATTTATTTTGTTCCTTTCCACTGCTAAGCAATTGCCTCCCCAAGCTGTTATACAAAATGACAAAACACTTTCGATTACTGCTCTATAAAATAATGTGCAGAGGGTTTTATCTATTCTAAACTGAGAGAGTTTCGATAAAAAATATGTACGTCTGCACATCTTATGCCTAATTATTTTCAAGTGTTCATCCCACTTGAGCCTGTCATCAATCGTTACACCAAGGTATTTGTAGTGAGGAACTCGCTGGACGAATTGGTCCTTTAATTTTAACGGTTCTATCGGTTCCTTCACTCTCCTAAAGTCAATCACTAGCTCCTTTGTCTTGCTTATGTTAAGCTCTAGGTGGTTGGCATCACACCAAGACACAAATCTATCAATTTCTTGCCTATAAGCCACTTCGTTGCCATTTGTTATGAGGCCTTGAAGAGCGGTGTCATCTGCAAACTTTATTAAAGGTACACTCAGGTTTTGACTTCTACAGTCATTCGTGTATATTGTGAATAATACAGGGGACAATACACAACCTTGAGGAGCGCCAGTATTTGTAGTTATACAGGAAGATTTGTTTTGCCCTAATTGAACATATTGTGCTCTCTCCGTAAGAAATTCGAGCACCCAAGCAATTATATACTTGTTTAAATTCAGACTAGTCAATTTTTGAACAACCAACTGAGGTTGCATTGTATTGAACGCTGAAGAAAAATCTGCAAAAAGCAATCTGCAATAGCTCCTAGCGTGATCTAGATGCCTGTAGATGTTGTTTGTAAACAGCAAAATGGCATCCTCTACGCCACGTCCTGGTTTGTAAGCAAATTGATGACTATCACTCAATGGCATAAACTGATTCCTAATTTTAACAAGAACAAGTTTTTCTAAAGATTTCATGACTATTGAAGTCAGTGCAACAGGTCTGAGATCGTTCATAGTTTCAAGTTTTTCTTTTTTTGGAACAGGAATAATTTTCGAAGTTTTCCAAATTTCAGGGATTGAAACGCATTGGAGGGACCAGTTAAAAATATGTGTATAAATGGGGGAAAG